>NW_021703775.1:61839001-62295183 GCF_005190385.1 Monodon monoceros
TCTCCCCCTCTCCCCCTCTCCCCCTTCCTCTCCCTCTCCCTCTCTCTCTATATATAAATATAAAAATATATAAATATACATATATAAATATATAAATATATATATATATATATACATATGTAAACCAATAAAAGAAGGCCTAGCACTGAGGACCATGAAGAACCCAGGGAAGGTGGCAACCACCCTGCAGTGAAGAACAAATATTTTGATCATCAGTGCTTTCTATTGAAAGGCTTATGTTCAAAAGAGGGAAGTGATAGAAGATATTTTCACATAGTGAGGAATAGGGAAGTCATTTTGGCTTATACATGATTTAATTTGAATTTTATACTAACTAAAACAGCCTATTTGTAGCCTATCAAACATTATACACCTGCTTTAATTAGTAAAGAAAAGGGTTCATTGACCATAAGTTAAAAAAATAAAGATTAAAATGCCTCCCTTTCTGGGATGCCAGTGCTGCTATTCCTTCAATGATTAGACTCCCTGCTCAGAGCCAAGTGCATACTGACTTGATGTGTACATGCTGGGGTTTTTTGTTTTTTGGGGTTTTTTTTTGAAGGTTGAAGGAAGGTATCCTTGACTTGTTTGATGTTCTTTGTTCTGATAAGATATAAAATAGTGCTGAAAAGAACTATGCTTCTCCAGAGCAGTTCCTCAGAGTTATCTGAGAGGCTGCCTCCCAGGCTATAGTCCTCAGTTTGGCTCAAATAAAACTCTTCTATTACTATTATACATCTTTTATTGATTGTTTTCATTGTCAGAACTTTCACAAGGACAGAAACTTGCTCCCTAACAGAAGGGAAGTTCTAGCTAGGGTTGCAGTTCCCACTACCAAGAGACAATTATGGGGATTCCTGGGAATGACTAGGTTCTGCTGCATTTGGATACCCAACTTTGGATTCATAACAAAATCCCTTTGTGAAGCTCTTAACAGGACTGGGGGAATGCCATAAGGAATTCCAGGTTACCAAAGAAAAAGTGCCCTGGTTTTAGGTCTTCCAGATGTCAGAAAGCTTTCTGACTTATTTATGAGACACAAGGAGTCAGAGTCAGACTCTGACTTGGAGTTCTAAGTCAGAACCTGGGCAGCATAAGGAGACCTGTTGCATATTTCTCAAAGCCAGTAGATAGAGTCACTAAGGGATGGCCAGTCTGCCTGTGTACTCCCCTCACTGTGTACTCCCTCCCTCGGCTCCCTCACTAGAACAGAAGAGAGGATATAGGTTAACTTCAGGAAGATTGAGAAAATACTAGGCTTATATTATTGGATAATCCTACTGTTACTCTGAAAGCAGTCTTTATCTTGAATCCTACCACTTTACGCCCGATGAATACTAAATTGCCTATGCATGATTGTATTCAGATAATTCAGATAATTGAACAGATCTATTCCAGCCATTCTGACCGGACAGACTGGCCATTGAAGGGCCCTTTTCCAGACCTTGAGATGTTCACAGATGGAGAAGCTTTATGGACCAGGGATGACGCAAGTCTGGGTAGATGGTAGTGACTCATCAAAAGACACTGGAAGCAGAAGCTGTTCCACCAGGTACCTCCATACAAAAGGTGGAGCTTATAGCCCTGATGAGATCCCTCTATCTAGGTAAGGACAAAAGTAATTATTTTCACTGATTCCAAATATGCATTCTTGGTGGTCCATGCCCATGGGGCCATTTGGAGAAAGAGAGCTGTTAACTGCAGAGAAGAAGGAAATTAAACATGCCAAAGAAATTTTAAACTTATTAGAAGCTTTCATGGAGCCAGAAGAATTGCTATTGTCCACTGTCCAGGACATCAGAAATTGACTGCTTGAGGAAAGAATCTAGCAGATCACGTGGTAAAGCTAGCAGGCAGGACAAAAACACGTAGATCCCTGATGTGAATTTGACAAGATGCTATCCAGAGTATTCTCCTGATAGACCTAGGTAGTACCAATGAATGCGGATTTGATTGGAGTCCTGGCCATTCTCAGGATGCTGACTATAGGTACACAAGGGTGGATTTATAATAGATGAGGCAAGGTCCTCATACACAAACAGCTTATGGAAGATGTAATAAACTACGTACACCAGAGTACCACTATGGTAGAGATGCCACCCTCCAGTGGATTCAGAAGTTCGTTATAGGGCTTCCCTGGTGGCACAGTGGTTGAGAGTCCGCCTGCCGATGCAGGGGACACGGGTTCGTGCCCTGGTCCGGGAAGATCCCACATGCCGCGGAGCAGCTGGGTCCGTGAGCCATGGCCGCTGAGCCTGCACGTCCGGAGCCTGTGCTCCGCAACGGGAGAGGCCACAACAGTGAGAGGCCCGCGTACCGCAAAAAAAAAAAAAAAAAAGTTTGTTATAAGACCAAATATGCAAAGGACAATTCAAAAGGTGATACAGATATGCATCGTATGTGCTAAAAATAATCCTAAAACTGGGCCACCGCCAATCATCAAAGGAGTTCAGACTCTAGGTGCTGGACTCAGGCAAAGACTGTCAGGTTGATGTCAGTGTGATGCCAGGAGCCACTAGGAACCTTGGGTATTTACCAGTATTTGTGGACACTTTTGCTTGTTGGGGTAGAAGCATTTCCTTGCTGGTTTGAAAAAGCTTGTGAGGTTGTTAACACCCTACTGAAGGAAATAATTCCAAGGTTTGGGTTACCTGTACCCATTCAGAGTGACAATGGAGGGGGTCTTCATAGCAAGAATAACTCAAGTATCAGGAGCCTTCCTCGGAAATTACATGCTTCTTTGTGACCCCAATCTACCGGAAAAAATGAAAAAGATGAATCGTACTCTTAAAAATACTGTAGCTAAAATTTGTCAGACTAATCCTGGAATAAGGCTTTACCAGTTGCCCTGCTTCAAGTGAGGGTAGCCCATAAAAGCAGGCTCCAATTGAGCCCCTATGAAATGTTGTATGGGAGACCCTTCTATGTTCCAGAAATCGTTTAGGAGATCTGGAAGGAACTCAAAGTAAGGAACTAGACACTGTCAATTATGTACAATTATTGGGAGCTACTCTGATATAAATAAGTTTGCTTCTAGAAGATTAATGTTTCCCACAGATGTTCCCCTCTGCCACTTCTGTCCTAGAAACTGGGTCCTGCTGAAATCTTGGAAGAATAAACATCCAGAAAACCAGCTTCATCCTTGCCGGACTGGACCTTATGAAGTGCTACTCGTGATCCATTCTTGGTGAAGATGAAGGGAATTAAGCCAGGGATCCATCACACTCAAGTTTAGCCAGTCCTGCAGAGATAATGGAGACACCCATCGTATCTCCAGGAACGCAACAAGAAAGGGAAACCACACTGCGGAAGGGAACCGGGATTGAGATCAACCAAACCTTGGCTGATTTTTCACCCCTGATACTGGCTTTCCTGAGTGGAAAAGTGAAGCCCTAATGCTCTTAAATGCTTTCCAGGAGGAAGTTTCGAAAGAAATAGAGGTGAAGGGGATTGCTGCAGTGGTGACTTTGGTAAAGTAAAACTCTTTAGAAAGCAATCTAAATAACTTGTCATGTTACCAGAATGACTGTTCTTCTTTGTTATGCTTTCTTTTTGTTTCCAACCTCCCAGGCTTGGAAAGACAATTCAGTGATTAGGATTTCTCAGACTTTGGTCAAAGCAGCTAATCTCTCTAGCTGTTGGCTAAGTCATCCAGAACTTTTTTCTGTATTTGATCTTGTTGCCCTTTTGGTTGTGCTGTGATCAGCTTCTTGAATGTCCCTAACTTCACTGTGATTTATGATAGAAAGCCCTCAGATATAACATGACAGGTTAGGTTAATCAGAGAATTTCCTGCCTCCTGCTTTTTCTTGACTAGGCCAAAATTGGGTCTTCTCCTCATATCCTCAGATTAAAAATGAAATGACCCTGGCATCTACCTCTGTCAAAGTTCTACTTGGTCAAAATACCGTAGAAACTGTACTTATTTTTCGCAGCTTATGTCCCTTCCATATTTAACACCTAAGTGTTTCAGCCAAACTGTTAGTGATCGAGACACCCTAATATGCAAAAAGGTAAAACATACTGTCAAGGGCCACCCACACCTCTGCTGATTTGCAAATTAAACGATTCCTTCTGGATGTAGCCTTACACCTATCCCTGGCTTGACTGTGTTCTAGACAAAATTCCTAAAAATAAGAGCCTAAGTTTTAACAATTCATCTGGCATTCTGGGTTTCCCCTCATGGTACATCTTGTACATCTTTGTCTGCAGTTTTGATGATCAGTCTTGGGCCTGTGACTGCCTCAACATCCGGTGCATAGGTGGTATTTGTTTATTGGGATACTTAGTCACTGCCTTTTCTATCCACAATCCAAATGAGACCCAACATTGGACAGTTCTTTAAAATTGTTCTCTAGAATAAAAAAGACCACCTATTTCCCTGGATATCAAGAAGATAGGTTTTGGTACATATTCAGTAGAGCACTTTCACCATGGTGGGGAGTTGGATCACATGAGCGCATGATTAGAAACCTTTCAGCTACCTTACAGGGAATAAGCCAATGAAAGTGCCTTATCTATGACTAACCTATGGAAGGAAATGGACTCGTAAGCCAAAGTAGTCCTAGATAACCATATAGCTGTAGATGTTGTACTGGCAGGACAGGGTGGGATTTGTGCTATCGCTAATACCTCTTGTTGTGAATATATTAATGCTCTGTTGAAAGAGAAACCCATATAGACAAAATTAGGCAACAGGCTACATGGCGACAACAAGTATTCCTGGAAGTACGGGATCCAGACTGATTTTTAGAACTAGTTTCCTGGATTCTCCAAGAGATTAGACCTATTCTTCAGGGACTATTAAGAAACACATTATCTATACATCTCATCCTCTTATTTTGGTTTTTAGTTATGAATTGTGCTCTTAAATGCTGTACCAAGACTGTTAAGGTATAAAAATTCTAATTATGCAAAATGTTAACTTGAAACCAGGAACAAAAGGTTTTGCAATGAATGCTAACCATTGTTAGGTCTGCACTCCTTATCAACAAGAAGTAGCCAGAGTGGTCATTGCCCCTCTTCCCTCAAGATTAAGGAATGATCAAAATATGCCAGGACTGAAACCAAGGGTAATCATTAGTTAAATCCACTTCACCTGTAACCTGCCTTTACTAATCAAGGTCATTTTAATTGTTCCTACAAAAGACTTGCATGTCCTCCAAGTGGCATGTAGCCAAAACAATAAGATGTTTCTCCAAATTGTTCTCAAGCAACTGCATCAGCTGTGTCTAGTTCAGCTGAGCTGGTTAAAACTGGATGGGACCACCAACCCTTCAGCTGGGCATGTGTGTGTCCACCTGGTGACCTTTTGAATGTGCAGGTGCCTGTAGCTTCATGACACTGGCACAGAATGATGATTATCGTACCTTTTTACAATCACTGCTCCCTGTGCCTTTATTCTTCATCCCACAAATACCCTAAGCCCCTTGCCTTTGGGGAGACATATTTGAGAGTTGTTCTGCAGTCTCCTTGCTTGGTTGCCTTGCAAATACATCCTTTCTTTGCTGCAAACCTCAGCATCTCAGTGTTTTGGACTGCTGTGGATCAGGCAAAATGAACCTGGGTCGGTAATGTATTCGGTGAAGGCAAGTCCGTGAGAGAAGTCTAGATGGACCTTTTGCCCATGGCTCACTGGTCCCTTGCAGGAACTGAGAGCCTGTGGACAAGTCCGAGCACCTGCCTCATCTGTTAGTTCTGGGACTGTCCCTGGATTTCTCTGGTGGGTGCTGCCGACCTTCGATGCTTTGTTTAGTTTTGCAGCGGAGAAACAAGTTGTTTTGGGGTTTGGGTTTGGAAGACATCTTTTGGGTGAGTAACCTTGACAAAGAGACACACGTGTGCCTAGGTGGTCTTTGCAATCCTGACCAGATGGTGGGTTGGAGGCCAACCTGGTGGGATTTTGGCAGACAGTATAAAAGGTTACAGCTGCTGAGGTACTCACTGTGTTAAAGGCCTGCGGCTCTGTGTTTTGGTTTTGTTTTGGTCTGTTTGGACATGTCTATTTATGTCTGAGCGTCTTTATTATTAAGAAGTGGCTACTGGAGATTGAGCTTCTTGGTGATTGTAGCAAGGACCCTCAGAAAGATTTCATTGCTGTGACCCCCCTGAAAGAAAAGCCCCTTCAAAATGGGAAACATTAATTCTCTTCCCTTTTGCAGCCCTCTAGGCTGCATTCTCCAAAATTGGGGAACTTTCAGTTATGAATTTGGGGAAAAGAAAAAGATGGTATTTTTTGGTAACACTGTATGGCAACCATATCGTTTATTTCAATTTTTTTTTGTGTGGTATGTCGGCCTCTCACTGTTGTGACCTCTCCCATTGCGGAGCACAGGCTCCGGATGCACAGGCTCAACGGCCATGGCTCACGGGCCCAGCCGCTCCGCGGCACGCGGGATCTTCCCGGACCGGGGCACAAACCCGTGTCCCCTGCCTCGGCAGGTGGACTCTCAACCACTGCGCCACCAGGGAAGCCCAACCATATCGTTTAGATTCTGGAGCAAAATGGTCTGAAAATTAATCCTTAAATTACAATACAGTGTTTCAACTAGACTTATTTTGTAAATGGGAAGAAAAATGGGATGAAATACCTTATGTAGAGTCTTGTGTTTATTGTAACAGAATAAACCTGTGCAAATAAAATAAGATTGTTCCAATAGGAAGGAAAGGCAAAGAAACCTGTTTGGCTTGATTCTAATGAAAAGGAGGATGACTTGCTACTAATTCAGTTGAACACTGACTGCTCTCCCTCCACCTTTACATGATGCTGCCACTGCTCCTTTGCTTCCAGCGCCTGAGCCACAGCCTCAGGCTTGCTCTGCCCACCAACCCACCCCTTGTATTTGAGGATGGAGAAATAGGAATGGTCTCCCCCTCTCACACCAGCCAGGGTACTCAATTTGGCCAGGGAGGTACCCTAACTCAGGTGGGACGATATCCATTAAGTCAAGTCCCCATTGGGGGTATGAATGCTGAGACTGGGCAGCTGGTGGGACTGATCTGGGTCCACTCCCTGTTTTCAACTTCACATTTATTTTTTTTGTTGTTGCAACACACAACCCAACCTGGGCAGATGTTCAAAATGTATTAAGTACCCTCTTCACTTCAGAAGAATGTAGAATGCTGCTGGATAAAGCTAGGAAGGAGGTAGATGGGCTTCATACAGAAACCCCTGGCAACCCACTACTGGCTGCTGCAAGAGTAGCTATGCCAACAATGAGTCCTAATTGGGATGTAAATGGAGGGGAGAGGCCAAAACTTGACCATTATGGAGACTGCACTCTTGTGGGATTGTGAAGAGGGGCACCAAACAAAGAAGCCATAATAAAGTCCAGGAAGCAAAACAGAAACCCTGAAAGAAGATCCTTCAGAATTTCTAGAAAGGGTCTTTAATGCCTGTAGGCAATATACAGATCTAGACCCTGAAGCCCAGAGAATTTACAGATGGTTAATGACTATTAGTCAGAGAGCCCCAGATACACAGAAGAACATGCAAAAGATGCAAGGGACTTTTGGACTGCCTGTGTCTCAACTTGTTAAAATTGCCTTCAAAATTTTTAATGGCAGGGACCAGGTTCAGGAGAAAAAGGAACAATGGAGAATGAAAGAGGCTGCTCTGCTGGCAGGTGCCTTGACAGTGATGAGCCAGACCAAATTGAAGACTCCCACAAGGAACTCAGCAAAAGGTAGGCCCTAAGCCCCCAACTTCAACTCAAACGGGATACCCGATAGTGAAACCCTGCCAATGTATATGTTGCGAACAGGAGGAACACTGGAAAAGAGACTGTCTCCAGGCTCCCCATGCCTCAGACCACTGTGTTTTATTCTTTACCCCATAAATACTCGGAGCCCCTTGCATTCCAGGAGGTGGATTTGAGATTTGTTCTCCCATCTCCTTGCTTGGCTGTCTCTCTTTGCCACAAACCTGGGTGTCTCAGCATTTTGACTTGGTGAGAGTCAAGTAAAACGAACCTGGGTTGATAACATTTAGGGAAATCTGAGTCCTATGACTGTAAATGTTTTGTCCTAAATTAGGAAGCTATTTTCCCTGAGAAATGTCTTATCAGATTGTAATTTATTCTTGCGCTTTGCAGATACCTTCTTATACTTTTTCTCATAGTTGCAATTACCCATTACTTTGATACTGATTCATGACAGCCATCTTTACTTTCTTCTTTTCTTTCCTCTCTTTAAAAAAAAATTATTTTTTATATCAGAGTATATTTGATTTACAATGTTGTGTTAGTTTCAGGTGTACAGCAAAGTGATTTAGTTATACATACACATAAATCTGTTTTTTCAGATTCTTTTCCCATAAAGGTTATTACAGAGTATTGAATATACTCTCCTGTGCTGTACAGTAGGTCCTTGTTATTATCTATTTTATATTTAGTAGTGTGGATATGTTAATCCCAACCTCCTAATTTATCCCCCCACTACCTTTCCCCTTTGGTAACCATAAGTTTGTTTTCTAAGTCTGTGAGTTTGTTTCTGTTTTGTGAATGAGTTCATTTGTACCGTTTTTTTTTTTAAGATTCCACATATAAGGAATATCATGTGATATTTGTCTTCCTCTGTATGGCTTACTTCACTTAGTATAATAATTTCTGGGTCCATCCATGTTGCTGCAAATGGCATTATTTCATTCTTTTTTATGGCTGAGTAATAATCCATTGAATATATGTGCCACATCTTCTTTATCCATTCATCTGTCAGTGGACATTTAGGTTGCTTCCATGTCTTCACTATTGTAAATAGTGCTGCAATGAACATTGGGGTGCATGTATCTTTCTGAAGTATGGTTTTCTCCAGATGTACACCCAGGAGTTGGATTGCTGGATCAGATGGTAGCTCTATTTTTAGTTTTTTAAGGAACCCCCATACTGTTCTCCATAGTGACTGTACCAATTTACATTCCCATCAACAGTGTAGGAGGGTCCCTTTTCTCCACACGCTCTCCAGTATTTATTGTTTGTAGACTTTTGGATGGCCATTCTGACCAGTGTGAGGTGATACCTCATTTTAGTTTTGATTTGCATTTCTCTAATAATTAGCAACGTTGAGCATCTTTTCATGTGCTTTTCGGCCATCTGTATGTCTTCTTTGGAGAAATGTCTATTTAGATCTTCTGCCCATTTTTTGATTGGGTTGTTTTTTTGATATTGAGCTGTATGAGATGTTTGTGTATTTTGGAGATTAATCCCTTGTCAGTTGCATCATTTGCAAATATTTTCTCCCATTCTGTGGGTTGTATTTTTGTTTTGTTTATGGTTTCCTTTGCTGTGCAAAGCTTTTAAGTTTAATTAGGTCCCATTTGTTTATTTTTCTTTTTATTTCCATTACTCTAAGAGGTGGATACAAAAAGATCTTGCTGCAATTTATGTCAGTGTTCTACCTATGTTTTCTTCTAAGAGTTTTATAGTATCTGATCTTACATTTAGGTCTTTAATCCATTTTGAGTTTATTTTTGTGTATGGTATTAGGGAGTGTTCTAATTTCATTCTTTTACATGTAGCTGTCCACTTTTCCCAGCACCGCTTATTGAAGAGACTGTCTTTTCTCCATTGTATAGTCTTGCCTCCTTTGTTGTGGATTAATTGGCCATAGGTGTGTGGGTTTATTTCTGGGCTTTCTATCCTGTTCCATTGATCTATAAGTCTGTCTTTGTGCCAGTACCATAGTGTCTTGATTACTGTAGCTTTATAGTATAGTCTGAAGCTGGGGGGCTGATTCCTCTAGCTCTGTTTTTCTTTCTCAAGATTGTTTTGGCTATTCATGGGTCTTTTGTGTTTCCATACAAATTTTAAGATTTTTTATTCTAGATCTGCAAAAAACGCCATTGGTAATTTGATAGGGATTGCATTGAATCTATCACCCTGGGTAGCATAGTCATTTTGACAATATTAATTCTTCCAACCCAAGAACACGGTATATCTTTCCATCTGTTGTGTCATCTTCAGTTTCTTCCATCAGCGACTTATAGTTTTTGGAGTACAGGTCTTTTGCCTCCTTAGGTAAGTTTATTCCTAGGTATTATTGTATTCTTTTTGATGCGATGATAAATGTGATTGTTTCCTTAATTTCTCTTTCTTATCTTTTATTTTTAGTGTGTAGAAATGCAGCAAATTTCTGTGCATTAATTTTGTATCCTGCAATTTTACTGAATTCATTGATTAGCCTTAGTAGTTTTCTGGTAGCATCTTTAGAATTTTC
The DNA here is from genome assembly GCF_005190385.1 of Monodon monoceros. Taxonomy (NCBI): domain Eukaryota; kingdom Metazoa; phylum Chordata; class Mammalia; order Artiodactyla; family Monodontidae; genus Monodon; species Monodon monoceros. Next base: position 61,849,214 of record NW_021703775.1, read on the forward strand.
TATGTACATTATCATGTCATCTGCAAACAGTGACAGTTTTGATTCTTCTTTTCCAATTTGGATTCCTTTTCTTTCTTTTTCTTCTCTGATTGCTGTGGCTAGGACTTCCAAACCTACATTGAATAAAACTGGTGAGAGTGGACATCCTTGTCTTGCTACTGATCTTAGAGGAAATGCTTTGTTTTTCACCATTGAGAATGATATTAACTGTGGGTTTTTCATATATGGCCTTTACTATGTTGAGATAGGTTACCTCTAGGCCCACTTTCTGGAGAGTTTTTGTCATAAATCGGTGTTGGATTTTGTCAAAAGCTTTTTCTGCATTTATTGAGATGATCATATGGTTTTTATTCTTCAGTTTCTTAATGTGGTGTATCACACTGATTGATCTGCAAATATTGAAGAATATTTGCATCCCTGTGATAAACCCCACTTGATCATGGTATATGGTCCATAATGTATTGTTGGATTTAGTTTGCTAGTATTTTGTTGAGGATTTTTGCATCTATGTTCATCAGTGATATTGGCCTGTAATTTCCTTTTTGTGTGTGTGGTATCTTTGTCTGGTTTTGGTATCAGGGTGATGGTGGCCTCATAGAATGAGTTTGGGAGCATTCCTTCCTCTGCAGTTTTTTGAAATAGTTTGAGAAGGATAGGTGCTAACTCTTCTTTAAATGTTTGCTAGAATTCATATGTGACACCATCTGGTCCTGGACTTTTTTGGGGAGTTTTTAAATCACAGTTTCAATTTCAGTGCTTGTGATTGGCCTGTTCATATTTTCTATTTCTTCCCGGTACAGTTTTGGGAGAATTACACCTTTCTAAAAATTTGTCCATTTCTTCTAGATTGTTCATTTTATTGGCATATAGTTGCTTGTAGTAGTCTTTTATGATCTTTTGTATTTCTGTGGTGTCCGTTGTAACTTCTCCTTTTTCATTTCTACTTTTATTGATTTGAGCCCTTTCCCTGTTTTTCTTGATGAGTCTGGCTAAAGGTTTATCAATTTTGTTTATCTTTTCAAAGAGCTAGCTTTTCGTTTCACTGATAGTTTCTATTCTTTTCTTCATCTCTATTTCATTTATTTCTCCTCTGATCTTTATGATTTCTTTCCTTCTGCTAACTTTGGGTTTTATTTGTTCTTCTTTCTCTAGTTGCTTTAGGTGTAAGGTTAGGCTGTTTGAGATTTCTTTTTTCCTGAGGTAAGACTGAATTGCTATAAACTTCACTCTTAGAACTACTTTTGCTGTGTCCCATAGGTTTTGGATCTTCGTGTTTTTGTTTTCATTTATTCCTAGGAATTTTTTGATTTCCTCTTTGATTTCTTCAGTGATCCATTGGTTGTTTAGTAGAATATTGTTTAGCCTCCCTGTGTTTGTTTTTTACAGTTTTTTCCCCTTGTAGTTGATTTCTAATCTCATAGTGTTGTGGTCCAAAAGATGCTTGATACGATTTCAATTTTTAAAAATTTACCGATCCTTGATTTGTGACCCAAGGTGTGATCTATTCCTGAGAAGGAAGTGTATTCTGCTGCTTTCAGATGGAATGCTCTATAAATATCAATTAAGTCCATCTGGTCTAATGTGTCATTTAAGGCCTGTGTTTTCTTATTGATATTCTGTCTGGATGATCTGCCCACTGATGTAAGTGGGGTGTTAAAGCCCCTCTCTATTATTGTGTTACTGTCAGTTTCTCCTTTTATGGCTGTTAGCATTTGCCTTATATATTGAGGTGCTCCTATGTTGGGTGCGTAAATATTTATAATTGTTATATCTTCTTCTTGATTGATTCCTTGATCATTATGTAGTGTCCTTCCTTGTCTCTTGTAATAGTCTTTATTTTAAAGTCTATTTTGTCTGACAGGAGTATTGCTACTCCAGCTTTCTTTTGATTTCCATTTGCATGGGATACATTTTTCTATCCCCTCACTTTCAGTCTGTATGTGTCCCTAGATCTGAAGTGGGTCTCTTGTAGACAGCATATATATGGGTCTTGTTTTTCTATCCATTTAGCCAGTCTATGTCTTTTGGTTGGAGCATTTAATTCATTTACATTTAAGGTAATTATTGATATGTATGTTCTTATTGCCGTTTTGTTATTTTGGGATTGTTTTCATAGGTCTTTTTTCTTCCCTTCCTCTTTTGTTCTCTTCTCTTGTGATTTGATGACTGTCTTTAATGTTGTGTTTGGATTCCTGTTTCTTCTTTGTGTGTATATCTATTGTAGATTTTTGGTTTGCAGTTACCATGAGATTTTGATATAGCAGTCTATACAGTAAGTCCCCTACAACCTTCAAGTTGAGAACTTTCAAAGATGCAAACGTGCGTTCATGTCTCCAGTCATGTAAGTTAGTTCACGTGTCTGTTGTACATTGTCACGTGCATGCATCCTCTACAAGTAGTTGTGCTTTTGTGTATTTTATAGTCCTATAGCATTTGTTGTAAAGCTGGTTTGGTGGTGCTGAATTTTCTTAGCTTTTGCTTGTCTGTAAAAGTTTTAATTTCTCTGTCGAATCTGAATGAGATCCTTGCTGGGTAGAGTAATCTTGGTTGTAGGCTCTTCCCTTTCATCACCTTAAATATATCATGCCACTCCCTTCTGGCCTGCAGAGTTTCTGCTGAAAAATCAGCTGATAGCCTTATGGGGATTCCCTTGTATGTTATTTGTTGCTTTTCCCTTGTTGCTTTCAATATTTTCTCCTTGTCTTTAATTTTTGTCAGTTAGATTAATAAGTGTCACGGTTGTTCCTCCTTTGGTTTATCCTTTATGGGACTCTCTGTGTTTCCTGGACTTGGGTGACTATTTCCTTTCCCTTGTTAGGAAGTTTTCAGCTATTATTTCATCAAATATTTTTTCAGACCCTTTCTGTCTTCTCCTTCTGGGACCCTTGTAATGGGAATGTTGGTGTGATTAATGTTGTCCCAGAGGTCTCTTAGCTGTCCTCATTTCTTTTCATTCTCTTTTCTTTATTCTGTTCTGTGGCAGTGATTTCCACCATTCTGTCTTCTAGCTCATTTATCCATTCTTCTGCTTCATTTATTCTGCTATTGATTCCTTCTAGTGTATTTTTCATTTCAGTTATTGTATTGTTCATCTGCTTGTCCTTTAAATTTTCTAGGTCTTTGTTAAACATTTCTTGTATCTTCTCAATCTGTTTCTCCATTTTTTTTCTGAGATCTTGGATCATCTTTAACTATCATAACTCTGAGTTCTTTTTCACGTAGATTGCATATCTCTGCTTCACTTTGTTGTTCTTCTGGAGTTTTTAATCTTGTTCTTTTGTCTGCAGTATATTCCTCTGCCATCTCATTTTGTCTAACTTTCTGTGTTTGTGGTCCCATAGGCTTCAGGATTGTAGTTCCTCTTTCTTCTGGTGTTTGCTCCCTGGTGCGTGAGGCTAGTCTGAGTCTTGTGCAGGCTTCCTGGTGGAAGGGACTGCTGCCTGCCCACTGGTGGGTGGAGCTGGATCTTGTCCCTCTGGTGGGCAGGGCCATGTCAAATGATGTGCTGGCTGTGGGCTCAGGAAAGCTTTAAGCTGCCTGTCTGCTGATGGGTGGGGATGTTTTCCTGCCCTGTTGGTTGTCTGGCCTGTGGTGTCCCAGCCCTGGAACCTTTGGGCTGTTGGGTGGAGTTAGGTCTTGGTGTCAAATTGATGGCCTCCAGGACAGCTCAATCCAGTGAGTACTCAGTAACTCCACCACCAGTGCTCTTGTCCCCGCAGTGAGCCACAGCCACCCCCAGCTCCCCACAAGACCTTCCAAGACCAGCAGGTAGGTCTGTCCCAGGCTCCTATGAAGTCACTGCTTTTTCCCCTGGGTCCCAGTGTACATGAGACCTTGTGTGCGCCCTCCAAGAGTGGTGCTTCTGTTTCCCCCAGTGCTGTGGAGTTCCTGCTATCAAGCCTTGCTGGTCTTCAAAGCCAAATGCTCTCGGGGCTCCTCCTCCCGATACCAGGCCCCCAGATCGGGGAGCCTGATGTGGGGCTCGGAACACTCACTCCTGTGAGAGAACTGCAATATAATTATTTTCCAGTTTGTGGGTCACCCACCTGGCAGGTAAGGGATTTGATTGTATTGTAAATGTACCCCTCCTCCCCTACCATCTCATTGTGACTTCTTCTTTGTCTTTGGAAGAATATCTTTTTTGGTAGGTTCCAGTCCTTTCTTGTTGGTGGTAGTTCAGCAGTTAGTTTTGATTTTGGTTTCTTCATGAGTAGAGGTGAGCTCAGGTCCTTCTACTCTACCATCTTGTCCCAAAATTGACCAGAATCTTTACTTCCTTCTTGCCAAAGATTTGAGTAGTAAATCATAGGTGTTCTAGTACATATTTAAATCATTCTTGTTTGAGAGTCGAAGAGATGATTAGAAAGTGTTTTAGTGCTGCACTTATTAGAGCAATTCATAAACCCATGGTTATGGTTTGTCCCCACAAGGAGGGGCATATGGCATTGACAGGCATCTTAAGTGTCTTCTTGTACTGTTGACCCAACTGAAATGTTCATGAACCTCATTTTTTACATTTAGAGTTATTTTTGCCCATATGAGAACATTAAGGTTTACCAGGAGAATTCAAATACATGTTAGAGTAAGAAAATTAGTCCTTTGTGTGTGAAAACACTAAAGCTAAACTATGGTATTCCTTTGAACCTATAAACATTTTTTTTTTAGAGACATGATGAAATCATGCAAAACAACATTGATACACTTAAGGGTTTGGTTTGCTGGATTTGTACTTAGTACTCATTTCAACAAATATTGCAGAGTTGAAGAATGTAAATTCAAATTGCATAGGCTTAAATTGGATAGCCAGGTCTAGTTTTGGAACAATGTTTCATTTTTATGCCAAGTGCTTTTACTAACTGCTAGCAGTTTACAAACTGCTAGTATTTTAAGGTACAGAGAACAGTTCTGTGGATGGACAGAGGAAGAGACCCCTTACTCAGGCAGCTGGAAAATACATATATTAGCATACTGGGTTAAATAAAATGGACGAGAAGGTACTTACTACATGCCTGTCTCTTCACGGCTAATAAATTAGGAGCACGGCCATAGAATCCCAAACTTGAGACTTGGAGGACAGTTTGGCATTAAAAGTAAAATTGTGTAACTACTGAAAAGAGCTAAAAGAATCATATATATTATAAAAACTTTTTTCCAGGGCTGTGAAACAAAACTTAACTTGAACTGTAACTTCTATTTTGTCTATGTATCTTCATTACATATATAGGCATCTCCTGCTTAATGTTAGTAACCTGTGAAAATTAAAGTTTCTGTGTGAAAATGCTAAAAGAATTTATGATTCACTGCAGCCCAAATCCCCCAACCACTTTCCTAGAGATACAATTAAAACACAATAAAATGATGCTGGAATGTAATATGCTTAAAACACCTCTTCTTGATCATCAGTGAGATTTCCTTAGTGTGCAGTAGTCTTTTCTGTTGTGATTGCTTATTCACATGGATTCCTTCTCTACAATTTGACACTTGCTCAATCTTATTTGTGACTCCATATCACTAGGAGAAAACAAGAGCTAGTTGGCCATGGGAAACACTGTGGAAATGCATTCAAGACCAGCACAGGAGCTAGTGGCTGGTCATACTAAATATGTGCCGGGCTTCTCAGTGTCAGTGATGTCCCAGTGCACATCCACTTGGTCAATAGTGTTTGTGCTCTTCAAACATCTATGATTCCAACTATTATATTTGTAATATAACTCAAGACTGTGCCAACATCATTTAAAATGCTGTATTGAATTGTGGGGATATGAATCTTTACTATATAAACATTAGTTGAAAAATGTTGAGATAGGTACATTCTATGATGCTGGGGTATTGTTTTAGCTTTCTAGTGCTACTGCAACAAATTACCACAAACTTAAGTGGCTTCAAACAACATACATTTGTTATCTTACAGTGATATAGGTTAGAGGTTGACACAAGCTTCACTAGACTAAAATCAAGGTGTCCACAGTGTTGCATTCTGGAGGCGCTAGGCAAGAATAACCACACCTTGCCTTTTCCAGCTGATTGAGATTATCCACATTTCTTGGCTCCTGCTGTCTCCCCTTTTCTCCATCTTTTTTTTTTTTTTTTTGTGGTACGCGGGCCTCTCACTGTTGTGGCCTCTCCCGTTGTGGAGCACAGGCTCTGGATGCGCAGGCTCAGCGGCCATGGCTCACAGGCCCAGCCACTCTGCGGCATGTGGGATCTTCCCGGACCAGGGCACGAACCCGTGTCCCCTGCATTGGCAGGCAGACTCTCAACCACTGTGCCACCAGGGAAGCCCCCTTTTCTCCATCTTTAAAGCCACCAGTGGCAGGCAGTCTCATATCGCATCTGACTTCTTCTGTAGTCACACATCCCCCTGACTCTCCTCTCCTGCTGCTTTTCCTTCCACTCTTGCAGTTACAGGGGGCCCATCTGGATAATTTCTATTTTAAAGCCAGCTGATTACCAACCTTAATTCCCCTTTGATATATACGGTAACATTCACAGCCTCTAGAGATTAGGACATGGACATTTTATCTATCTATCTATCTGAAGTATAATTGATTTACAATGTTGTGCTAATTTCTGCTGTACAGCAAAGTGACTCAGTTATACACATATATACATTCTTTTTTATATTCTTTTCCATTATGGTTTATCCCAGGAGATTGGATATGGTTCCTTGTGCTATACAGTAGGACCTTGTTGTTTATCCATTCTAAATATAATCGTTCACATCTACTAACTGCAAACTCCCAGTCCATCTCCCTCCCTACCTCCTTCCCCCTTGGCAACCACAAGTCTGTTCTCTATGTCTGTGAGTCTGTTTCTGTTTTGTAGATAGGTTCATTTGTGCCATATTTTAGATTCCACATATAAGTGATGTGATATATGGTATTTGCCTTTCTCCTTCTGAATTCACTTAGTATGATAATCTCTAGTTAAACCCGTGTTGCTGCAAATGGCATTATTTCATTCTTTATAGCTGAGTAGTATTCCATTGTATATATGTACTACATCTTTATCCATTCCTCTGTTGATAGACATTTAGGTTGTTTCCATGTCTTGGCTATTGTGAACAGTGCTGCTATGAACATAGGGGTGCATGTATCTTTTTGAATTATAGTTTTGTCTGGATGTATGCCCAGGACTGGGATTGCTAGATCATGTGGTAATTTTATTTTTAGTTTTCTGAGGAAGCTCCATACTGTTTTCCATAGTGGCTGTACCAACTTACATTCCCACCAACAGTGTAGGAAAGTTCCCTTTTCTCCACACCCTCTCCAGCATTTGTTATTTGTAGACTTTTTAATGATGGCCATTCTGGCTGCTATGAGATGGTACCTCATTGTAGTTTTGATTTGCATTTCTCCAGTAATTAGTGATGCTGAGCATCTTTTCAGGTGTCTACTGGCCACCTGTATGTCTTCTGTGGAGAAACGTCTGTTTAGGTCTTTTGCCCATTTTTCAGTTGGGTTGTTTGTTTTTTGTTGTTGAATTGTATGAGCTGTTTGTATATTTTGGAGATTAAGCCCTTTTTGATATCATTTGCAAATATTTTCTCCCATTTCGTAGGTTGTCTTTTCATTTTGTTCATGGTTTCCTATGCTGTGCAAAAGCTTTTATGTTTGATTAGGTCCCGTTATTTTAGTTTTGTTTTTACTTCTGTTACCTTAGGAGACTGACCTAAGAAGACATTGGTATGATTTATGTTAGAGAATGTTTTGCCCATGTTCTCTTCTAGGAGTTTTCATGGTGTCATGTCTTATGTTTGTCTTTAAGCCATTTTGAGTTTATTTTTGTGCATGGTGTCAGGGTGTGTTCTAACTTCGTTGATTTACATCCAGCTGTCCAACTTTCCCAGCACCACTTGCTGAAGAGACTGTCTTTTTCCCATTTTATATTCTTGCCTCCTCTCTTGAAGATAAATTGACTGTAGGTGTGTGGGTTTATTTCTGGCCTCTCTATTCTTTTCCATTGATCCGTATGTCTGTTTTTGTACCAATATCACACTGTTTTGATTACTTTAGCTTTGTAGTATTGTCTGAAGTCGGGGAGGGTTATGCCCCCTGCTTTGTCTTTTTTTCCTCAGGATTGCTTTGGCAATTCTGGGTCTTTTATGGTTCCATATAAATGTTTGGATTATTTGTTCTAGTCCTGTGAAAATGTCATAGCTAATTTGATAGGGATCACATTAAATCTGTAGATTGCTTTGAATAGTATGGGCATTTTAACAATATTAATTCTTCCAGTTGAAGATTATGGGATATCTTTCCATTTCTTTGAATCCTCTTTAATTTCCTTTATTAATGTTTTATAGTTCTCAGCATATAAGTCTTTCATATATATATATACACATATATATATATGTATGTATATATATTGGGTGTGATTTTAAAAGACGTTGTTTTACATTCCTTTTCTGATAGTTCATTGTTAGTATAGAGAAATGCAACTGATTTCTGAATGTTAATCTTGTATCCCACTACTTTGCTGAATTCATTTATCAGTTCTAGTAGTTTTTGTTTGGAGTCCTTAGGGTTTTCTATATATAGTATCATGTCATCTGCAAATAGTGTCCCTTTTACCTCTTTCCTTCCAATTTGGATACCTTTTATTTCTTTTTCTTGTCTGATTGCTGTGGCTAGAACTTCCAATACTATGTTGAAGAGAAGATGTGAGAATGGGCATCCTTGTCTTGTTCCAGATTTTAGCGGGAAGGCTTTCAGCTTTTCACCATTGAGTATTGTGTTGGCTGTAGGTTTGTCATAAATAGCTTTTACTATGTTGAGATATGTTCCATCTCTACCCACTTTGGTAAGAGTATTTATCATGAATGGATATTGAATTTTATCAAGTTCTTTTTCTCCATCTGTTGAGATGATCATGTGGTTTTTGACTTTTCTTTTGTTAATATGGTGTATTACATTGATTTTTGTATGTCAAACCATCCTTGTGAACTTGGGATGAATCCTACTTGGTTGTGGTGTATGATCTTTTTTTATGTGTTGTTGGATATGGTTTGCTAATATTTTGTTGAATTTTTGTGTTTATATTCATCAAAGATATTGGCCTGTAATTTTCTTTTTTGGTGGTATCTTTGACTGGTTTTGGTATCAGGGTGATGGTTGCTTCATAGAATGTCTTTGGGAGTGTTCCCTTCTCTTAATCTTTTGAAAGAGTTTGAGAAGGATCAGTATAAGTTCTTCTTTGTATGTTTCGTAGAAGTCACCTGTTAAACCATCTGGTCCTGGGCTTTTATTTATAGGGATTAAAAAAAATCTATTTCTTCTTGATTCAATTTTGGTGGGCTGTATGTTTCTAGAAAGTTGTCCATTTCTTCTCGGTTGTCAAATTTCTTGCCATATAATTGTTCATAGTATTCTCTTATTTTTTTTGTATTTCTGCAGTATCAGTTGAGATTTCTCCTTTTTCGTTTCTTATTTTGTTTATTTGGGTTCTCTCTCTATTCTTCTTGGTGAGCCTGGCAAGAGGTTTTTCAGTTTTGTTTACCCTTTCAAAGAACTAGCTCTTGGTTTTATTGTTTTTTTTCTATTTTTTAAATTTCTATTTTATTTATTGCCTCTCTGATCTTTATTATTTCCTTCCTTCTGCTGACTTTAGTTTTATTTGTTCTTCTTTTTCTAATTCTTTTTTGAATTTTATTTGATTTTTTATACAGCACGTTCTTATTAGTTATCTATTTTATACATATTAGTGTATATATATCAATCTTTTTCTAATTCTTTTAGGTGGTAGTTTATGTTGTCTATTTGAGATTTTTCTTCTTTTTGAGGCGGGTGTGTATCACTATGAACTTTCCTCTAAGAACCACTTTTGCTACATCCCATAGATTTTGTATTGTTGTATTTTCACTGTCATGTGTCTCAAGGTATTTTTTAATTTCCTTTTTGATTTCCTAATTGACCCAGTGGTTTTTAGTAGCATGTTGTTTTGTCTTTATGTAATCATTTTTTTCTCATTTCTTTTCCTGTGGTTGATTTCTAGTTTCATGCTGTTGTGATCAGAGAAGATGCTTGACACACTTTCTATAATCTTCATTGAGGTTAGTTTTGTGCCCTAGTATATGGTCAATCCTAGAGAATGTTCCATGTGCACTTGAAAAGAATCTGTATTCTGGTTTTTTTGGATGTAATGTCCTGAAAATATCAATTAAGTCTAACTGTTCTATTGTATCATTCAGGATCTCTGTTGCCATATTGATTTTCTGTCTAGAAGATCTGTGCATTGACGTGAATGTGGTGTTAAAGACTCCTACTATTATTGTATTCCCATCAATGTCCCCCTTTCTGTCTGTTAGTATTTGTTTTATGTATTTGGGTGCTCCTATGTCAGGTGTATATATGTTGATGAGTGTAAAATCCTCTTCTTGTATTGATCCTTTTATCATTATATAGTGTCCTTCTTTATCTTTCTTTAGGGCGTTTGTTTTAAAGTCTATTTTGTCTGATATGAGTATTATGACTCCTGGTTTCTTGTCATTTCCATTTGCATGAAACATCTTTTCGTATCCCCTCACTTTCGATCTATGTGTGTTCTATCCCCTAAGGTGGGTCTCTCATTGGCAGCATATTGTACGTTCTTGTGTTTTTATCCAGTCTGCCACTCTGTCTTTTTATTTACCCCCAGATTTCTATATCTTTTTTTTTTTACATCTTTATTGGAGTATAATTGCTTTACAATGGTGTGTTAGTTTCTGCTTTATAACAAAGTGAATCAGTTATACATATACATATGAACCATATCTCTTCCCTCTTGGTCTCCCTCCCTCCCACCCTCCACATCCCACCCCTCTAGGTGGTCACGAAGCACCGAGCAGATCTCCCTGTGCTATGCGGCTGCTTCCCACTAGCTATCTATTTTACGTTCGGTAGTGTATATATGTCCATGCCACTCTCTCACTTCGTCCCAGCTTACCCTTCCCCCTCCCCATATACTCAAGTCCATCCTCTAGTAGGTCTGTGTCTTTATTCCCTTCTTGCCCCTAGGTTCTCCATGACATTTCTTTTTTTCTTAAATTCCATATATATGTGTTAGCATACGGTATTTGTCTTCCTTTTTCTGACGTAATTCACTCTGTATGACAGACTCTAGGTCCATCCACCTCATTACAAATAGCTCAATTTCATTTCTTTTTATGGCTGAGTAATATTCCATTGTATATATGTGCCACATCTTCTTTATCCATTCATCTGATGATGGACACTTAGGTTGTTTCCATCTCCTGGCTATTGTAAATAGAGCTGCAATGAACACTTTGGTACATGACTCTTTTTGAATTATGGTTTTCTCAGGGTATATGCCCAGTAGTGGGATTGCTGGGTCATATGGTAGTTCTATTTGTAGTTTTTAAGGAACCTCCATACTGTTCTCCATAGTGGCTGTACCAATTCACATCCTCACCAGCAGTGCAGGAGGGTTCCCTTTTCTCCACACCCTCTCCAGCATTTATTGTTTCTAGATGTTTGATGATGGCCATTCTGACTGGTGTGAGATGATATCTCATTGTAGTTTTGATTTGCATTTCTCGAATAATTAATGATGTTGAGCATTCTATCATGTGTTTGTTGGCAGTCTGTATATCTTCTTTGGAGAAATGTCTATTTAGGTCTTCTGCCCATTTTTGGATTGGGTTGTTTGATTTTTTGTTATTGAGCTGCATGAGCTGCTTGCAAATTTTGGAGATTAATCCTTTGTCAGTTGCTTCATTTGCAAATATTTTCTCCCATTCTGAGGGTTGTCTTTTGGTCTTGTTTATGGCTTCCTTTGCTGTGCAAGAGCTTTGAAGTTTCATTAGGTCCCATTTGTTTATTTTTGTTTTTATTTCCATTTCTCTAGGAGGTGGGTCAAAAAGGATCTTACTGTAATTTATGTCATAGAGTGTTCTGCCTATGTTTTCCTCTAACAGTTTGATAGTGTCTGGTCTTACATTTAGGTCTTTAATCCATTTTGAGCTTATTTTTGTGTATGGTGTTAGGGAGTGATCTAATCTCATACTTTTACATGTAGCTGTCCAGTTTTCCCAGCACCATTTATTGAAGAGGCTGTTCTTTCTCCACTGTACATTCCTGCCTCCTTTATCAAAGATAAGGTGACCATATGTGCGTGGGTTTATCTCTGGGCTTTCTATCCTGTTCCATTGATCTATCTGTCTGTTTTTGTGCCAGTACCATACTGTCTTGATTACTGTAGCTTTGTAGCTACAAAGTCAGGGAGGCTGATTCCTACAGCTCCGTTTTTCGTTCTCAAGATTGCTTTGGCTATTTGGGGTCTTTTGTATTTCCATACAAATTGTGAAATTTTTTGTTCTAGTTCTGTGAAAAATGCCAGTGGTAGCTGGATAGGGATTGCATTGAATCTGTAGATTGCTTTGGGTAGTATAGTCATTTTCACAATGTTGATTCTTCCAATCCAGGAACATGGTATATCTATTTGTATCATCTTTAATTTCTTTCATCAGTGTCTTATAATTTTCTGCATACAGTTCTTTTGTCTACTTAGGTAGGTTTATTCCTAGATATTTTATTCTTTTTGTTGCAATGGTAAATAGGAGTGTTTTCTTGATTTCATTTTCAGATTTTTTCATCATTAGTGTATAGGAATGCCAGAGATTTCTGTGCATTAATTTTGTATCCTGCTACTTTACCAAATTCATTGATTAGGTCTAGTAGTTTTCTGGTAGCATCTTTAGGATTCTCTACGTATAGTATCATGTCATCTGCAAACAGTGACAGCTTTACTTCTTCTTTTTCAATTTGGATTCCTTTTATTTCCTTTTCTTCTCTCATTGCTGTGGCTGAAACTTCCAAAACTATGTTGAATAAGAGTGGTGAGAGTAGGCAACCTTGTCTTGTTCCTGATCTTAGTGGAAATGCTTTCAGTTTTTCACCATTGAGGACGATGTTGGCTGTGGGTTTGTCATATATGGCCTTTATTATGTTGAGGAAAGTTCCCTCTATGCCTACTTTCTGGAGGGTTTTTATCATAAATGGGTGTTGAATTTTGTCGAAAGCTTTCTCTGCATCTATTGAGATGATCACATGGTTTTTCTCCTTCAGTTTGTTAATATGGTGTATCACGTTGATTGATTTGCGTATATTGAAGAATCCTTGAATTCCTGGAATAAACCCCACTTGATCATGGTGTATGATCCTTTCAATGTGCTGCTGGATTCTGTTTGCTAGTATTTTGTTGAGGATTTTTGCATCTATGTTCATCAGTGATATTGGCCTGTAGTTTTCTTTCTTTGTGACTTCCTTGTCTGGTTTTGGTATCAGGGTGATGGTGGCCTCGTAGAATGGGTTTGGGAGTGTTCCTCCCTCTGCTATATTTTGGAAGATTTTGAGGATAGGTGTTAGCTCTTCTCTAAATATTTGATAGAATTCGCCTGTGAATCCATCTGGTCCTGGGCTTTTGTTTGTTGGAAGATTTTTAATCACATTTTCAATTTCAGTGCTTGTGATTGGTCTGTTCATATTTTCTGTTTCTTCCTGATTCAGCGTTGGCAGGTTGTGCATTTCTAAGAATTTGTCCATTTCTTCCAGGTTGTCCATTTTATTGGCATAGAGTTGCTTGTAGTAATCTCTCATGATCTTTTGTATTTCTGCAGTGTCAGTTGCTACTTCTCCTTTTTCATTTCTAATTCTATTGATTTGAGTCTTCTCCCTTTTTTTCTTGATGAGTCTGGCTAATGATTTATCAATTTTGTTTATCTTCTCAAAGAACCAGCTTTGAGTTTTACTGATCTTTGCTATCGTTTCCTTCATTTCTTTTTCATTTATTTCTGATCTGATCTTTATGATATCTCTCCTTCTGCTAACTTGGGGTTTTTTTGCTCTCCTTTCTCTAATTGCTTTAGGTGCAAGGTTAGGTTGTTTATTCGAGATGTTTCCTGTTTCTTAAGGTAGGATTGTATTGCTATAAACTTCCCTCTTAGAAGTGCTTTTGCTGCATCCCATAGGTTTTGGGTCATCGTGTCTCCATTGTCATTTGTTTCCAGGTATTTTTTGATTTCCTCTTTGATTTCTTCAGTGATCACTTCGTTATTAAGTAGTGTATTGTTTAGCCTCCATGTGTTTGTATTTTTTACAGGTCTTTTCCTGTAATTGATATCTAGTCTCATAGCATTGTGGTCGGAAAAGATACTTGATACAATTTCAATTTTCTTAAATTTACCAAGGCTTGATTTGTGACCCAAGATATGATCTATCCTGGAGGATGTTCCATGAGCACTTGAGAAAAATGTGTATTGTGTTGTTTTTGGATGGAATGTCCTATAAATATCAATTAAGTCCATCTTGTTTAATGTATCATTTAAAGCTTGTGTTTCCTTATTTATTTTCATTTTGGATGATCTGTCCAGTGGTGAAAGTGCGGTGTTAAAGTCCCCTACTATGAACGTGTTCCTGTCGATTTCCCCTTTTATGGTGGTTAGTATTTGGCTTATGTATTGAGGTGCTCCTATGTTGGGTGCATAAATATTTACAATTGTTATATCTTCTTCTTGGATTGATTCTTTGATCATTATGTAGTGTCCTTCTTTGTCTCTTCTAATAGTCTTTATTTTCAAGTCTATTTTGTCTGATATGAGAATTGCTACTCCAGCTTTCTTTTGGTTTCCATTTGCATGGAATATCTTTTTCCATCCCCTCATTTTCAGTCTGTATGTGTCTCTAGGTCTGAAGTGGGTCCCTTGAAGACAGCATATATATGGGTCTTGTTTTTGTATCCATTCAGCCAGTCTGTGTCTTTTGGTGGGAGCATTTAATCCATTTACATTTAAGGTAATTATCAATATGTATGTTCCTATTCCCATTTTCTAAATTGTTTTGGGTTTGTTATTGTAGGTCTTTTACTTCTCTTGTGTTTCTTGCCTAGAGAAGATCCTTTAGCATTTGTTGTAAAGCTGGTTTGGTGGTGCTGAACTCTCTCAGCTTTTGCTTGTCTGTACAGGTTTTAATTTCTCCATCAAATCTGAATGAGATCCTTGCTGGGTAGAGTAACCTTGGTTTCAGGTTTTTCTCCTTCATCACTTTAAATATGTCCTGCCTGTCCCTTCTGGTGTGCAGAGTTTCTGATGAAAGATCAGCTGTTAACCTTATGGGGATTCCCTTGTGTGTTATTTGTTGTTTTTCCCTTGCTGCTTTTAATATGTTTTCTTTGTATTTAATTTTTGATAGTTTGATTAATGTGTGTCTTGGCTTGTTTCTCCTTGGATTTATCCTGTTTGGGACTCTCTGTGCTTCCTGGACTTGAATCACTATTTCCTTTCCCATATTAGGGAAGTTTTCAACTATAATCTCTTCAAGTATTTTCTCAGTCCCTTTCTTTTTCTCTTCTTCTTTTGGAACCCTTGTAATTCGAATGTTGGTGTGTTTAATGTTGTCCCAGAGGTTTCTGAGAGTGTCCTCAGTTCTTTTCTTTCTTTTTTCTTTATTATGCTCTGCAGTAGTTATTTCCACTATTTTATCTTCCAGGTCACTTATCCGTTCTTCTGCCTCAGTTATTCTGCTATTGATCCCTTCTAGAGTATTTTTAATTTCATTTATTGTGTTGTTCATCGTTGTTTGTTTCATCTTTAGTTCTTCTAGGTCCTTGTTAAATATTTCTTGCATTTTCTCTATTCTATTTCCAAGATTTTGGATCATCTTTACTATCATTATTCTGAATTCTTTTTCATGTAGACTGCCTATTTCCTCTTCATTTGTTAGGTCTGGTGGGTTTTTATCTTGCTCCTTCATCTGCTGTGTGTTTTTCTGTCTTCTCATTTTGTTTATCTTACTGTGTTTGGGGTCTCCTTTTTGCAGGCTGTGTGTTCGTAGTTCCGTTGTTTTTGGTGTCTGTCCCCAGTGGCTGTAGTTGGTTCAGTGGGTTGTGTAGGCTTCCTGGTGGGGGGGACTAGTGCCTGTGTTCTGGTGGATGAGGCTGGATCTTGTCTTTCTGATGGGCAGGTCCATGTCTGGTGGTGTGTTTTGGGGTGTCTGTGGACTTATTATGATTTTAGGCAGCTTCTCTGCTAATGGGTGGGGTTGTGTTCCTGTCTTGCTAGCTGTTTGGCATAGGGTGTCTAGCACTGTAGCTTGCTGGTCATTGAGCGAAGCTGGGTGTTGTTGTTGAGATGGAGATCTCTGGGAGATTTTTGCCATTTGATATTATGTGGAGCTGGGAGGTCTCTTGTGGACCAGTGTCCTGAAGTTGGCTCTCCCACCTGAGGCACAGCACTAACTCCTGGCTGCAGCACCAAGAACCTTTCATCCACACGGCTCAGAATAAAAGGGAGAAAAAGTAGAAAGAAAGAAAGAAAGAGGATAAAATAAAATAAAATAAAGTAAGGTAAATAAAATAAAGTTATTAAAATAAAAAAATAATTATTAAGAAAAAAATCTTTTTAAAGTAATAAAAGCAAACAAACGGATAGAACCCTAGGACAAATGATGAAAGCAAAGCTATACAGACAAAATCTCACACAGAAGCATACACATACACACTCACAAAAAGAGGAAAGGGGGAAAAATAATAAATCTTGCTCTCAAAGTCCACCTCCTCAATTTGGGATAATTCATTGTCAGTTCATGTATTCCACAGATGCAGGGTTCATCAAGTTGATTGTGGAGATTTAATCTGCTGCTCCTGAGGCTGCTGGGAGAGATTTCCCTTTCTCTTCTTTGTTCGCACAGCTCCTGGGTTTCAGCTTTGGATTTGGCCCCACCTCTGCGTGTAGGTCGCCGGAGGGCGTCTGTTCTTCGCTCAGACAGGACAGGGTTAAAGGAGCCGCTGATTCGGGGGCTCCGGCTCACTCAGGCCGGTGGGGAGGGAGGGGTACGGAGTGCGGGGCGAGCCTGTGGCAGCAGAGGCTGGCGTGACGTTGCACCAGCCTGAGGTGTGCCGTGCGTTCTCCCGGGGAAGTTGTCCCTGGATCACGGGACCCTGGCTGTGGCGGGCTGCACAGGCTCCCTGGAAGGGAGGTGTGGATAGTGACCTGTGCTCGCACACAGGTTTCTTGGTGGTGGCAGCAGCAGCCTTAGTGTCTCATGCACGTCTCTGGGGTCTGCGCTGTTTGCCGCGGCCCACGCCCGTCTCTGGAACTCCTTTAAGCAGCGCTCTTAATCCCTTCTCCTTGTGCACCAGGAAACAAAGAGGGAAGAAAAAGTCTCTTGCCTCTTTGGCAGGTCCAAACTTTTCCCCGGACTCCGTCCCGGTTAGTTGTGGTGCACTAACCCCTTCAGGCTGTGTTCATGCCGCCAGTCCTCTCCCTGCGATCCAACCGAAGTCCGAGCCTCAGCTCCCAGCCCAGCCTGCCCCGGTGGGTGAGCAGACGAGCCTCTCGGGCTGGTGAGTGCTGGTCGGCACCGATCCTCTGTGGGGGAATCTCTCTGCTTTGCCCTCCGCACCCCTGTTGCTGCGCTCTCCTCCGTGGCTCCGAAGCTCCCCACTTCCGCCACCCGCAGTCTTCGCCCGCGAAGGGGCTTCTAGTGTGTGGAAACCTTTCCTCCTTCACGGCTCCCTCCCACTGGTGCAGGTCCCATCCCTATTCTTTTGTCTCTGTTTATTCTTTTTTCTTTTGCCCTACCCAGGTACGTGGGGAGTTTCTTGCCTTTTGGGAGGTCTGAGGTCTTCTTCCAGCATTCAGTGGGTGTTCTGTAGGAGTTGTTTCACGTGTAGTTGTATTTCCAATGTATCTGTGGGGAGGAAGGTGATCTCCGCATCTTACTCTTCTGCCATCTTCCCCCTCTCCCCCACTCTGTGTTTTGATTGGAGCATTCAGTCCATTGACATTTAAGGTAATTATTAATACATCTGTATTTATTGCCATTTTAAACCTTGTTTTCCAGTCGATTCTATGTTTCTTCTTTGTTTCTTTTTCTTTTTATGGTTTGATGTTCCTTTTATGTTTGTGTCCTCCTCTTTTTAGCTTTTATGAATCTATTGTATGTTATTGATTTGTGGTTACCCTGTTTTTCAGGTATGTTGACTCCTTCCTATAACTGCTTGCTTTAGACTGATAGTTTTAGAATAGACATTGTAAGAAGAAAAAACAAAATCTACATTTTCTTATTCTCCTTACCCACATTTTGTGATTTTGATGTCCTTTTTTACATCTTCATGTTTATCCTTTTGCTGTTCCTTATGTTTATCATTGCTTTCACAAATAGGTTAGTTTTTCTTTTTGATCTGTAAACCGGCTTAAGTGATTTAATTTCCAATTGTGATTCCCTCTTTCCTATATCTTCTTGCTTCTTTTCTATTTAGGGAAGACCTTTGAATATTTCTTTTAAGATAGGTTTAGTATTGCTGTATTCTTTTAGTTTTTGCTTATCTGAGAAATTCTTTTTTTTTTTAATTTACTTTTATGGCTGCGTCAGGTCTTAGTTGTGGCATGCGGGATCTTTCGTTGTGGTGCACGGGCTCTTCATTGCAGTGCACAGGCTTCTCTATGGTTGTGGCTTGCAGGTTTTCTCTTCTCTAGTTGTGGTGCACAGGCTCCAGAGAGCGTGGGCTCTGTAGTTTGCGGCATGTGGGCTCTCTAGTTGAGAGGTGTGAACTCATTAGTTGTGGTGTGCGGGATTAATTGCCCCGCAGCATGTGGGATCTTAGTTTCCCAACCAGGGATCGGAACTTTGACCCCTGCATTGGAAGGCAGATTCTTTATACCACCAGGGAAGTCCCTGAGAAATTCCTTCTCTCCTCCTAAGTGATAATCTTGCAGGGTAGAGTATTCTAGGTTGCATATTTTTCCCTTTCAAGACTTTGAATATATTTTGCCACTCCCTTCTGGCCTGCAGCATTTCTGTAGAGAAATCAGCTGATAGCCCTATAGGGGGTTCCCTTGTAATTAGCTTCTTTTCTTGCTGCCTTTAGAATCCTCTCTTTAACTTCTTCCAGTTTTATTATAATATGTCTTGGTGTAGGACTGTTTGGGTTCATCTTGTTTGGGACCCTCTGTGCTTCCTGTATCTGGATATCTATTTCCTTCTTTAGGTTTGAGAAGTTTTCAGCCATAATTTCTTCAAATACATTTTTAATCCCCCTTTCTCTTTCTTCTCTTTCTGAAATCCCTATTATGCATAGACTGGCAAGCTTTGTATTTTTTTTACATTATATTGGTCATATTTATTATATTATTCCATAGGTCTCTTATATTGCTTTCATCTTTTTTCATTTGGCTGTCTCCTGTTCTGATTGGGTAATTTCCATCACTGTATTCTATCTTGCAGATCACTTATTCTTTCTTCTGCATTATGTACAGTAAGTCCCCTGCATACAAATGAGTTCTGTTCCAAGAGTGCATTCATTAAGTCTCATTTGTTCATAAGTCCAACAAAGTTAGCCTAGGTACCCAACTAACACAATCAGCTATCTAGTACTCTACTATAACAGGTTTATAATACTTTTCAAAGAATACATAATAATGTATTTACAACTAATACATAAAAAATAAACGCAAAAATAAAACATTTTTAATCTTACAGTACAGTACCTTGAGAAGTACAGTAGTGCAGTACAAGAGCTGGCATACAGGGGCTGGTGTTGAGTGAACAGGCAAGAAGAGTTACTGACTGGAGGAGGGAGAGGAGGTGGGAGATGGTAGGATCATCAGCAATAGGAGACGGAGGGCAAGCTGCGATTTCACTCACGCCTGACGTTGATGGAACGCATGTTCACATCTTGGAAAGTTCGCAACTTGAAGGTTCGTATGCAGGGGACTTAATGTATTCATCCTGCTATTCATTGCCTTGAGCTCAGCTTCTGTCTTGGCAAATGAATTTTCTAATTTCCCTTGGCTCCACCTTAATTTCGAGTTCCTTTTTACAGTAATCTGCATTTCTGTTGATAGCCTTTCTTAATTCCTTCAGTATTTTCATTAACTCCTTTTTGAACTCGGTGTCTATTAGACTGAAGAGGTCTGTTTCATTGTTTGTTCCTTCAGGGGAATTCTCTTGGTCTTTTAAGTGGGAGTGGTTCCTCTGCTTCTTCATTTTGCTTATACTGTATTTCTTACTCTATGAGTTGAGAAGAAACAATTATCTACTGTAATCTTGGAGGTCTGTTTATAACCGGGAGTGTTCCTGTGTGGCTTGTGTGCGTTTAATATTTTTTTGGTGTGAGAGCTGCTTTTAGTTTGGGTGTCTTTTTTCCTTACCGTGTGCTTGCCATTATCCCCTTGACAGGGGGTGTGCGGGTGCGTGGCCCGTGCAAGCTCCTGGGAAGGCAGGGACAGCGGTTGGTGCCTGGTCATAGGGCTCTCGGTGGTAGAGGACATGGACATTTTAGATGTACCATTCCTCCTATGGCAGATACTAAAATCCAAAAGCCTGTCTTACAAGAAAATGTTAAATGGGGATATTTTCTGCTGAGTATGCCTATCCATAGTTTGTTTTTGAAAACTCAGATGCTCTTATTAAAAATGATTCTGAGGGATTTCCCCAGTGGTCCAGTGGTTGGGACTTCGCCTTTCAATGCAGGGGGTGCGGGTTTGATCCCTGGTCGGGGAGCTGGGATCCCACATTCCTCACGGCCAAAAAGCCAAAACATGGAACAGACGCAATATTGTAACAAATTCAATAGAGACTTCGAAAATGGTCCACATCAAAAAAGTCTTAAAAAAAAAAAAAAGATTCTGAAATTCAGGTTAAATAAGACAACTGTATGACTGTGGATTTGTATTAAGTAAGGCTTGGAACAGTGAAAGCTATTCTTCCTATGTTATGCATCTGTATTCATTTGCTAAAGGCTGTCAAAGTACCACAGACTGGGTGGCTTAAATTTATTTTTTTTTAATTCTGGAGGCTAGAAGTTCAAGATCGAGGTATTATAGAATTTTCTTCTTAGGCCTCTCTCCTTGGCTTGTAGATGGCTGTTGGCCCCCTGTGCCTTCCCAGGATCTTCCTGTGTATGTCCTAATTTCATATAAGAGCACCAGTCCTATTGGATTAGGGCCCACCCTGGTGACCTTCTTCAACCTTAATTAGCTCATCTAAAAATACAGTCATAGTCTGAGGTACTGAGGGGACATGACTCAACATGAATTCCAGGGACACAATTCCACCCATAACAGTATCTAACAAATGTAATAATTAACCTGTAAAAGACTCTACATTCACAGAAGACCGTTGATAGAGTGGGGTGGTCGGGAACAACTTGTGTGCACATGGTCATTGACATTACTCAGATGTAGAAATTTTCTAAAAAAATGGTGATTTATTTTGCTTTAACATACAATGGTAAATATATTGGGATCATCAAGTTTTAAAATTTGCTGGTCCTACTTTACACATTATAACACTAATGTAAGCTCATTAGTTCTTCCATTTGTAGGAAAGGGATCCAATGAACACCTACCAGCAGCTTGGCTAAAAATGGACATTAAAATCAGATACCACATTGTAAATATAAAGTACTTTTCTCCAAATGTGTATAAAAGTTTTGAAACAATTAATCACTGCCTGCTCCACAGGACAATTTGGATTTTAAAAATGTTCCAGACCAGGAATAGCATAACCCTGTGTAACAATAGACATTTGAAAGAAACAGTAGCCAAGGAACTGCATAACCAAAAAATGAAAATTATATAAAATATTTCCACCACTATTTAAATGCCAGATTTAATCAAGCAATAGTAAAAAATATCAAAACAAAAAACATAATAATACAACCTTCTGTTTAAAATAATAGCACTGTTCTGCCTCTTTTCCACTGAATTTTACATATGAACAGACTATATATACTGTTTTTTCAGAGAAATGTCCATTTGGTCTGTCACACAAGTCAGGCTCACACTGAATCCTTTCGCTTCTCAGGATATACAATTCCATGATGTTTCCATATTTCCAACATTCTGGGTCAAGTGAAATGTCTGAAGTATAATACATTTCTCTTTCTCCTTTACACAGTGCAGAGTATACAGGCTTAGGTTATGTAGCTTCACTTTTACTCCAGGTCACTGTCTTTTTCTAAATTCAAGGCGGTATTCAATGGAGTGCAGTAGTTTGGCTTGTCGGAAGGTACAAAGCCGGGCAGACACACACACTTATAGGAACCTTCGGTGTTGATACACTTGGCATTCTTGCAGAGAGACATCCGGTTGTTCAACTCATCACATTCGTTGACATCTGCAATAAGCCAAACCACGCAGGTTAGCAAGCTTCAGCATTGCTCCGGGAGGAAATGCAATCTACACCCTACCTGAGGCATCCGGCCTGAACACAGCCTGGCTGTTCTGTGCTCTCCCCCCAGTAAACTGCAGTCTTTCCCATTATTGTCTTTCAATTACATGCGAGAGAAATACTACTTTCTAGATCTTAAAAAGGTGATTATCCAGGAGGTTCTAGAATTTCTTTCCCTGTTTGTTATTTAACACAACAGGGACCATTTTGTCAGCTTGACTTTTTATAGTCAAACCTTAAGAAAGCTGGAGCAATTATCCTACTTCTAAATTCCTCTCTGCACATGCCGAAGAACTGTTAGGTTGTCAAGAGAAATAAAGAGAGCCTCTGAGCAGCCTCTCTAAAGGTTTAAGTTACTTTCTTAGATTTCTTTTCACAGGAAAGAAAGGCTCTATGCACTTGAAACACCTTTAATAACCCAGGTTACCTTTTTTTTTTAGACGTACCTCAGATTGAGACTAACAAAATTGAAGTGGGGAAACTACACGACAGAGCAAAACGGCCACAAAAATAGAGGAAAAAAATGCTACAAGTCAAGGGCCATTTAGCAAGGAGGCCAACAGGCTCAGGAACACAGCCTCAATCACACGGTAAGGATAAACATATTTTTACTGTTCTCTTAAAAGTAAGAGGGAAGGCAAAGTGAGAGTTATGAAAAGAACTTTCTCTAAAATGGAAGTTGTATTTTCTTTTTCATCTATATTCCCCTCTTGCTGGTGTCAGGTATTCAGGGAAAACATTTGCTGCAGAGTCAAAAGCTCAATTTAAAAGAGTCAAACTAATTACCCCAAACTTTCTGGCCTTTCCTCCACAGGCATGTACCATTTATGTGAACTCTTAAATATCAACTTTTAAAAAATTTGTGGTAAAATATATGGAACATAAAATTGACCATTTTAACCATTTTTGAGCGGAGAGTCCAGTGGCGTTAAGTACCTTCACATTTTTGTGTAATCGTCACCACTGTCCATCTCCAGAACTTTTCTCATCTTCCCAAACTGAAACTCTGCAAATCTTAAAGGTACTAGATTGTCTGAGGTCCAGCCACAGGGCATTCAGGAAAAGATTAATTTCCCAACAAATACATATGATTCTTACCAACACAGGTCATCTTGGCCATATCCAAGTGATACCCATCAAAGCAATCGCAGGTGTAACCTTCCTGCACCCTGACACAGCGCCCGTTTTCACAGCCGTTGAGGATGCCACATTCTTCAGCCTGTAACTCCTCAAAGCTATTTAAAAAACCTGGAAGGGAAAGGACAGGAGCCAAGTTACAAATTTTCAACCTCTTACACCGTTTTTGAAAATGACATGATCATTAAGGTTATGGTTCATCATACATACGTATTTACGATTCCTTAAAGATAGCATTAAAATTTAAGTGAATATATCTGTACACGATATTAAGCAAACTATTACCAACCTTGTGTAGGTTGTACAGATTAGCCCCACATCTTGAATTCTGATGTTCTACACTAAAATCACATAAAACGATAACAGCAAGTAGGGTATTTTTTTGCCCTTAATTATTAAAATTTTTTGTCTAAGATTTTAAATTTCCTGAGTTCTCAGTAGGGTAAATGTCAGAACATCTTTCAGGATAGAACCGATGGAACTCACTATGAGAATAGACATTTGCTAAGATGCACAAGCATTGGAGGCAGTGCTCTTTCATGGGGAGTTCCCAGGAGTGGAGAAAAGCCAGGCTGGCCTTGCCATGTGAGGTCTGTTTGCTCTGGCTTTGGAATGAGCCTTACAAAAGGGCTCTTGGGGGATCAAAGGATAAAGGCAGTAAAAGGGACTCACAACATCCTGATAAACGAGAAATACGTCATATTTCTGTTTAGAAAACCAAAATTCTTTTAAAGAAACAAAGAAGCTCTTGTTTGGCTCTTTTTTTTAAGATATCTTTAAACTGATTCAGAGCTAGAGTTTAGTAGTACAAAAACAATGTAGCCAGGCATCAAGAATATTTTCCTCTGTTTCTAGAAAGTTGTAAATATAAATCCACGGTGACCCAAACACACTGTTGATGTGTGGGGGGGGTCTCATCCTCTCCCCCACCTTCTGAAGGCACCATGTATTTGCTTTTTTTTTTTATAAATTTGTTTTTGGCTGTGTTGGGTCTTCATTGCTGTGCAAGGTTTTCTGTAGTTGCAGCGAGTGTGGGCTACTCTTCGTTGTAGTGTGTTGGCTTCTCTCGTTGCAGAGCACGGGCTCTAGCACAGGCTTCAGCAGTTGTGGCTCATGGGCTCTAGAGCACAGGCTTAGTTGCTCTGCAGCATGTGGGATCTTCCTGGACCAGGGCTCGAACCTGTGTCCCCTGCATTCGCAGGCAGATTCTTAACCACTGCACCACCAGGGAAGCCCCACGTATTAGCTTTTAAGGGGGAAAAAAAATCAACCTAGGGTCAGAAATCTACATCTGGCCTTTGAATGAATGTATTTAAGCACATTTCTTGAAGTAGTGCATGATTATTTGTGGTTGATTAAAAGAAAACCTAAGGCAGGGGTCCCCAACCCCTGGGCTACGGACCAGTACTGGTCCATGGCCCGTTAGGAACTGGGCCGCACAGCAGGAGGTGAGCAGTGGGCAAGTGAGTGAAGCTTCATCTGCTGCTCCCCATTGCTCGCATTACTGCCTGAGCTCCACCTCCTGTTAGCATTATGGTGAGTTGTATAATTATTTCATTATATATTACAATGTAATAATAAAGTGCACAATGAATGTAATGAGCTTGAATCATCCTGCAACGCCCCCCCCCCATGTGTGGAAAAGTTGTCTTCCACAAAACTGGTCCCTGGTGCCAAAAAGGTTGGGGACCACTGATCTAAGGCGTTAGGATAGTGGTTACCCTGAGGGAGTGGCTGGGAAAAGGGAACCAGGGGTCCTTCTGGATGCTGGCAATGCTCTAGATCCACTCAGGTCTAGAAGACCCAACCCAGCTGATTTAATAGAATGCTGTTTTCATGTAAATTTTAAAACAGTTTTAATTTGGCTGAAGGATCAATATACTGCATACTTTAAAAAACAAAAGGAGGGAAGGGAAAGAGGAAAGGAGGAAAACACTCTTTGGCTCAGAACTGAAGTAGCTCCAGAGGCAGCCACAAAGTTTGTGTTGCTCCTCAGGACCCAGGTCACAGCTAGTTTGCTTTGTGCACAGGTGAAAGGTCCCAAAGAAAGAACAGCATTGCTGTATTTTATAATTTCAGCAGTGTCTCCAAAGTCCTAACCCCAACTACCTGGTCTGCAGGGATTCTGTCTTGAAAATCTGGAGCAGCTTCACTTGCTGCAGTGAGGCACCCTCTGTAGGATGTGGAACAGGTACCTGGACTCCACTCCTATTCTTGAAGGCAGACAACCCATTATCTACTGATATTTCAATTTGTACCATCCCATTTTTCAGACTTCACATAATTAGTCTGTATTTGAAAGCTCTGATCTCTCCCACAGACATATTTAGCTTGTGTGGCTTCCTTATCCAGGACACTCTGGTTGTACACTTAGGCATTTACTTTCTAAATGGGAACAGGATTCACACATACACACTCCACCTCCCATTTGAAAAAAGTCTGCTCACAAATCCAGGAATTTCTTACTTAATAAACCCCCTCACAAGTGAATTCTAAAGATTAATCTCTGACCAGGAGAGCAATCATTTTATCTCCCATATTCTAAGAGAATGGACTTGAGGACATGGGGAGGGGGAAGGATAAGCTGGGATGAAGTGAGAGAGAGGCATTGACATATATACACTACCAAATGTAAGTAGATAGCTAGTGGGAGGCAGCTGCATAGCACAGGGAGATCAGCTCAGTGCTTTGTGACCACCTCGAGGGGTGGGAGAGTGGGAGGGAGACGCAAGAGGGAAGAGATATGGGGATATATGTATATCTGATTCACTTTGTTATACAGCAGAAACTAACAACATTGTAAAGCAACTACAATAAAGATGTTTAAAAAAAAAAGATCAACTCAGTACAGTTAATATTTACCATTTCCTTGTATGAAAAAAGACTACAATATAATAACCAAGCTATCAAGAAAACTGACCCTTAAAGTAGGCCACCATTTCATGGGTAAAAAAATGATTTTGTCATGGAAATTATAATAAGATTTTTCTTTAAAGAAAATAAACGTCCCAAAGCAATCTACAGATTCAATGCAATCCCTATCAAATTACCAATGGCATTTTTTTACAGAACTAGAACAAAAAATCTTAAAATTTGTATGGAGACACAAAAGACCCTGAATAGCCAAAGCAGTCTTGAGGGAAAAAAGCAGAGCTGGAGGAATCAGACTCCCTGACTTTGGACTATACTACAAGGCTACAGTAATCAAGACAATATGGTACTGGCTCAAAAACAGAAATATAGATCAATGGAACAAGATAGAAAGCCCAGAGATAAACCCACGCACCTATGGTCAGCTAATCTATGACAAAGGAGGCAAGGATATACAAGACAGTCTCTTCAGTAAGTGGTGCTGGGAAAACTGGACAGCTATATGTAAGAATGAAATTAGAACATTCCCTAACACCATACACAAAAATAACTCAAAATGGATTCGAGACCTAAATGTAAGACCAGATGCTATAAAACTCTTAGAGGAAAACATAGGAAGAACATTCTTTGACATAAATCACAGCAAGATATTTTTTGATCCACCTCCTAGAGTAATGGAAATAAAAACAAAAATAAACAAATGGGACCTAATGCAACTTCAGAGCTTTTACACAGCAAAGGAAACCATAAACAAGACAAAAAGACAAACCTCAACAAGACAAAAAGACAAACCTCAGAATGGGAGAAAATATCTGCAAACGAAGCAACGGACAAAGGATTAATCTCCAAAATATATAAACAGCTCATGCAGCTCAATATTAAAAAAACAAACAACCCAATCCAAAAATAGAAGAGCTAAATAGACATTTCTCCAAAGACACACAGATGGCTAAGCAGCACATGAAAAGCTGCTCAACATCACTAATCATTAGAGAAATGCAAATCAAAACTACAATGAGATATCATCTCACACCAGTCAGAATGGCCATCATCAAAATATCTAGAAACAATAAATGCTGGAGAGGGTGTGGAGAAAAGGGAACCCTCTTGCACTGTTGGTGGGAATGTAAATTGAGACAGCCACTACGGAGAACAGTATGGAGGTTCCTTAAAAAGCTAAAAATAGAATTACCATATGATCCAGCAATCCCACTATTCGGCATATACCCAGAGAAAACCATGATTCAAAAAGACACATGCACCCCAATGTTCACTGCAGCACTATTTACAATAGCCAGGTCATGGAAGCAACCTAAATGCCCACCGACAGAAAAATGGATAAAGAAGATGTGGTACATATATACAATGGAATATTACTCAGCTCTAAAAAGGAACGAAATTGGGTCATTTGTTGAGACGTGGATGGATCTAGAGACTGTCATACAGAGTGAAGTAAGTCAGAAAGAGAAAAATATTGTATATTAACGCATATATTTGGAACCTAGAAAAATGGTACAGATGAACCGGTTTGCAGGGCAGAAACAGAGACACAGATGTAGAGAACAAATGTATGGACACCAAGGGGGTAAAGTGGTGGGGGTGGTGGCGTGATGCATGGGAGATTGGGATTGACATGTATACACTGATGTGTGTAAAATTGATGACTAATAAGAACCTGCTGTATAAAAAAATAAATAGGGCCTCCCTGGTGGCACAGTGGGTGGGAATCTGCCTGCCAATGCAGGGGCACACGGGTTTGATCACTGGCCCATGGAAGATTCCCACATGCCGCG
Organism: Monodon monoceros; assembly: GCF_005190385.1. Lineage (NCBI taxonomy): Eukaryota > Metazoa > Chordata > Mammalia > Artiodactyla > Monodontidae > Monodon > Monodon monoceros. The sequence continues at coordinate 61,877,184 of NW_021703775.1, forward strand.
GAGCAACTAAGCCCATGTTCCACGACTACTGAGCCTGCGCTCTAGAGCCCGTGCTCTGCAGCAGGGGAGGCCACGAGAATGAGAAGCCCGCGCACCACTCGCTGCAACTAGAGAAAGCCTGTGCACAGGACAAAGACCCAACACAGCCAAAAATAAAAACAAATAAATAAATTTATAAAAGTAAATAAATAAATTAAAATTCAAAAAATAAATAAATAAAAGAAAATAAACGTAATAGCATTCCCACCAGTGAGACTCATAATCTGATCTGGTGGTTCTCAAACTTGAGTGTACGTAAGGCTTACTCAGAGGGCTGGTAAAGCCGATTGGTGGGTCTCACCCCAGTATCTGATTCAGCAGGTCTACAGCATAGCTCGCAAATTTGCATTTCTTACAAGTTTTCAGGGACTACATTTTGAGAACCACTGACTAAACTTCAGAACCACAATTTAGTTCCAAAGTAACTAAAAATGTTGCTTACGGTCCTGAATGAAGTAGGGATCAGCTTCAGGAGCGTACTGTTCACTGAAGTCGACCAAGGCATCCTGTCCATATGGCTGCCGGCGTCCCGTGACGGGGATGTTACACAGCTGGGCATAGTCATCTAAGAAGGAAATGACAATGAACGTGACACACCATCGCTGTTTGCTCACACCTGGATGCACCCAGTCACCGCGTGCCCCATCTCCCACACACACCCCTGATCCTGAAACATCTCAATATTCTTTATGGGTGCTCTATTCATCCACATACAATTCATGCTGTACAGCATAATTAAGATTCTGAAGAGCAGGCCCAACACAGTAGCTGAACAGTTGGTAGAATGTATCCCAGGAGAGTAAAGGACTGAAAAAATGAGCCATCGGAGAGTGCTTCAAGCCTCTTGGAAGAATGGCTTTATCTGAACCCATCAGGTGTTTTCATCAAAACATTTAAAGCGTATAAAGTAGTCATTCATACAGAGATACACTTTTCCACTCAATAGAGAGAGAAAAAAAATGCATCTCTGGTGATCGAAAAACGAGACACAACCAAATGAAGATGCAACTAAATACCATTTGAATTTAGTACCTACTGTTATACTTCTCTACCCAAGACCTGGTCCCTTATGAATAACATTATAGCAGTGATGATGATGACCTCATCATAACAGTAATAGTGACATAATGGTACTAGTAATAATAGCTAAGAGTTGTATAATGTTTGCTCTGTGCCAGACACTGTTTTAAGCCCTTAATACACATTAATTCACTAAACTATTTACACCACCCTATGAAAAGCTACTATTATCTCCATCTTACCAATGGGAAACAGAAGCATGGAGTGGCTAAGTGACAACTGGTATGAGGCAGCACCATACTTGAACTCGGTCATGCAGCTGAAGGGTGTACACTTAACATTCTTCCTCTCCTACATCTACCTTGCTCCTTTGTAATTCTTGTCTTTGCCTCTTCTGCACCTCAGCTAAATTCATCTGCAGTTACCACTTCTTGAGGCCACATTCCCATTCCCATGGCCATCTGACTTAACTCCCCCTTTAGTCCTTTAGTCCTCCTCACAGGACCCACCTATAGCACATGGGATCTTGGTTCTCCACATGTTCGGCGATGATTGTGCTTTCAGTGCATTTCACGGCCTCAGGCTCTTACCCGTACTTTGGAGCAGAGTTTAGAAGGTCTAGAGAGGAAAGCTTTAGAAGAGATATCTTCATGCTCCAAACGCACGTTTTATAGAAAATATACTGCCCGAGGATTCATCTAGCAGTTGGTGAAAATTCTGGGGCTACCTAGACTTCAACATCTCTGCCGGAACTGAGGGCTGCAGGTCAGCCGGCCCCAGGACTGGCTGGACACTCAGGGCAGCCACACCAGGCAGCAGCCACACTTGCCTGGACCACAGACTGAAGGAGTTTTCCTCTATTTTAGTCCCTTCTGTAACAAAACTAAAGAAAAGCACTGAGGCAAGTGTGTGAACTCTCAAGGCTTTCTTCCATCACCCTCCTCTTAAAGGAGTCAAAGGTGTGTGTGAGGTATGTGTGTGTTTGCGCATGCATGCACGTGCACACACCCGCACATTCTCCCCTAAAGTGCAAAACGGGAGCGTAAAGGCAGAAAAGACCCTGAACCCCTAGACAGGGTAGGATCATGGTTGCCCCTTCCTAAAATTCTTCTTGTGGGAAGCATTCCAGGAATGGCGCACACCCCCATCCCAGACATCCCCGAGCACTTCCTCACGAAACCATTTCATGAGAAATATTAATTTCATTAAGGAAGTAGCTAAACCTGGAAAAAGACCGTTGACTCACAAAAATAAAGCTTCAAACAAAGAGAACACAAATGGTTGTCAGTTCTGCTTCAGGTCTGAAAGAGAAGAATTAAGGATTTCCCTGCAAAGGCAAGATCGCAGAAATGTTTACAAGTTTCACACACTGAGGTCATTTTCTCTCATGACTTTTTATATATATTTGTTGTACATCTGAAAGGGAGACAACATTTTGTATCCAGGCAACAGTTGTGATCAAGAGTGGATATTAAAAAAAATTAATTCATGCTCTTATTTTGCAAACCTAAGTCCAGAGATGGCTGAGCAGCATATGCTCTCTTCAGCATCTCGCTCTCAAGTCCCGGGCCCGTGGCTTTTCCCCTAGACCACGCCTCTTCCACCAGGAAATGACCTGGTCTCCACCCTCCAAGCTCTCGCCGTCTAACATCACAAAAGGAAGGGATCAAATGGGAGAGGAGTGGAGGAGGAATGGACTTCTGTTCCTGTGTGATGTTTAGGAACAGCTTCCTAGAAAAGGAACACGTGACCTGAAACTAAGTAGATGAGAAGGATTTACTTAATAGAAGATATTTGGGATTCTAAAAAGAGTTTTACCCAAAGGCATCACAAAAGCAAACTGTAAGCTGTGTCTGGGGACTACCAAGTAGTTCCTAAGAAAGGCTTTGGACGTGACCCAGGCCGTAAAGGGAAGCAGAGGAGAGTAATGGGCGGGGGACCCTCTGCGGTTTGCTGCATCTTCCTTCCCCTCCCTTCATCCCTGGACATGCATTTTTCTCAAGTTTCTAGAGCTTACTGTCCTTTGCTGCTTCACTTTATCTAACACGTTACCAATCCAAACTTCAAGATTTTTGGTCAGTTATCAAAACATCATTTCTATATTGAATGTGCTCTCTTTTGTATTTGAAGATGTGCTACAGTCCCATCAACACCAAGACATGCATTTTGAGTTATTTTTCTGGGAGCATGATGGGTCTATCCTAATCCATCCATGCTGCCTCTCCCATTGCACACATCTGCTCTCATTCTTGGCCAGGGTCAAGGGTGAAATGAGCACGGGGTAATGAAAAGAACATGGGCTTCGGAGGCAGAAGCCGGGGCTCAAGTCCTGACTGTACCACTTACTTTCCAGCTTAGCAACTGTGGGCAAGCCTCAGTTTTCACATCTGTCACATGGGGATAATTCCTGTTTGCCTCTCTGTTACTGGTGTATTAAAAAATGAGATGATGTTATGGAACTGTTCATAAATTTTGAAGCACCAAGGAAATGGAGGTTACAATTTTTTTTAAGGTAAAATCACTGATGTCCCTGCTGAACACCTGGAAGTAAATGAGGATTTGCAAAGACAGTATCAGAATGATTGATATAACATAGTGTTAGCAAAACTTTAAACGTAGTTGTCAATGGGCAAAGACCTGTACAATAAATTAAGAGCAATGAAAGCACAGTCTCCAGATGTTTTTAGATATTGTTTCAAGATTTGAAATTTTTAAATAGATGGAGGAAAACTCCAACTCAGTAAACAGAGAAAGATGTCTTCGTCTCAAAAATTATTGACTGCCTGGGCAAATTTAATCACTTGACCAGACAGTGATAAGGTATCAGCAACAACACATTATAACACTAGATCAACAAAACTCAAAATACAGGGGGAAAAAACTGATGTTCAGCAGTTGTTAGTATATGCTCGACCCCTTTAGAAATGCCTTGAGTAGCCAGTAGGTTTCTCATCATCTTTTAAGGCAACAACTGGAATATCGTGGAGTTTTCTAGTGAATCCTGGGTAAGGTGTCTCCTCCAGGATCTGGGCACATGCACCTTTCTAACATGTGCTGGATCTCTGAGCACCCCAAGCCACACCAGAGCTCACTGAGCTTGGCGGCGCTTGGCCTTGGTTATCCCTAGGGCTGGGTCATGGCTATAGTCCAGCTGGGGAGGCAGTGAGTTGTGGTTGGCTGAGGCTGTGGAGCTGGGAATAGCAGATCCCTGAACTGTTGCCACAGCTCCTGATGGCAGCCCATGAGAATCTCTTGGCTGCCACTTCATCCAGCTCAACATGTCGAGATGAACACATTTTTTGTCCCTAGAGTTTTTTTCCTTCTGCAAGACACTCCTTACTTAAGCAAGTTGACAACAATTAAGCACCTAGTTGTCTGGGGCTTGGTGCAAAGGAAGAGCTCTGCTTAGCAGGGCTTGTACTTTGTGAGGCAAATGCCATTTCTGGGAAAAAATGTGTCCGTCCAGGATCTAGCCAAATATGAATGTGAAATGAATAGGAAGTAGAAATATTCACACCTCAAAGTCCCCCCATTCATTGCACTCCTCACCTCTGCAGGCACAAATGCTAAGCTCTTGATCAAAGCTATGAAAGACACACATGGGATGGTGTGGGCTGCCATCACTTACGTGGTCTAAACAAGATCCAGGCCGTGGATTACGCTCAGTTCCCTGGCATGGCAGATTCACATGACAGATGGTACTGCTTTGATTTTAATACTAAATTGAAAAAAAAGTTTAAAAATTGCCCCCCTGGAGCCAAGAGGTCTGGGGCCCCCGCTGTCAGCAGCAATGGGAAGCACATTATCATATCCTGGCAGGAAATCTCCTTCCTTATGACAGACACATCTGTAGGGCTGGTCTGGACAGTCACACATCACAATGCCAATCAGGCATGTGAGGAAACTGGGAGGTGAAGTCTGACTGAGGCAGATTAAATTCAGCTGCTTTTAGAAATGATGAAGAGGCTGCATTTTGTTCTCCACACATCAGGGATGAAAACCTAGTGCTCTAAAGTTTGAAGTGCATGATTTTCAAAAAAAGGAGAAGGACCAATACATATGCATAAGGAAAAATGGGTCATATTTTACTGAAACTTCTAGATCAGGTGTTTTTCCTACAGGCCTCCACATGTACTATTAAGTGATGATGGTGTTTGGAAAACATACACACCAGGAAATGGAGGAAGGAGACAGGGAGAATGGAACGAATATTTACCTGAGCGCATGCTGAGCCAGTAGTATAATTGGCACTTTTCTTTGAAATTAGCAAAAGCTATGGAATTAGAAAAATGTTGACCATTTACAGAACATACCATCCAGTACTGATGACAGAAGAAGGAACGTAAGAGAGAGGATTCTACTGCTGATGCCACACCCTGTGGAACTGGACATGTGTTTAGGTGTCTGTCTGCTTATGCTTATTCTCAGAGAGTACACTCTTACCCACAGTGCCTGGTGAGCAGGCAGTAAACCTGCTTTCCTGATGTTAAAACTTGCTGAGTTGTGAGAGAAAATTAGGTATCCGAAAAAGCAGCAGTCCTCAACCTTTGTGGCACCAGGGACAGGTTTCGTGGAAGACAATTTTTCCACGGACTGGGGGGGAGGTTCAGGTGGTGATGCGAGCGATGGGGAGCGGCAGATGAAGCTTCGCTTGCTCATCCGCCGCTCGCCTCCTGCTGTGCGGCCCGGTACCAGTCCGCGGCCTGGGGGTTGGGGACCCCTGCTAAAAAGAGAAGCACCCAGAGTCAAAAGACCGGGGTTCTAGTCCTACTGCTTCCATCATCGGATGAATGGATAAAGAAGATGTGGCACATATATACCATGGAATATTACTCAGCCATAAGAAGAAAGGAAATTGAGTTATTTGTAGTGAGGTGGATGGACCTAGAGTCTGTCATACAGAGTGAAGTAAGTGAGAAAGAGAAAAACAAACACCATATGCTAATACATATATATGGAATCTAAAAAAAAAAAAAATGGTCATGGAGAACCTAGGGGCAAGATGGGAATAAAGACACAGACATACTAGAGAATGGACTTGAGGATACGGGGAGGGGGAAGGGTGAGCTGGGACAAAGTGAGAGAGTGGTATGGACATATATACACTACCAAACGTAAAATAGATAGCTAGTGGGAGGCAGCCACATAGCACGGGGAGATCAGCTCGGTGCTTTGTGACCACCTAGAGGGGTGGGATAGGGAGGGGTGGGGAGACACAGGAGGGAAGAGATACAGGGACATATGTATATGTATAACTGCTTCACTTTGTTATAAAGCAGAAACTAACACACCACTGTAAAGCAATTATACTCCAATAAAGGTGTAAAAATAAAAATAAAAAGAGAAGCACCCAGAGTCAAAAGCCCGGGGTTCTAGTCCAACTGCTTCCTATTCTTCGGACTAGATACCTTCCTTTGAGCTGTGTCTGTTGAACAGGATTATGGTACTGTGCCTTAGCAGCATTAAAGGCAGTGCATTGCTCCATTCAGTGATTGACTCACTCATCCAACCAGAGGCTGAGAATATTACAGGCAGTGTGGAGTTTGGGAGAGAGAGAGAGGAAGGATAAAATGACAGTACACTGACATGTGCAACAGTGCTTGAAGAAGAGGTAATGCCTAGAGTCAGCCAGGAAGAGCTGGGGAAGCTTTCACTTTGGAGATGAGCATCTACAGGAAGGGGGTCAGCCAGGTGAAGCAGAGGAGGGAAGGTAACTCAGAGTCATAGGCATATATAATAGATAAGAAAGTCTTAGGGAAATGAAAGGACCACATAAACGCTGCCTACTACCAATCCCTGCTAAAGAACAATCGAAAAAAGCAAAGTTAGCGAACATGCACTATTAAGCTCCTGTGTGCTAGGCGCTGTGTACCTTTGCACACGCTTTTCCCTTTAAATCTCAGAATCCTATGAAATAACTGTAATTAGCTCCTTTTGTTTCTGATAAGGAAGCCAAGGTTTATAGCATAACTGTCCTAGCTTAGTTGAAGGATTGACTCTGTTGGTCTATCTGCAAAACCATGCTCTTTCAATTTCACAGCTCCCCTTCTGAAACCCTTAGAAGAAAATTATTAAATACATTCCCTAGACTGTAAGTATCAGGTAAGTACTTAGTTCAGCAATAAGCATTTCTGACTAAAATTCCAGGGAGAGTAATAACCGTGAATGCTGGTGAGCTCAGCCCCACCAGGGTCAGCTTTATCATTAGCAGGATTTATATTTATTGAATTTGCTCAATTTATTAGGTGGAAGAGATCAAATTGCTTAATGTTCAATTAAATTGTACTTGTCGAGGAGAGGGAAGTAATGAAGTCTAGTCTCGGCAGGGTTTACATTCTGTGGGACGCCTGTAAATGTTAATGCTCTAAGGAAGCTCACAGGCTGTAGACCAATCAAGTTCCCTCACCCCCAGCCTTCACCTAATGCTGCCCCTTCCAAGTTCAGTCACTCCCAGCATTTTCCATTACACTGCTGTTTACGTAGCCAGACTATAACTGGAGAGAGAGATTTGTTGGGTGTGAATGCCAAAACAATGGAGGTTCCATTTAGAAATCCATTTCTAAAACCTGGATTCAAAATTTATAGACTTGTAACAGCATTAAATTATGCCACACATAAAAACCTTAAAATAATGATTGATAACATGAATTTCTCAGGAAGGACTGCATGAAAGGTTTCCCCTATTTCTAAGTAAACAGGGCTTTAGAAATAAAACATTAAGTCTTGCATTCAGGCAATCTCAGAGGAAATTAGGAATGAAGTAACTTCTAATATTCGATAAGAGACAAGACTGGACAATGCAATGAACAGGCAAATAGGAGGAAAGTTCAACATGTTAATTTTCTAAGCTGACCTACTTCATATTTTTCCAACTGGAAGGACAGATAAACTGTTTCATTTCCTGCTTTCCTACTCATTAAGTACTACTCTGAAGTGACAATCTGAGAAGTCAACAATTAGGTAAAATAGATATTATATGGAAGGAATACATTTTGTTTTTTCTATTATGTTTTTTGCATTAATCAAGTAAGAATTATTTTAAAATTTGAGCTACACATGTGCTTAAGATTAAAGAGGATGTTGTACAACATACGGAATATATACTAAATGCCACTGAATTATTCACTATAAAATGCTTAACTTTGTCATGTGAATTTAACCCCAATTAAAAAACAAGTCAAGAGAAACATAAAAATGTATTCTTTAAAGTCTGGTATTCATCTAACTTTTCTACTTTTAATTGGTAAAATGAGAAAACAAGACTAGTTGATCTCTAAGGTCCTTTCTAGCTTACATATTCTACAATTCTAAGCAGACATTTTTACTATTAGGCTGCAAAATATTGGGAAGACAATCTGTCACTGAAACTTGTGGGCTATAATATGAGATAATCACCACCAGATGGCGCTACTGTCTTCAGGTGATGCTCACACGGGTGTTTCCAGACGACTGACAATCATGGAATTGAATGCACTGTAAGTAATCATGGACAGTCTAACCTCATTCATTTTCCTGCTGAGGAAACGGAGGTCCAGAGAAATTTAATGATATTTCAAAGGTCAAGTCAGGTTAAATTTTCAAAATATTGTTTTCTTTTAATAAAACTAAATTATTAAAATCTAAGGGTAAAAATAATTGTATCTTAAGTTTTGAAGCTGTTCAAAACTCTCTTGATGAATATTCAGAAGTATAGACCTCAAGGTTATGAAATAAAGATGTACTACTGGATCATCATTTGAAAAGCAAGTTCTAGGTAATTAATGCAATATTAAAGTACTGCTAAACATAATTAATAGATTATTCATAAATATGTATCCCATTTAATTATAGGAAATAAGCTAAAGCTGCAAAGCAAAACTGAACTGTTTTAAGATCTGTAACTCTGTTTTATGATTTGCTCATATATTGCTATTTATCTTAATCTGAAGTAACTCCCTTCTTACCTTCCCCTCCGGATCTATTCAGAATCAGATACAGTCCTAGTAACTCTTCCCTCTGGCAATGACTTATTTGGCTACCTTGGTAGGCACTGAAAGATTATGATGTGAATGGTAACTTCTAGGGTTGAACAGTGAGTGCACAACCAACACAACTGTTCATAACAGCTCTGCTTGCCACTGAGACTTGAAGCTCAGAAGGAAGCATAAAAGAAGGCCTCGTTGTGCCTGGAAGCCTTCCAATGAGCTAATCTTTTGTAATTTGCTTCTTAAGACACTGGCTACTGATGTTGAGCAAAATAATTATCATCCTAGTTTCTGCTCCTTGCAGATTTATGCCAACACGCTTCCTAAGCACTTCCTAGATGCTTTCCTCACAGTCATAAGAGGTACAATCTGTCTGCTGCATGAAGGGAGAGGGGATAAAATTTCCCTCACCCTTCCTCTGCCAGGCATGCCTGCTCTAGCCATGAGGTCAGCATATAAAAGACATGGGCAGCCAGTGGCTTTTTTCCGGCCATAGTTGTCTTACAAAGTCAATTAGGAAAAGGTCAAAATAAATACAACAGTACTTGATTTCAAAACCTCAAACACAGAACAGGGCTTTAAGCAATTACATACAGTGATATTTTTCATAGTCCCACTCAGCACAGTTCATTTTCTTAGAGTACATTTCAACTATCAATGAAGAGAAAAAAATCCTATCAGCAAAATTTCTTTAAAATACATGAAAGTAAAATTTCCACTAAAAATAAAATCAACAACAAAAAGGCATTTCTAGAAAATCGAATGCCTATTCATAATGTCTGATTTCAAGGTAGAAAGTTTAAACTGCTAAAAATCTGATTGCTTGTTAGTGAAAAATAAAAGTGCTGCTTTTTGTGATCTGATGGTTCATTTTACATGCATATCTTAATTTCTCTACTTTGGCTTTACATTAGAAAGATTCTAATAGATAGGTATGATTATAATAATAATGCAAGTTATTCTCCAGTCAGAATATTTTCAATAACAGAGCATGGCCAAATACCTTCTCAGCACTTCAATGTAGTATAGCTATTAAGAAAATAAGCCTTGAATAAAATTGATACCCCAACCCCAAATAGCCAAAGCAATCTTGAGAAAGAAAAACAGAGCTGGAGGAATCAGGCTCCCTGACTTCAGACTATACTACAAAGCTACAGTAATCAAGACAGTATGGTACTGGCACAAAAACAGAAAGATAGATTAATGGAACAGGATAGAAAGCCCAGAGATAAACCAGAGATAAACCCACGCATCTTTGATAAAGGAGGCAGGAATGTACAGTGGAGAAAGAACAGCCTCTTCAATAAGTGGTGCTGGGAAAACTGGACAGGTACATGTAAAAGTATGAGATTAGATCACTCCCTAACACCATACACAAAAATAAGCTCAAAATGGATTAAAGACCTAAATGTAAGGCCAGAAACTATCAAACTGTTAGAGGAAAACAGAGGCAGAACACTCTATGACATAAATCACAGCAAGATCCTTTTTGACCCACCTCCTAGAGAAATGGAAATAAAAACAAAAATAAACGGGACCTAATGAAACTTCAAAGCTTTTGCGCAGCAAAGGAAACCATAAACAAGATGAAAAGACAACCCTCAGAGTGGGAGAAAATATTTGCAAATGAAGCAACTGACAAAGGATTAATCTCCAAAATTTATATGCAGCTCAATAATAAAAAAACAAACAACCCAATCCAAAAATGGGCAGAAGACCTAAATAGACATTTCTCCAAAGAAGATATACAGACTGCCAACAAACACATGAAAGAATGCTCAACATCATTAATTATTAGAGAAATGCAATGAGATATCATCTCCCACCAGTCAGAATGGCCATCATCAAAAAATCTAGAAACAATAAATGCTGGAGAGGGTGTGGAGAAAAGGGAACCCTCTTGCAGTGCTGGTGGGAATGTGAATTGATACAGCCACTGTGGAGAACAGTATGGAGGTTCCTTAAAAAACTACAAATAGAACTACCATACGACCCAGCAATCCCACTACTGGGCATATACCCTGAGAAAACCGTAATTCAAAAAGAGTCATGTACCAAAATGTTCATTGCAGCTCTATTTACAAGAGCCCGGAGATGGAAACAACCTAAGTGTCCATTGACAGATGAATGGATAAAGGAGATGTGGCCCATATATACAATGGAATATTACTCAGCCATAAAAAGAAACGAAATTGAGCTATTTGTAATGAGGTGGATGGACCTAGAGTCTGTCATACAGAGTGAAGTAAGTCAGAAAGAGGAAGACAAATACCGTATGCTAACACATATATATGGAATTTAAGAAAAAAAAAAATGTCATGAAGAACCTAGGGGTAAGACGGGAATAAAGACACAGACCTACTAGAGAATGGACTTGAGGATATGGGGAGGGGGAAGGGTAAGCTGTGACGAAGCGAGAGAGTGGCATGGACATATATATACACTACCGAACATAAGGTAGATAGCTAGTGGGAAGCAGCCGCATAGCACCGGGAGATCAGCTCGGTGCTTTGTGACCACCTGGAGGGGTGGGATAGGGAGGGTGGGAGGGAGGGAGACACAAGAGGGAAAAGATATGGGAACATATGTATATGTATATGTATAACTGCTTCACTTTGTTATAAAGCAGAAACTAACACACCATTGTAAAGCAATTATACTCCAATAAAGATGTAATAAAAAAATTATTTCCAACAGCAACAAAAATAAAAATAAAGTTGATACCCCAAAGTCCAAATCGTACACAAACTAAAATTTCAGAAGTGTTCTTATCACCAACTTTCCATCTTTCCATCAAATTCCCCTCACATTTAGCTGTTCTATAATAGTTGTTGAGGCCACTGAGACAGCTTCAACCAGCGTGCTGGTCCTTCCCAGCTGGCATCCCAAACCCTCGCTGACTCACACCAACTCCAGGGAATTGGGTTTGGGAACTGCAGCCCAGTTCCAGGACACTCCTCCCAAGTTCTGTCACCAACAGTTTAGCAGGAAATGGAGTAAGTTTTCCCCTTTATGAGAGTTTTTAAAATTTTCCTTTTTAGCTTTCCTTACTCTGAGACAAATCATGTTTCCTAATATGACTGCAATATGATCATAACCTGAACATGGCTTACTTGCCCATTGCTTTCTCTTCCTTTAAAGCACCTGCCCCAAACAATGTTGTTTTAAGAATCCACATTTGGCTTCATTTCTAGTGTTCTTCCTCTCATGCAGTCCCTCTTTTTGTGCCTGGCCTTTGTATCATTCATTCCTGTTTATTCACTCCCTTCCACAAGTCCAATATCTCTTTCCTGGTTTTCCCTGACCTGCCATAAAAGCCCTGTCCAGCCGGGGGTCCTGATTGAGTGTTCAGGGTCCCACCTCCTCCCTGCCCTTTTCCAGTGTATATCTGGGGAAGGAGAAGAACGACATTTCACTCCCAACTGAAAATAAAGACCTTTGCTTAAGTGTGTGTTTGTACAGGATGGTAGTGGGAGCTGGAGAAGCTCTACAAAATGCAAATATTTTCTTTAACTGGTTCTCAACCTTTTTTTCAATCCCAGTTGTGATGGCTAATATCATGTGTCAACTAGGTTAGGCCACGGAGTGCCCAGATGAAGTTGGTCAAACATTATTTTGGGTGTTTCTGGATGGGGTTAACATTTACATTGGTGGATCTGAGTAAATCAAATTACCCTCCATAATGTGAGTGGGACTCCTTCAATGGGTTGATGGCTTGATTAGAACAGAAAGACTGGCCCTCCTATGAGAAAGAGAATTCCACTGCCCACTGCCCAACTGCCTGTGGACTTCAGACTTCGTCTACAAAACTGGCTCTTTCTGGCTGACGGCTTTTGACCTGGAACCTCGGCTTTCTTTGGGCCTCCACAACATCAGGCCACCCTAGAGATTTTTGAATTTACCAGCTTCTATAATCACATGAGCCAATTCCTTAAAATGAATCAGTGACTCAATCAATCAATCACTCTTTCTCTCTTTCTCTCTCTCCTATTGGTTCTGTTTTTCTGGAGAACCCTGAATATTGACCCAAACCTTCTTTACTGGGTCAGGGGAAGTTTGTCATTTGTGTGGCAGAGAATTTCAATAAGGTGAGCACATACCTTTAGCAGAAGGTACCTGATTCTTGAGGGGAGTTATGTGTAGTTAGAGAAAAGCTTTTATTAATTTTATCTGTCCTATTATTCCCTTGAGAGTCACTGCAATGGAAGGTATTGCTTATAAAAACAGTACACATTAGGAACGCGTGGGGTCCCCTGTTAACATGGAAACAATAGAATGTGCTCTGCATGTCACACACGGCTACTTAGACTCACACTGTGTGTATACACATCCCATGTCCTGGTCTTAATTCTCTAATAACTGACAATCACAGTCATGAATTTTTCTACCCAGTAACCTTAGCTGGCCAAAGATGATAATTCTGCTACACAGATAATGACATACATTAAGTTTAGAATATTAATACTTTACTGTGAAAGTTTTAGAGTAAGGGTTTTTTTGTTGTTGTTATTTAATATGTCTATAATGTTTAAGAGAACCATATACTAGATAATCTGATGGGCCTTGTGATTTCAATTTGAAATATCTAGGATTTTATATTACATGAGAATTCACAGAACTCTATTAGGTCAGTAAGTATTTAGATTCATTAGGGAATTCAATTTGTTGCATTTTAAGTTTGATTTATTAGATTGATAAGAGCTGCTTAAATACCTAAGAAGAAAATGCTTATTAGGATTGGAGGCTGCCCTTTCAGGTATATAAAATGCATGAGATAAAATCAAATACATAAAATTTATAAATCAGAGGCCAAAGTGTTAGAGACTTAATTAACAGAGTTTTGATATAGAAATAACTCTCAAGGAAAGTTTAATCTGTTCCTTGAGCTATATAAACATTAATCACAAAATAAAACTTGATCTTATTTTATATAAAAATATTGGACTTATAAACAGGACAAAATGTTTATGATGAACTTAAATTCTTAGGTAAGTCCAGGTTTTAACACTGATAAATTGGGTACACTGAATGTTCATTTAAAACCCAACCCTGAATGGTCTTTTCCAGGCACAAGGCCTCTCTCAGACATTATATAATAACTCACACTGGTAGCCTGGGAGCCTCGAGGGGCACAGAAGCAGCAGGTTCTCTCAGCGGCTGCAGAGATTATCTGGCTCTGCGTTAGTCCCCAAACTCTCACCTGCCCCTCATCGTCTTTGACTCTTGCTTACTTTCAAAGAGACTTCTAGCACTGTATAGTGAGGTAACAATGGGGAATAATGATTAGCTCAACTCATATCCTGGAACAAGATTTGATCTATGATCATCGCTAACACCTACGAAGCATTTACTGTATGCCAAGCATCTAACATGTGTTAGCACATTTTTAACCCTCAAACAATCCTTAGGAAGATGTTGCTACTACCATTTTACAAGTGAGGAAACTAACGTAATGATCACATTTAATACCAAGGCTCTATGTGCATAATTCACTACTAAATTTTATTTTGCAATAAGCCTTTTATAGTGAGAAAAGTACTTTCACCCTTTTTGGAAAAGTAAGGGGTAGCCTTCTAAATAAATACAAAGAATCTTTTCAATAAGAAACAATTGTTATATTCTCCTTACTTGTCCTTCCATATGGTATCCAATTCAGTCTAGTTCCATGGATACCAAGAATTCTGTCCCAAAGAACTGGACCACTTACCTCTGAGAGTATTCTCTCTGTATATACAGTGTACACGTATGGTGGCCACTCAATTTAGGAGGCCTTTTATGTCTTTCCAGTTTGGTTTACATTCTCCACTATAGCTTATTAATAGCTGCACTTGCTTTGATCATAATAATCAGGATCTATGATCACAATGATAAATGCTTTCATACTTAAAGAGTATTAATTACCATAACCTCAAAAGAGTTCTCAACTTCGCATATAGGAAACTGAAGCAACTTGCCCAGTGCAATTGACTGAAGCAGTGCCAAAAGCAGAACGAGATCCCTGGACTGCCCAAACCAAAGGCGGTGACCACTCACTGTGCCTCACATGTAGGATGTTCCAGAGTTATTATTAACATTCTTTGGAAACATAGTCCTTGGAAAAGCCTTTAAACTGTGACTGCTGAAAGGCCTCTTGCAACCACTGCCCAATTACAATATTTTTTCAAGTTTAGTCCATGAGTCAAATCCCTGTCTTCCTTCACACCTCCAAGGGTATTATGAAATTTCTTACACTCAGATCTTTGGGAACATGTAAGAGCCATGCACAGACAGGAAAGAAATCACTAGCTTAACTGTTCAAAGACAGATTCCAGATTCTTTCACTCTTGCAAAACCATATGAAAAGATGGGGTAGATAAGTTACTAGGAAGTATTAAAAAATAGTGTGTCACGGGAGATGATGAATTTATTACATAAGGATGTTATCTGTACATTTGAATGAGCAACGTTGAGGAATGAACTTCTAATTTAGCGGTACAACATAATTTTATATCATGTCAGTTCTACAGAATTTTACATTTCCTGTAAATACAGACTGTACGTCTGCTCCAAAATTTATTGCCTAGATGTTGCCTTGTAGGTGGTTCAAGTAAAAAATGAAATGAAGGAATACATAGATAATTTAACTGAAACTGAAGACAGGCAAACTATAAGTAATTTAGACTGCATTTCAGACACGGTTCTTACTAACTGTACCTTGCATATAATAGTTTACTAAATATGTTGTTATTTGACTTTTTAAAAAATAAGAATTAGACATAAATCTATATTATGATCTATAGGATTCTTTACTGACAGAATTGATTTCAAATTTTTCTTATGCTGTAATGATTATATTTTTCTTCCTGGCACTCAAGTACAAGGATAATCTCTATTCCCACAACCAGAGTTTTCTTATCAAATCTATCTATATATCTATATTTTTGAATTGCTCTGTGAGCAAAGCTGAGAGGACTGATGCCTCCACATTTTGATCAACAGCAGTGTTTCACAAAAATTTTTAAGTATTTGCCAATTTCTTTTGTGGCACTTCAGTTTCCTCGGAGATTTTTTTTTTTTTAACCCCACTGTGACCTTTCTATGCCTGACCTGCACCTAGTACTTCAGAGGTTAAAACATCTGTGGTGCAGTACACTGTATCAACCAAGAGGTGGCAATCTCTCAACACACTAAGTCTCCCCTCAAAATTTCTTCTACGTTTTAGATCAAGACTTTATCAATTCTTTATGTTCAGTTTGTTCACAGTAAGTCTAATTATTTTAATAATTTACTTAACAGAAGTCTAATTATTTTAGCAAGATAACCACAGACACTGGGATCCCTGGGTACTTTAGATTCCAGTGTTCAAATGTGTCTAATTTTCTTCCATTTGCAGGTCAATAGGTTTTTATTTCCATGAGATAATAGCACCCTACATACCTTGTAACCCATAGGTACATTTTTCCAGAAAATTTTGAGTTTATACTTTTAAGAGTAGCAATAAATAAAAACATTAAAAGTTCATTTTATCTATGTGCTAGGCATCACCAACAGTTTAATTCACTGAGGATTACTGACTTGCTTTAATCCATTAATTCATCAAGTATGTATTGTTATCTATTATGGCCACCGTGTGCTCGACTCTGATACAGAGTCTAAGTTGGCTAAGCTTACTGACTGGCTCTAAGGCTGTAGAGTTTCTCTCTAAGCACACAACGCATGAGGAAATTGAAAAAAAATCTCATCTTTAACTTTTCACTTTGTTACTTTTATATTCTAAGTGATACTATTTATCTAAGATGTGCTTTGAGACCTTGGGGAGATAGGGACTGGGGTAACACTAAAGTGGTTGATAGCACGGATGCCTAGATTTGAATCTGCCACTTCCTGGTAACTGACCACGGATGGTAATCTTGTGTGTCTCAGTTCCTCTCCCCCCAAAAGGAGGTAATTATATACTTACCTCATAGGATGGCTTGGAGAATTAAATATCTTAATTGATGGTAAGCCTCTTGAACGGTGCCTGGCATTGTGTTATACACATGTCAGCTACCATCATTTGTTACTCAGGTGGAGACCCAGAAAAACCAAGCTACATAAAACTCGTATTCAATAAACTCCAGATTTGAGGGTTCATGACTTCCTTCTAGCACAGCACTGAAAATTTCCAGAAAGATCAAACAATGACCACCCTTTCTCATTCAAAATACGGACACAGTGGTTTGTCTTTCCTGACTTGGTTTTTCGAATAGCTTTTTCTCTCAGAGGCTGGCCATGATATCATGATAAAGAACCCAAATTTGATGGTCCTCCCAAAGCAGTTCAGCCACTCCCCCAAACCAAGGGAAGAAAAAAAAATTTTAAGAACAGGCAGGATTAGAGGGTATTGAGAGGGGCAGGAGAAGAAGAGGACGCTGGGGCAGGAATAAGAGAAACTCCAGGGCTTCCCTGGTGGCGCAGTGGTTGAGAGTCCGCCTGCCGATGCAGGGGACACGGGTTCGTGCCCCGGTCGGGGAAGATCCCACATGCCGCAGAGCGGCTGGGCCCGTGAGCCATGGCCGCTGAGCCTGCACGTCCGGAGCCTGTGCTCTGCAACGGGAGAGGCCACAGCAGTGAGAGGCCCACGTACCACACACACACACACACACACACACACACACACAAAAGAGAAACTCCAGAGGCTGAGGAGGGGGAGGATGTCAGGACACGACCACTTCAGCAAACTCACTGCCGGGCCGCCCTCAACCATCTGAAACCTCCTAATGCCTGGTGTCTGGCCTCCCAGACTTTAGCTGAGGATTAAAATGGGAGCCCCAAGCAGCTCCAGAAATGTACTGCATGGTACAACTAGGCAATTCTTCTCATGTAAAGTTACCCTGACACAATCCATCAGCCTCCACTCACTCACCCTGCATGTGGTACCAGTCTGCACCTGGTACCAATCTGCAAGTTGCCATCTAACTTCAGAGAACACTATTTCAGGAGCCACTCCTACCTCCTCCAACTACCAGTATTCTCAGACGCAGTTGCTGCCTTAGTGAGAATTAGTGCCCATAACCTATTGGACCAGAAGTGTGAAAGCCTGTTTGGGAGCCAAAGCTTTACTTTACACTGCACTTTAATGCTCAAAGCTGATGACAAGCACTGCGATTTATTACTTAAATTCCTCCAGCACTGTTTCCATCAGTAACTAATTGTTCCCCAAAGCAGTGCTGCACTCCTAGGGAAACTGGAAGGTTCAGTGCCTGACAGGCTGGAATTCATCCAGTGCTTTTATTAACAAATAGACAATATGGTCCTTTCTCAACTATCATGTATTCCTGAAGAGCAACATTTAAAAGGCTCAATGGCAGAATGAGCAAATCAGTTTTAAAGTTCACACGTTCTCTGCTTCCTCTACGAAAAATTAATAACGGCATTAAAGTCGGTTTTAACAAAATCCGGCTGAATGCTGCTACGAGTCTCTAGAACCTTGCTAGTGTGGTCTGAAGACCAGCAGCAGCATTGCATTGGGACTTAAGAATGCAGAATCCTGCCCACCCACCTCCACCTAGAAACCAGTATCTTTTTTTTTTTTTTTTTAATAACATCACCAGGTAATTAACATGCCCATTAATGTTTATGAAGCAGTGGTCTAGAAGAGAAAGTTTTATATGAGGACAATTATTTCTGCATTTGTCTATCCTTAATTTCTTAATTCATGTTCAGATGCTATTAGGTAAGTGTGTTTTTCATAAGAACCTTAGATTTCAGTTACATTTGAAAATGCATTTGATCTGACTCACCCGGCAGTGGTAGCATTAGGTGCTACAACCTTCTAATGCCTACTACGTGTCAAGCACTATGCTAAGTGTTCATGTATTAACTGATTCTTACAACAACCCTGTGAGGCAGGTGATATTAGTTTCTTGTGAGGAAACTAAGGCACAGAGAGACAGAGGAACAAGGCTGTGTAGATAGAAAGTTGCCAAACCAGGATTCCCACCCAGGCAACCTGGCTCCAGAGTCCATATGCTAACCCCTCTGCTCTGGGTCTTCTTGCTTGCTATACTCGGGCAGAAACATGCTCGACGGGAGACGGTTTGGTGTAGATATGACCAGAACATCAGGTATCAATCAAGGAAATGCCAGCTAATCACAGGGCCTCTGGAAAAATTGCTTAACTTTGCCGTGGGCTTCTCCCTGGATTCAGGGTAGAGTATCCCTAAGTCTAGTTCAAGGCCCATAATTTCAGGAGTATAAAAGAAATACTCCTTCTGGTATATCTAACTACTTCCTATACTCCAACAGAAACAGAATAGTGTTTTTCAATATGTGTTTCCTGGAACCCTGGGGTCCTTCACAGATACCTCGAGAGCCTAACTAGTTGTTCTCCCTACCAGTAGCTCCAGCATCTTTGATGTTAATGAATTTATATATATTGGAAGTTAAAATAATAACTCAGTTGACAAAAGACTACCTTTTTCTAAAAAAATAAAAGACTGAAAATCACTGATTTTTGAGGATTTGGCTGACTGTAGACTAGTGATTCTTTTTGGAAAATTCATCACCAGTACTGTGCATATATAAGCTAGAAAGAGTGCAGCAAAGATACTAAGCTTTTTTTTTTTTAATTTGGCATGTGGTACCACTATTTCCTCGTACCCCATACTTTCCTAAAAAATTAGACAGTATATACTTGTTCACATGGATTTGTTTGAATTTACATTTAAAATTTTGTTTTGTAAAGCCTCAGTTAAAAATAATTGACGCAATATTCTAAAATTCATTTCTAACACCAAAATAACTTGAATATTCTTTTAAAAACTTAGATTTGATTTGCAAAGGCAACTAGCTCATCAGATTTTCATTCAGTAAATACTTAATATCACAGCATCAGGACAGGGACAGAACAAAATGAAAATATATGCAGAACCTTTCATAAAGAAGTTTCCAAAACCCAAATGTTGGGGTTGTGGACAGAATATGCACAACGCTCCTACAAATCAGCAAGAAAAAGACACAAAGTCCAACCAAAGAAACGGGCAAAGGATATAATTCACTGACAAAGGAATACAAATCATCTATAAACAAGGAAAAGATGCTCCAGTTCCCTAGAAATAGGGAGACGCATATAAGATACCCTTCTTACCCATATGATAACACTTTTAAAGGCTGAGAATATCTAGTGGTAAAAGGGTATGAGGAAAAGGCATTTCAAACACTGTCAATGTGAGTGTAAATCTGTCCTGTATTTTTTGGAGAGTAATATCGTATAGTATTTTCATTTGTAGGAATTTTCTTATCAAGACACTTCCACAGCTATATATAAGATACATATGTGAAGGTTCACTGCAGCATTGTTTATAATAGGAAAATCAAGACTGGGGAAGGGCAGGGTTAGGGGACACAGACAGCCCAAATGTCCAGTGCTGGAGGTGATTAAATAAACCATGGTACAGGCATACCTTGTTCTACCGTGCTTCGCTTTACTGTGTGTTTTTTTTATTTTTTTTAACAAATTGAAGGCTTGTGGCCGCCTTGCATCAAGCAAGTCTATTGCACCATATTTCCAACCACATTCGCTCACTGCCTGTCTGTGTCACATTTTGGAAATTCTCATAATATTTCAAACTTTACCACTATTACTATATTTGTTATGGTATTAGTGATCTTTGATGTTACTATTGTAATTGTTGTAGGGTGCCACAAACCCCACCTATATGAGACAGTAAACTTAACTGTTGAAACAAAGGATTTAGAATATTACATAAAACTAATTGAGAAAGCAGCAGCAGGGGTTGAGAGGACTGACTTGAATTCTGAAGGAAGTTCTACTCTAGGGAAAATGCTATTAAACAGCATTACATACCACAGAGAAATCGTTTGTCAAGGCAGAATCAACTGAGGTGCAAACTTCACTGTTGGCTGTTTTAAGAAATTACCACAGTCACCCCCATCCCCAGCAATCACCTCCCTGATCAGTCAGCAGCTACCAACAGCGAGGCAAGACCCTCCACCAACAAAAAGATGACCTGCTGAAACCTCAGGTGATGGTTAGCATTTTTTAGCAATACAGTACTTTTAACTGTCATGTATATTTTTTTAGACATAATGCTATTGCACACTTAACAGACATAAACACTGTACAGTGTAAATTTAACTTTTATATGCCCTGGGAAACCAAAAAAGTTGGGTGACTTGCTTTATTGCAATATTCACTTTATTGTGGTGGTCTGGAACTGAACCCATAATATCTCCAAGGTATGCCTGTACATCCATAAAACAGAGTCTGTGCAGCCATTTAAAAGTTACCATCTTTCACCAGTTCTAAGATACCCTAGATTTCAAAATACATCCTGATATAACAGACACTAAAATGTGAAAAAATTGCTTGTGGCCATTAATAGATGTCATCAATTGTAAGATACCCCCAATTTCAGAGATGCTAATGAGTAAATCAAAAAACGTGTGCCTCAGATCGATGATATGGATTTCGGCTTTAAATATTCTCTTAAATATAAATTTATAATAACTAATATAGATTAAAAATATAACAATAATTAATGTATAGAAAAAAGACTTGGATAATTAAAACCAACTGTTAAGAGTGAACATCTTCAGAGGTACAAGCTATTAGGTATAAAATAAGTTATAAGGATATATTGTACAACATGGGAATATAGCCAATATTTCACAATAACTATAAATGGAGTATAATGTTTAAAAATTGTGAATAATTACATTGTACACCTGTAACGTATGGTACATCAACACTGTACTTCAATTAAAAAAAAAGAGTGAACACCTTCAAGGAGTGGAGTTCAACTGTGATGGGGTAGATGGAGGGGGACATAACCTCTCTGATTAATTCTTTAGAAGAATGATATATTTTTTTAAAAAATTAAACAATATAGCACAGGGAGATCAGCTCAGTGCTTTGTGACCACCTGGAGGGGTGGGATAGGGAGGGTGGGAGGGAGGGAGACACAAGACGGAAGAGATATGGGAACATATGTGTATGTATAACTGATTCACTTTGTTATAAAGCAGAAACTAACACACCATTGTAAAGCAATTATACTCCAATAAAGATGTAAAAAAAAAAAGTAAAACATACATGTAAAACATGCAAAAAAAAATTAAACAATAAAAACACTGCCTAAGTAGAAAGGTTTGAGGTATTCAAGCATCGTGAGAAGATGACTCAAGTCATATATATTATAGTCACTTCCTTAAGATTTCACCTTCTTCTCCCTGTGGCAATTGCCTCTCGGGACAGAGGCTATAGTGACACTAATAATATACCCCATTCCTTGTGTTCCTGCCCTATCTACAACCTCCCAGTTCTCACAACAACCCAACAAGACAGATGCCTCCATTAATGAGCTGCATTGGGTGAGGTTCTTTTTCCCCAAGTCACGCAGCTGCTGTGGGCAGTTCTGAATTCCAGATCCAGATTTTCTGGCCCCAGAACCCATCCTCTTTCCATTTCTGGGCTACTATCATTACCATCTATATCTTTAAGAGGTTGCTCTTCATCCCTTGCTGTTCCTTTTCCTTTTCTGGCATTTCAAATTACTTTCTTTTTTTGTGCTACATTGGTTTCAGTTACTTCCAAGCTAAAAAGCTAGTTTATTATTAAATATCCTGAAGATTACATTCTAATTAACTAAAAATTAATGCAGTTCCTCTTTTCAAGCAATTCTTCCCCTCTTGGCCATTCTGAGAATTTGTTCATTATAAACTCTTTCACTTTATATCCACACAGTATTTTTCCAGCTTTAACAAATCGATTCTATAGTCAAAGACAAAATGCTACACTGAACACTTTCAAGTGATTTCCTTTAACAGGCAGTAAGTAGCTGCAGCGTCAGGAAGAGAAATAAGCAATCAGCGCACAACCCAACAGTCACCAAGTAGCCCAGCCTGGGAGCCAAGAGTCAGCACCTTCCAGCCCTCCTCCCACACGAGGAGAGGGGAGGAAACTGAGAGCTTAGCCAGTCCCATTTTTTTTTCCATTTGACCAAAGGTTTTAACCCCAGGTCTAAAACTTAAAAGTCAAGGAGATTTGTTCAAGTGCATTTTACTTACTTTCTACTCTCTTCCTTTATGGTTCTAACCCTTCTGTGATCTCTCCCACAAAGAGGTTGACATAAAAACTTGGGCTTTGACCTATATTGTCTATATTAATACTTTTTGCTCTAAGTAGAAACTGTTAGAAATGAGAAGGACTGTAGGGAAAAAAAAAAAAAAAGGAGTATCAGGAAATATAAATTCTAAAGACCTATGCCTCCAACTGCTAAGATGCATTATATTTCTTTGGGTTATTTAGCATTCTTTGGGGAAATGGAATGAGGGTTTCAAAAATTAATGACAAGGGCTTCCCTGGTGGCGCAGTGGTTGAGAGTCCGCCTGCCGATGCAGGGGACACGTTGTTCGTGCCCCGGTCCAGGAAGATCCCACATGCCGCGGAGCGGCTGGGCCCGTGAGCCATGGCCGCTGAGCCTGTGCGTCCGGAGCCTGTGCTCCGCAACGGGAGAGACCACAGCGGTGAGAGGCCCGCGTGCCGCAAAAAAAAAAAAAAAATTAATGACAAGGTCTGGATTGGAGGTAAACCAGGAGCCGGATGTTATGCAGTCCTGCTCTTCCACTCCCTAAACACGCATGCGCGTGCACACACACACACCCCTCTGATGAAAGCAAGCTATCAGGAGTGCAGGTGAAGATATATAAGTAAAAGAGGATTGTCAGGCTCCAAAGGATACTTCCAAAGGCCTGCAATAGAAGGAACAAGGTAAGGGCTCACCTGAATCTTTCATGGGGCAGAGGGCGCACTGCATACCCCAGGCCTCTCCATACAAACAGCAGCACTCAGTATATGTTGTCTGCTTGCCAACAAGAGGCCGGCTACACACATACTCATCACTCAGATGTTCCCAGCACAGATCTTGGTAGACATCGGTTTCTTCAATTTGTTCTGAAAGGGAAGACATGGTTCCATGACAATTGCACTGTTATTCCTATTTCATAAACACTGTGGTAGAAGCCAGCGAGTCTCAAAGTTTCCATCCCTATTTCTAAGAGTGACTTCCAAGTAAAAGTCTGAGGCCAGTCTGGGTCTTTCCATGGATCAAACCTCTGTCATCTCCAACTGGGTGTCACTCCAATCAGCTGAAATTCAACCTGCCCATCATGTTCCAATTAAATCCTTCCCTCTGTTGCTTCCATCATTAAATAAAATCCTCCACTATCTTGCCTGTACTTCATAATCCTGATGGACTTCTTATTCTTCTGATCTTTGATGTTTCACATTTACTCGTCTGTCAAATCCTACCATTTCTTTCTACATAAAATTTTTGGGATTCATCCTTTTTCATCCATTTCATTTGCCGAAGCCCTGAACTAGTGACACTTCATCCTAGGGTCCTTAACGCGAACCTTTCTACTTTCCAATTGATTTCAACCAGAGCAGTCTCCTGAATGTGCTGATACATTGATCAATTAAGCCATTGATCAGTCAGTGGCACATTACCTTCTCGGGGATGAACAAGGATTCCTACCGATGGACTTCAGAGCCCTCCACCAATCTGATGAACTCTGCCCTCTGCTCTGTCCAGCCTCACCTGTGTCCTCCAGTCCAGTCAAGCAAACCTAATTATTTTTCCCTCAACTTAACATCTTCCTCAGTTGCCTTCAATGGTTCAATGTGATCAACCCTCAGACACTGAACAGCTCTGCCATCTGCTCAGCCACTCCGTATTCTGTTGTCTATTAAATCAGTATGTGCAAGGTGTTAAATCTCCTACATATTGATGATATGCATCTTATTCCTTCTCTTAGCATCTCATTTTAATTATTTCAAAATACCCAAGGAATCAATTTTTAAATTTTCCAACAGCTCACATTTCAGTCAAAAGGAAAACCTTATGACATTTATTTGGACACAGACTTGCATCTCATATCCAAACATACCATGTGATTCAGTTGGTCGGATACATCTTTTTTCCGAAGCATCCAGGATCATTGGGTGGGTACAGAAGCAGTTATAAGAGCCTTCTGTATTAACGCACTGGCCATCAATACAACTGTTGGGGTCTTGACACTCATCTATATCTTAAGAGAAAAAAAATGAAAGAAAATCAGCAACCAGCTGCACCTCATACACTTAACCAAACTTAATACACTGCTAAATTTAGTCCAGATTCCAGGGGCTGCCACATTCTAATCAGCTACACGTCATCATCCAAAAGAGAACAGCTCCGACTATAAAAATGTTAAGTTGTATTGATTGGAAAAATAACATTGCCCTACAGCTGCTGACATTAAATAAGGAAAGAAAACATTTAAGGACAGGATACGCTTAGAAATTTAAGATAAAATGTCTCTTTATGACAGTTTTTAAATTATTTCCTTTTGCTATGTTTTTCTGCCTAGTGTGTATGGTTTTCTGCTTAGGCATTAAAGTCTGGGTCAGTATTTAAAAATGACTTTCAGTGCATGGTATGAGTGATGAAACAGGAGGCTCCCCAGACCAAAAGAACACTTCAGTTATACCAGTGACCTGAATTATAATTCTACATTGAATATTAACTCTTTGAAATCTATTCAAATAGTAGTAGAAGGGTTTTTATTTTCTTAAATATTGCTCAAGAAAAAGATCCATAAAACATTTACAGATCTTTTCAACACATGATTTAGATTCAAAGAAATTGTTTTTATATGTAGCATTACTTATTTTTTCCATGTATTTGCATAGCACGTCACACTATATCCTCTTAAAACTTACCAAAGCACTGCAATTTGATGGGATCATAGTATGTCCCCTGCTTACAGTAGCATTCATAACCAGGCTGAGTGTTCAAACAGAAGCCATTTTTGCAGATTTCTTGTCCAAAAAGCAGGCATTCATCTGCATCTATGGGGGAAAAACGGAGAAATATTTAGAAAGAGGAGTTATTTGGGGATTTTCAGTTAAATAGAAGAGTCTAACCAATATTGGGCAAGTTAGATATTATAATATTTATATTACAAAGAGTCTTAAAAACACAGCAATATCAAATTCTTAAAGTTAGGACTAATTCACAGAGGTAGAAATATAATCAGGCTTCTCTGTTTAAGGAGCAATGCCCAAAACATTATCAGAGAAGGTATATTTGTAAACAGAGCTTCGGAGATGCTACCTCGTATCTGATGAAATAGTCTACGGGTTCCATAATGGCACCAATAACATTCTCTGAAGAAAATAGCCTTTAAGACATGTGCCTTTCTATAAATGTATATTTTGGCCCATTAACTAGTTGAGATGAAGAAAACTCCCACGAAGACTTTGATGCAACTTGATGGAAGTCTTCTTTCTTGATAATGAGCTAATGAAAGCACAGTTGCTAAGAATGCTGGCAGACCCATTCCTCCACAGAATTTACAGAGCTTATTGTCCACAAACCTCAGTTTACTCAATGGTAAACTGGAGATAAGAGGAACATCGACCTGATAGGATTGAAAGGATTCAATGAGAAAATCCATGCAGAGGACTCGGTATACTCTCAAAAAGTGTGATCTATTGCTTTTGTGCAAGTATTATTAGCATCATTTCTAACATTTTAAAGCTAATGTCATCTAGTCCTCATTTAAAAAACTGGAGACTTCATAGATAAATTGCTCAAAGTTACACAGCTGGAAAATGGCAAAACCAAGTCGACAATATATGACTGTTTGAATCCGAGTCTAATATTCTTTCAACCATTTACAGCACTGCTAAGATAGGGTGAAGAGGAATTTATTTTTATTTTAAAAAAGAGGATGACTTTATGGTGAAATCAGGGCTCCACTTCATAGCACAAAGTGAAATTTAACTACATCTCTGAAAGAACATAGTATATGATATTTGCGAATTTGAAAACTGTTAAACACATTTTGCCAACTAACTCTTGTTATTTCACTGAATTAACTCATAGATGTACTTAAAAAAACACATATGGAATTTCTTATCCAGCTGCTGAATTATACCATATTAGTAAAACACTGGTTTGAAAAAATGGATAGACAATAAAAATGTTTTTAGTCTGTTTTCCAGCCACTTAACAGTTTTCAATATTAAACTGTAAAGAAAAAAAAAATCACTTTGTATATAAAAGGTCATAATATCTCTATCACTGAAATGTTAAAAGTTAGTGGTTAATGAGGAAGTACTCATATCTGTAGTTTAAATTTCACCAAAATTAAAAAGCTGCACATTTATTTTAGAATTACAGGCTAATAGCATTAAATATATAAAACACACATCTACTTTTGCTTTCTTCCTTTCCATTCCTTATTATTCATCTGTGGCCATTAGTAAATGGTCCTAGCAAAGTAGGATGCTTTCTAAAAAGGCAAGAATCTTTGCTTTGTTGATGACCATTAAAGGCCAACATGATGGTCAAATTTATATTGGTTCTAACATGATTTCTAATATAAGTCTACAATAAAAGAATGAATTTATTAAGTACAGAATTTTGTGTTAAGTACTTTTACATATGTTATCTCATTTAATCCTCATGACAACCTTTGAAACATTATTCCTATCTCAGAAGTGGAAACTCAGAATCTTAAGTGAAGTCCCACTGTCATACAGCCTTAAATGTTCTAGCGCCCAAGGCACGGTTCTCCCTAGAGTCCACTGGAGCCTTCTTCCAATGGTAGGATTCAAGGCTTTGTAATTAGTTCCCATGGCTGAAAAGAATTCTTCTTCTGTCTAACCCAAGCCACGCGTTTACTTGAATGTCAAATATGCACACACATTGCAAATTAGTTTCTGCTTGATTCTGACCTTTATAGTTCTCGCCATCAACGTCGTAAGAGGATTCTCCAGTGGGGACAAAACCTTTCCCTCTAGGACACATTTCAGTGAATTCAGCTGATTTCAGGAGAGATAAGGGGGAAAAAAAGTTGAAAGAAAACCCACAACCAATATCTTCCATGAGTATGTTTTAAATTCAGTTTTGCTTTTTCAGACTCAGAGACTTTCAGGCAAATCTTGCCATCTAATTCAGACAAATAAATTCAGTACAATCTCAAAAATTACAGACTAGGTGCAAATAAACCTAATGACTTCAGAAGTATAATTTACAAAAATCCTTGCTAGTTCACCCATATATTATTTACACATGTTTTAGCTATGGGTGCTATAGTGTGTTATGACTTAGTTCTCCATTACTGTGGTCTCTAGTATTTTCAAATTTCAATAAGAATCCAAAATCCTAGCTTAAATATGCAAGCTCCAGTTAGGAATAATGCTGTGTCATTGTTAGCAAAAATGATTAGTTTTACCTTAAAAATGGAATAAAACTGAATTATCTTTCTGCCAAAATATTATATGGAATATCACTATAACAGCATATTCTGTGAGAAACAGGAGTTTAAGAATTCATACTGAAGTGGGATAAGGGTATGGGTCCAGCCCTGAATGAAACCCACTCTAAGGTAATCTCACTTCAATTTGACTATGGCAGGTACCAGTAGATGTTACCATTTCAAGGCTTCAGTAACCCAAATGAGAACATTCCAAGGCCCATGAACACCACACAACAAATACCAGTATGAACACAGCACTTAGTTAATTCTTACCAGTTCCCAAGACCGGGCAGGGGAAAATCTCACAGTTGTCTCCCCACCCAGCACCAGAGGTACAGCAGCATTCTTGTTTGGTGACATTGGGGGCCAGCACGTTGTCACAAAGACTGGCATCGTTTAGATTATAGTAGCACTCTTTCTTTTCTTCTTTGGGTTGATCTACTTCTAGGTCTAAAAAGAGCAGAGAAAGTAAAAAAGAGTGTTGACAGGATACATCAGATCCACCTGTACAAGGGAATTGAAAACACAGTGGTAAAAAAGATTGGACGTGCCAATGGCACTTCATTTACAGAAAGCTGCTTTACACTTTATGTTGGATTCTTCCACTTCAAGATAAAAATGCACGTGAATCCTGAATTTTGGTGGATTTCTAACCCACCCCAAGAGTGTAAGTCTGTCAAAATCATTTCCTTTTACCTTAACCAATTACTTTATTCTTGTAAATTTGGCTGTGAGTACAGTTTCCATATCTGCTTTCTCGCCAAACATAGGGTCATTCTTTACTGAGCTAGAACACCTACGTAAATCAGTGAAAATATTCCCCAACACTGGACCAGAGATATGGGGCCACACATAATATTTAACCCTTAGATGGTTATTGAGATAACCATGCCCCCCCCAAATTTTCTAAACAGTACAAAGCAGAAGAAGACAAATAGAAAAACACTGCAGTAACCTGAGTCTATTAAAAAGAACTCTTTCATTACTAGAAATCTACTTATAGTGCTGCAAATATATGATTCTGAATGAAACAATAAGAGCCAGCTAATCCTCGGGGTAGAATTTCAAGGCTGGGTTCTAGTCCCAGCTCAAGTGTGTCCTAAAGAATACACTGATATATTTCAACAGAGTCTGTTTAACCCTCTGTGATAAATGTCAAGGTGATATGATAGAATACAAATGATAAGAACAACTCCACCTACTTTCAATTAATACTAAAAATGATTTAATTCCATCAGATTTGAAGTCTACAAACAAGTTTGTGCTTTTAAAAAATGATAAAAAAAAACCTCTTCCCTACTAAATGCTATAGAGTTCAAATTACTGCCCATGATCCAGTTAGAATTTCTTATTTTAATTTTATGCTATGTCAGATAAACTGACTACTGCCGTCACAATTACTTAGATTAATACTAATGAAATATTTTCATTAGAACTGCTATCTACAGATTCTTAACCCAAAGAAACTATAGGGACAAGGGGATAACACTTGCCAGTAAGGATAAGACTCTAATCTCAATACCTACCTTTTAAAAAAAAAGTTGGCACATCATTATACTATGAGGAAAGTTTAATGATTTATTTTCATAATAGTTTCCTATATATTTACTTTGGCAGGGTCAAACTGACTGTGGAAACCTGATTAATATGTCATATAACAAAGGTATTCTTAAAAATGTAAGTTCGTAAAATTCTATCGAAGAGCTACTGCCCTTTGTTTTCCCTTATGGCAGTAAAAGCAAGCAAACAAAACTTCGATGTATATATTACTCCCAGAATGCAGAATATCAATGAGAATGTAAAGGATCCCTCTCACGCTTGATTCTGGCTAATTCTCAGATTATTCTACCTTTGACAGTTCAGCTTGGACTCTAACTTAGTCTTAATAGCTGATGACGAATTCAAACCCAGAATAAGTGTCCAGGAAAAAACTGAAATGCGGATTCCTATGCAGGTTATGAAGTGGTTTTAAATCATTTCCTTGTGTGTGAAATTGGATAAAACCTGCCACATCCCTCGTCTCAACTAGCTTTTCAAGTGTGCAGGGGACAGACATGTGCTTTGCCTGCTTTCATGGAATGGATCACCATCACCAGTTCATTCCCTTCAGGCGGGGCTCCAAGCTCTTACACAGGGTATTATTGAGGAAAATTAAGGGTAGGTATTTTAAATTAATATGAACTCAATCATGAACCCTGTAAAAATTTTTATAAACTTTCTCCCAATATGTGTGAATAAACTGACAGACTATTACTATGGACAATTCCACTCATTTTATTCAGTTTGCCTAAAACACAGTTATTAACGAATGCACTTAGAAATATAAATCAAGTCAGCAACACAACTAGAGTTTTGCCAATCACGTTTACAGCCTATGTTAAAAGAGTGCTCAATAATTGTTTTTCTCTTTGTACAAAGTTGTAGATATGTCACAGTTTTTATTACAATATGGAAATGTTGTACAGTAACACTTCAATGAAGGCTGCTATATTCATAGGTAATTAGAGACCACAGGCTTCTGAGTCAAAAACCTCATATACATTTAAACACTATTTCTACCATGTTTTTTTATACTCACAGAAATAAAATAGTTTTTTCTTTTTTCTTTGGAAGGAAACTCAAAGGTGACTGCATAGGGAAATAATCAATATCACTGTATTATTCAGGTTTTACATTGGTTATTACAAGTTTTGCTCTTATTTTCTTTCCAAGCAGTTTGAAGCTTCAATGTTTACACAGCTGAAATTGAGGGTTAGTCAGGCCCTCATCCGTGTTTGGAAAGAGATGCAAATTCCTTTCAAAAAAACTGGTCCACAAAGGTCATTCTGTGAAAAGCTACAATTTCCTTATCTTCTTAACCTTTAAATAATTAACCGCCTAGAGCATTTTTCCACAGGGGGAACACTGCGATCAGTAAAGACATGTAATGTGATTTCTTTAAAAAATCTCTATGAGCTTGTCACTGTCGTTAGGGGAGGAATTTTTCTATCACAAAATAACTTTAAAAGATCAAGTCAAAAGTTATAGAAGGTGCCAAGCTCAGAAAAGAATGAATTCTATTTTTCGGAAAGATTTTATGAATAAGGTTAGCCATACTTCATATCTCATGCCATAGACTTCTAGGAAATATATTACTTCACCTCCAGTATTTTCAGATTTGATTTTTCAATATGTATTAAGAGGTTAGCTTAACATCTGTGTATAAAAAGCAATGTGTATATTTTAATCCCAGGGGTATGTATGGCTGGTGATAAGAAATGAGTTTTTGGACCTCTCATGTGTGTGCCTTTTTTGAAGAAACTTTCACAGATGCCTTTTCATGTGATACACAAAGTAACTCCATGAGCTAGACGGCACAGGTTATAGAGCATCCTCACTTTTTGGAGGAGAACATTTAGGTTGGGTCCAATGTCCAGTGCCTAATGCTTTCCCTAAACCTCTTCTATGGGGCTCAGCTTCTTAACATTTCAGCGAGCATGAGTTTGTTTTGCTTTGCCTTTGCCCAGGGGGCAGCAGATAATCCTGCTGATGTAGAGTTCAGTGACAAAGCAGCATGCAGCGTGACCCTCTTCCCTTGCTCTGAATATTTAAAGACAGGGTTTGAGCAGTAGGTAGCACTGGTGAACTGCCCTTTCTAGAAGCTCTTCTCTCTTGCTTCGTCAGAAAGAAGAGGATGTGGGTGTGCACTTACAGGATTATTTCCTGCTTTAGTCTTTCCCTAAATATGTCTAATCTTAGGTTTGCTGTTGGAGTGGGGAGATCTGGAACATTTCTTTGGTTAGAGTGGACACAAACATTCTAAATGGCCCTTGCCTTTGCTTTCACTTTCCATTTGCAATATTTTCTGAAGGCCTTCAGATGCCAATCCCCTCCATATCCTTCTGAGACAGGATGACGACAGTGACCCAAGAGGCACATCACAAATACGTGTGAGTAAACAATGCCCCCAAATGAAACACCTGCCCTAGTCCTGAAAAAGGTATCAATTTATAAAAGTCTGTGTCTGTAATAATGTTCAGCAAATGACTTTGAATAGGATTACTCAGTAAGCTTTATTCTCTTTATTTTAAAAATCACCACAGGCACTAATGTTTTAGTATATGTGCTGCCGAAGCGAGCACAGCACTAATGTTTTATACCAACTCATAATTTTATGAGAAAAAGCATTCCAGTGTAATAATCCAAAGGGAGTAAAAGAGAACTTGGAAATTCATTTTTTTCCCCTAGTTTTCTCATTCAAAGACTTGGAAGATGAGAAGTGTGTATGTGTTTTAAGTGGAATTTAAAAGGAAGCCATTGGTGAGTTTCAGAAAATAAGCACTGACAATAGGAATGGACTGAACATGAAGGGATGCAAATAAAAAGGAAGATTGTAGAAAGGTGGTAAATTCAGATAGTAAAAGACGTGGAAGAAGTCAAAATAAAGTTTAGAAAGTGAAGTACAAGAGCAAAAATACTTTCAAAGCAGTGCCTATCCTTAAAGAGGTCAATCAGGTGGTCAGGTAATGACAGTGCAAGGAAAGCAAGCTGGGTGTGTAAGCCACACTGTAAAGGGTCAGGGGGCAAGGCAATCCCGGAAGGCTGCCTGGAGGAGCTGATATTTTGAGTCAAGTTCTTGAAAAATAAACTTAAAAAAAATTGGCTAGAAAGTAAGGTGTGACAGAGGTGAGGAGGAATAAAAAGTACAACTCTCCTTAGGTCTGTGTGGGTAGAGCAGGCAAGGGGAGAAGTGGTCTGTGGAAGGAGTCACAGAACTGATTTTGAGAACAAGAGAACAGGGCAGGGATGCATTAACATGTGAACAAGTGATAGGTGTGTTTGTGACTTAGGTGCTGAGACAGAGGACAATGCCAGTCTCTATTGGAAGAGAGTCGCCTCAGCCTTGCCAGGTGGAATGGAGGATATTTTTGGTTTTGCTTTTTCTGGTGAAGAAGTTAGAAGACACTGGGAGGAGGGAGCCTGGGATAGGAACAGGCTGGGGAGACGGTGAGAAGTGAAAGTCTCAATGATGGAAATATTATTAGAAACTGGAGAAGTCAGAAGAAAAGCGGGCAGATCTCGGTGGAAGAAGAGACTCCCGAAGGCAGAATAAAGCAGCCCAGAGAAAGAAAACCGGGAGACGCACACTGGGACGAGGTGCAACAGGCAGCACAGTCGGAAAGGAGATGACGTCACAGCAGCATGAGAGCTGTCACAACACCCGCACACGTGCATGGCGAGGCCCTGTGAGGACGACCTCAAGAATAAAGCCACATCTGCAGCGACATGTAAAATGTCTGGAAACGTTTAAAAGGAACTGTACAAACCATTCCTCTCCAGGCCTTATTGGTAGTGAATTCTAGGATACAAAATGCATTTCTAAAGCAACAGTGTGGTGTCTCTTGTATTAAGAGGATAAAATGGTTTATGTACATGGTTTACTTAACTGATAGGTCAGTTCATTCAAATATCAACACCTCTTTATTAAAAACTCATTTTAGATACTATACACAGCAAGCATAAAACTTCATGAAAATAAAAGCACCATTTGGTAGTAAACTCTTCTCACTCTTGTTTTTGAAGGTGGGAAGAAACCTGACTTTTTTTTTTTTTTAAATAACAAATGAGCGTATCTTCCTCAGCCTTAGCTGAGGAGTAAGACCTCAGGAGTTTTATGGCATTTTACAATGTCTGCATTCTAAATACTGTGGTTTCACTGTCTTTAATTTTTTTCCTACCAAAGGTCTTTTTTTTCCAATCAGAAATTATTTTTAAAAAATTCTTCCAAAGTTAATTTATTTTACAGGTTACCTAAACACATTAAAAAAAAAACACCGCACTGTGCCAAATATAATGGTTGAGTGATATTATATGTGGTCTCATGCCTTTAAAAAATATGTACATACACAAAACCTGTAGTGGACCTCTCCAGGAACAGAGAACAAGCACACTGTTTAGGTTCAATTGTCAGAACCACGAGGATGATTTGCACAGTTTCCTCTGATAGCAGGGACCTGCTCTTTTTAAATTTTTTTCCTCTACTTGTAATTTAACCAAAGCACATAGGGGTACTGTCCCCTCTACCTAGAAGTGTGAATAGATCAATTAAGTGTGGTCCATGATACCTTTTTTTTTTTTTTTTGTGGTACGCGGGCCTCTCACTGTTGTGGCCTCTCCCGTTGCGGAGCACAGGCTCCAGACGCGCAGGCTCAGCGGCCATGGCTCACGGGCCCAGCCGCTCCGCGGCATGTGGGATCTTCCCGGACCGGGGCACGAACCCACGTCCCCTGCATCGGCAGGCGGACTCTCAACCACTGCGCCACCAGGGAAGCCCCCCATGATACCTTTGATAAAATGAATAATTCTTACTCTGCAGAACGAGCTGGGAATGAGATGATGGGATACAGAAGGAACACATTCTCGAATGCGGAGAAGCCTATTACTCAATAGGCTACAGTGTCTGCTGTAGGTCAGGCACGATGCCTAGCAGTGAGCTGGGTGACAGACAATACAAAGAGGAATGAATGACTGAGGATAAAGGGTCCTGTTACCCTGCTGATGGATTTGGACTTCATGCTGGAGGCAGGAATGAGCAGCTGAAAGGGGTTTAAAACCAGATGTATGTTTCAAAAATGTGAATTGGCAGCAATGTGGAACAGGAACTGATGGCAGAGGCAGGGAGAGAAGTCAGAAGGCAAGTGCCACAGTCCAGGGAAGATAGGCTGAAGGACTGGCCCAGGGCAGTGGTAGCAGAGGAGCAGAGAGATTTGAAGGATACTGTTGAGGTAGAGATAGCAGAATGTTATGACGGCTTGGATGGATGGAGAGAAAAAGTAAAGTATGACTTCAGGATCTATAGTATGGCTGTTTGGCAATTAATGAGTGTACACAGGGAGAGTAACAGGTTGGAGAGGGAATGGTAATTAATTTGCTTTTGGATAATTTTAGGCAGAGATGCTTCCAAGACACCCTGGGAGGAAGGTCCAGTAACAGGCAGCTGGAAATAGGAGTGTGGCACTCAAGAGAGAGGTGGAGAGGCATAGATATTCACTTGGTCATCCACACCAAGTAAGTAATACTCCAGGTAAGTTGACTTGGAGAAGAGGATAAAATATCCCAGAGTAAAAAGAGGGCTAACCATGCAACTCTCTGGGACGTTATTATTTAAGGAATGGCGAAAGAAAGAGTCAAGAATGAGACAGAAAAAGACCAGAGCAAGAGGTAGGAGGATACAGGGAAGAGTAATGTCCTGAAATCAAGAAAAGGGAAAGGGGGAGGGAAGATGAGAAACTACTGTCACAAGAGCAAAGAGTTTCACCCGGATGAAGGGTCTGAGGGCTCGATCTCAGTGCGTTGAGGATCAACTGGGAGACAGTTCAGTGGAGGTAGGGATGCCCCTTCAAAGAATCTGGAGGTCAGCATGGTCACAGAGATTATCCCTGGATGGTAACACAGCAGGGGATTTTCTTTTTTGATATATTTTTGTATTTGCCAATTTTCTAAGAATATGCATTGTTTCAATAACGAGAACAAAACAAAGAAATAAAGTGAAAAGGAAGCCAATTTTTAGAAGAATGTGCTGTCATGGGATCCTCAGCCTTGAGAAGTAGAATTAAGGGGAAAGACCTTGGAGTCGGGTTCCTGGGCCAATTCTGCCAGTCGTTAGCAATATGGCCCTAAGTATAACATTTAGAACTTCTCTCTGGGCCTCAGCTTCCTCACCTGGAAATAAAGTTGCTGGGCTGGAAAAACACTAGGGTGTTTTCTAGATGTAGAAGTCTAGGACTTAGCTTGCGATGCAAGAATAAGCTCTCAAATATATTAGAGAAAATTGATATTTAAGGAAACCCTATCATGAATTGTGTGAAGAGCCATTATTGTATAATACAAATAATCTTTAATTTCTGATCTTGCTTATAGATTTTAATTTCTGATCTTGTTTATTTATAGATCTTTAATTTCTGATCTTGTTTATTTGCTTGTCTTAAAGTGAAGAACAATTATTACACAATGCAAATAATCAGCCTGATTTACATGTTTTATAATTTCTGATCTTGTTTACTTTGTTTTCTTAAAGCAAGGCACACCTGCATTAATTATAATATATATATATCTTTGTGTTCCTTTCATTATACCTTCTGTTTTAAAAATAAAATTCAGTTCCCACCACCACAGAGTCTCCCCTCTGTGCACCAATCAAGACAGAGAACAGCATTTTGTGTGTAAGGCTTGAAGGCTGCAGTTGCCAACACTAAATATTTACTGCTACCCTTAGAGTGCCCAAGGACATAAAATTTTTATTGAGTAATTATCACAGGCACTGAGGAAATAAAAGCATCAGGCTATGTTTCATAGCCATACCCTCTTACAGGTGATGAGTGGTCTGACATGGACACCTGTTTCAGGTGCTTTTATGCAACGTATAGCAATGTAAATTAGTGGCCAAAGGCCCAGGCAATGAAAACATTAGACCAGACCTAAAAAATTAGGTGGGAGCCAACAAGTATTTTAGAAATAAAAATCCTAGGACATTAAAGTTCAAAAGTACCTTCAAGGTCACCTGGGACAATGTCATGCTGGAAGTAGGAGCCCTTCCGCCAGCCAGTATCTCACCTGTTCTTGGACACCTCTAAGGAAACACCCACGATTTCGTGAGACAGGTATGTGCTGACTATCTCTAGCTATTGCAGAGTTCTTCTGCGTACTGATATGAAACGTGCCTTGTTGACGTCCAGCCCCAGTTCCGTCCTCAGTAAGATACCACTTCAGATGATGACGCTACTGCTTCTTGTTGGAATGTCTGTTGTCCTGGGGAAATTTTAAAGCCGAGGAGATACTACAGCCTAGAGAGCAAATTTATCTTTCTTTTCCTAATTACCTTCCAGGAGGGACGAGATCTAAGCTGTTAGTCTATCATGTATATAATGACATTAATTTGAATCCTATCTTGATAAAAACTTTAACTTCAATTTGGTACAAAATGTTTCGTTCTGTGTAACAGCAGATTCTTTGACTGGAGTATGATACAAACTTTTAACTAGCCTCCACTTAACCACCTTGTTAGATGAACTAATGTTCTCCTGTCCTCTGAAAAACATCCTGGCTGATGCCCACAAGCAGGTGGAAGGCTCACAGCCAGCTGGCTGTTCTCAGGTGGGTCAGCATACTTCTGTACTGACGTGTTGAGCGGTATGCCAACGGGGAGACTCAGCTATGGTCATTCTCAAACACTCTGTGCCAATATATTGATTATTGTAATTACATAATTAAATAGTATATAAACCAATAAAATATGAATGAGTAGAAGAGTTGTTTCTAGAACAAGTTAAGCCTTTAGAAAGACTAAGGTTAAAAAAAGTAAGAAAGAAAAGAAAAGGTTATCAAACTAGGAATGGATAATACAACTGCAGAAAATCGAAAAAAAAAAGTGAAAACCTAAAGTGACTTTGCACTTATTTACCCAGCAAAGGCCTTTAAATTCTTACTCCCTTTAAAGTGGGCAGTGTAGATAATGCATAATAGATATGGTTTATGCAAGACAAGCCCATACAGAATGCAAACGGATTTCTACCCGAAGACAGACCTTGGCTCTTCTTCGGAGACTGGGGAATAAATGTACATTACGTGCTTTAAGTTAAAACTTAAATATTTAAAAGATGTGTTATCTGTCTTTATGATTTCCAGTTTTAATCACCTTTTCCAAACAAGTGAGCTATGATGAAGTCTGATGAAGTGTCAGGGAGGGAAACTCTTGCTGCAGTTTATAGCCAATCTGTCTCTCAGGATAGAGAATTGCTAAAATGAAGATGTTATCATAGACAATCTGAAGACTCCATACAATCAGTTCGCATTTGCCAAGAACACTACAAATTGAGGTATGGTAGAAGTCAGAATTGCCAGGAACTATACAAGTTAATAAGCTTATCCAGTTACTAAGGCAGATTCTACTGACATGGACCAATAAAACGACTGAGTGTGTACAATATTTGGCAGAAGCCAGAGAACTATGGGGAAAATAAGCAAGAAGCTATTAAAGGATCAGATATAATGTTAAGCGGAAAGAGAAACTAACTACGTATTCACTGGCAGACAAGCTTTATGAAGCTGAGTATTCAAAACGCTGTTCTTTGCAAAAGTAGGAGAGTACTTAGTGAACTCTGACTGGAAGAACTTTCCAGAAAGAGTCAATGAGAGAACAAGGAGATAAAGAGAGCAAAAAGGCAAAGCAGGTGTTAAGGACTTGGTTACAGAAGAACTTAAAAAATAGGAGATGAGGAACAAGGCTTACAAAAAGAGTCACTGTAAAGTTTTAAGAAGTAGTTTACAGTGAGCTAATCCAGTTCATCAAAAATGGTTCAGATCGTCTCATGATCCTATTAAAGCATTATTTTTCTTATTTTTATTTTTTTTTTGCGGTACGCGGGCCTCTCACCGCTGTGGCCTCTCCCGCCGTGCAGCACAGGCTCCGGACGCGCAGGCTCAGCGGCCATGGCTCACGGGCCCAGCCGCTCTGCGGCATGTGGGATCTTCCCGGACCGGGGCACGAACCCGCGTCCCCTGCATCGGCAGGAGGACCCCCAACCACTGCACCACCAGGGAAGCCCCTAAAGCATTATTAATCTCTACAAAAGACACGAGCAAACTTTAGGATCCCAGACATGTACCTTAATTGAAGCTGTGTGAACTGAACCACTTCCTGACATTACTAAAACATTCCAGCAAAACTGTATTTATAGTTTAAAAAACCCACCATCTCAGAAGAGATCACAAAAGGAAGAGAAATAGATAACCCTTACGTGTTTGGATTTTAATAATTCATTTTAATACTTCATATAGTACTTAGTTATTAACAAATGGCTTTTATGTATATAATTTTTAAAAAAGGATAAAACTCTGTGAGGTAAATATAACCTTTGTTTGAAACTCATAGATGTTGAATGATATGCCCAAGCTTACATAGCCGGAAAATAGCAGACCAGAACCCTGGTCATTCCAGTTTAAAGTATTACAAAAAGTTTGGAAAATAAAGGAAAAAACTAAAATTTCTATTAATTCTAATAATTATCCCTTTACATCGTCTTTCCTTCCCTCCCTCCACAGACTGTGATCACTGGAGTATCTTTTTTTTCACTTGACATCGTACAACATGCATCTATCATGACTACCTAACCTTCATATAGATGACTTAATGACTATACAATATTATATGTGAATTATTCCAGTCAAAATACTACTACGGGGAAGGTGCTACTCTATAGACCCAAAGACAAATAAGAGAAAGGCAGTTACTTCACCAGTCCTGTCACTGACCAGCCAGGTGTTTGATTTTTGGTTTGTTTTTTTCCATTACAAGTAGAGCTAAAATGAAAAGTCCTTTCTTTATGGCTCATGCGTTGCAGGGGTGGTCACTGAAGGAAGAGCAACCCTTCCCTCCAGAAACACTCTCTTTCCCGTCACAGTGTTTTTGAATTACTGTCTGTACATTTAATTCTGCACCATCACCTTTCTATATTTAATCATTGAGAAGAAAATGTGTGTGGATGAAAATATTGTTATATTTTATTCCCTACAGCTTGCAAAGATAATTATCTCACACAGAACAAGTGTACCCTATTGAGGAAGAGCGAAAGCTTTCTTAGAAGCATAGATTTCTTAGAAGCATAGATAAAATCAACCGGGATTGAGCAAGATAGTAACACAGTCTATGTTTCATTTTATTTGGGTCTCAAAGGGCCATTTAGTCTCCTGCTTCCCTCAAAATACAACCATGCTTTAGCCACATGGCATAAACTAAAACGGTGATCTGGAAGTTGATGATGTATCTGGAAAAGCATCAGCTCTCCATTTCAATATGTGCCATGATGACACAGCCTCAATCAAATTTTAAACAAACACAATCATAGCCACTCTCTAGGCCAAATTCTGGGGGAAAAAAAGCAAAAAACACCTAAGAATTCCAAGTGGAAGGAAGTCTTTGTAGATCCTGAGGGGCCTTTAAGTTGCTTTCAATTTAGAGAAGTGTCAAAATACGTTTCTCCAAGGGCCAAGAAAGAAGAATTATGCAACTTAATGAGATGTTGCCATATTAAACCCTGGGCTGACGGTTCTGAGTTTTAGGCAATTCCCAGCCAATGTGCTCATCATTTTGGATCCTTCACCCTACCCATGGCGTCTCCGGGTTGGAAAGCACATTAGAGGCCATGTAGCTCCAACAGTCATCACCCACAACCTAATTCCACTGATAAGGCAGGCTCGGAAAGAGCATGGAAGCTTCCAGAAACAGCACGGCGCCAAAATATTTGGTTATTTCTTCCTCACTCCCAGAGTGTTTGGCCCAAACCTGTGTAGGTATAGGTCCCTGAGAGAAGCCCTCCGTCCCGACACAGTGTCACTTACCTGCCGAGGCCCGGGAGCGGCACTGCCCAGTCATCGGGCTGTACTCCTGGTTTTCATCAACGCACACACACAGGAAGGACCCTTCTACATTTTCACAGAAGGCTTCACCACACACGCCACTGAGCAGCTCACATTCGTTCACATCTGGAAAAGGGAGCACAGATCAAGTCAGACGTGTTCCTCACTCCCGACAGCTCTTTGTTTTACCAGCTGTGCCAAGACTAGTGGTGTCTGCTGGAAACAAGGAGACCCCCTGGGCGCA
The DNA here is from genome assembly GCF_005190385.1 of Monodon monoceros. Lineage (NCBI taxonomy): Eukaryota > Metazoa > Chordata > Mammalia > Artiodactyla > Monodontidae > Monodon > Monodon monoceros. The sequence continues at coordinate 61,918,134 of NW_021703775.1, forward strand.
ATCAAACCCTTCAGCTATTTGGGGGAAGGGGCTCCCAGAGGCAGGGCTGAAAGCTTTGGTTTGTGTGAAAGGACCATGAAAACACAAAGCAAAGTTTCCAAACTCCGATCCTGGCTTTAAGGAACAACTCGGAATTGTACTGCAAGCATCGTATGTACACTTTGTTTAATTTTCTCTTCCCTGACTTTTTGACATAATGAGGTCTTAAATAATATGACACTTCTCTCTCAGTTCTTAATCCAAGGAAAATTAGCAGCAGTGGCACGTCAGAAACTGCAGAATTCTTTAAGTGCATTTTTAGAAATTGTTTTAAATCTACTCAAATGTCTAAAACTATAGTTTCCTAGCAGCCAAAATGTCCACAACTTAACAACCAGAATTCAGGTTGTGTATCCCTTTGAGAACTGAAGGAACAACCCCTGTAAGTAGTTACTGGGCTACATTAATCATTCATGGGAAACAAAGTGGTCCAGTAACTCCTCAGTGATTTCACGATGCCTTTAAAAATTCTGTTTGGTGTTCCACAGTGTCATTTCTATTTTGCCAGATATTTTTCTTTTGTACTTAAATATACTTAATTAAAACACTAAAAACTCACAGATAAGTCCATTTTATTTAAGTACATAGCCATAAAGAAAGGCTAATTTTATGTTTGCCCTTGCCCAGTACTACTTTTTACCCATTCTCCTCTGAAGAAATTTTATTAATGAGTGTCCAGTTAAACAAAGTACCTGACTTGGCATCTGAAATGCTCATGTATTTTATGCATTAAATGTGATTAAACATCTACAAACATCAGTTTTCATGAGCACACTCTGAGATGGTTTATACAAAGTTAAAAATTTGAGCAATTATCCAAATCATTCAGGAAAAAAAATACTATTTTCACCTGCTATTCCCAGTTAATTGGACAAAAAGTTTATGTCTCTTGACTTATTTGGATAATTACCTCGGTTTTCCATTTCACTTTGTATATAAACAGATATAAATCCAATGAGCTGAGTTTTGCTTATGAAAAGATATTATGACAAAGTAAAGCAGACAGTTGGTATGTTTAATCAACCTGGACAGTCATAACTTAGACCAGAAAAATTGACTTTAGAAATTTGCCAGTTTGCATTTGTCAATTTTAGGTAACTGTCAAATGGAATTTTCTACTTTCTAACTTGTAATATTTCCAAGGCCATTGAAATCTCTCCTACCAGACTGTACATTCAATCAAGAAATATTTTCTAGTTTATTTCTATGGGTCAGACTGGGGAGACAACGATGATGAGTCAGGCAGGCCCAACTCCTGCCTGCAGGGAGCTTACTGTCCAGTCAGGGAAATTAATCAGATACTCATACAGGCCAGGAGAAGTGCTGGGAATGAAAAGTACAGAGCACGATGACAGCATGCAACAGTGGACCTTAAGTGCAGGGGTGGGTTAGGGAAGTGATATAGGAGCCAAGCTCTACCTGAAGGATGCGTAGATAAGAAGGCTGGGCAGCCAGGGTCCAAAGCAGAGGGAAAAGTGTGGCCAAAGGCTACAACCCCAGAGGGCTGATTCATCTCTTAAACTCTATAGAACACCCAGAGTGGTGAGGTACATATAAGAGGTGTTCAGTTAATACTTTTCAAAGAGAGAAGAAACAGACAAATATAACGATATTTGTTGGGTTCATTAACATAACAAATATTCCTTCTATAAGGGTGGTATTTTATGGGTCAAAATGAAGCATCAACATGGGTTCGGTGTGCTCCTCTGACTGGTTAGAAATGAACATTAACCAGGGGCCCAGGAGCTATGTGGAGTCAGTGGTTTGACATCTGATACCCCATTAGGTAACAGTTAACATTTACTGAGCACCTACAACAGGCCCAACATTAGGCCCAGCAAGGAGAGAGAGAGACACACAAAATTCTCAATCACACGGAGCTTATTGCCTTGGAAAAGGCAGCTGCAGGCAGTACATACATGATTAAATTCTTGCAAAAAAGGTTGTAAGTACTATAACAGAATTTGTTCAAGGTTTTCCAGAAGCAGGAGAAGGGATCACGGCTCAGCTGGAGTGAGAAGTGGAGCAGGGATGGTATCTGGGAGGAGATGACATCTAACTTCCAGCTTTAGGAACGCATGGGATGGATCTAGGCTCAGGGAAGGGGAGGCCAGGAGGATATTCCCAGCTGAAGGAGCAAACAACAGCCTAATAACTTCCCAGTTACGTGAACAACCATAAGCAGTTTTATGCTGCAGGAACGTAAATGGGGAGGAAGCAGGTGGTGAGGCTGAGAAGGTTAAGTGGGGGGCCAGACCACATAACCTATTAAGTCAAAATATTTAGTGAATAGCAGATGGTTTTTACCACTTGTTTTTTAGTGCGAAGGAGACTACAGCAGGAATTGGAACAAGTGTTAACGACAGTGTTAGCTTAAAGGTGGTTACTATTCAAGTGCTATTATTGTTCAATTTCTAGATTTTGTGTTTCCAGTTTAATCTGGATGGGAAATGAATTGGTGCTTTAATTGCAAATTTCCAAACTAAAAAGTTAACTGACTCCTCGTCAAGTGTCATCTGCCATGTAACGACCAGAGGTTTCCTCCTTAATTAAGAATAAAGAAAAAGCCTTGTTATCGGTGAAGTTATGAAAAGAATACCCTCCTTCCCATTTAACTGCTCTAATTGCAAACGTTTCATAATGAATTTCACTTAAAGAAATCATGGCTGATCAGAACATGAACTATAAAGTATCTTCTTTTATGTGAGCATGTGCTGGACCATATTCTAGGACCTCTGACGATATTCAAGATTCCTTCCAGCTCCGACAATCCCAGAACAGATTGAAGAAATATGCTTGCACAACCCAAAGCATCATTTTACGGGTGTCATTCCTGGAAACAGAAACTCTTGCCAACACTTTTCCTTAAATGCACTTGCCTAAGGGAGGTGCATTTTGAAGACAGACAAGCTCCACCACACACCAGACTCTATTTCCTGTGCAGGAGGGACTGAAGCGTTCCGCATACCCAGCTAAGAGTTTAAACAGATGCTCTTTTTAATATACATTTAAACCCAAAGTTATGCTTCTCTATTTCTGAATGTCCCTAACCATTTCAGAAGCCACAGGATCTTTTTGCACATCTCCAAACCGTACGACAAGGTCAAATTATGATGCAATTCTGCCCAATTATCTTGCTTCCATCTCTCCTGTGGTTGATGACTTTGATTTCTTTTCGATAGAGAGATATGAAACATGTCGGGAGAAAAAAATCTAAAAACTCACCCACACACCCTTGCCCATCCTGTGGGGCCTGAAAGCCCTGATAACAGAGGCAGCGGAAGGAGCCAGCTGTATTGTCACAAAACCCGTGACTGTCACAAACAGTGTTGTTTACACATTCATCAGTATCTGCAAAAAAGACATTGACCATGAGACACAAAACACAGACAGACAAACACCAGCTATTAATGGACAGAGGTGCTCAGCACACCCCGCTTAGTGTGAGATGATCATGTTTATACAGAGTGAACTTCTAAAACATTTTACATATACATAAAATGTTTTGATGAACATATCTCATTAGACCAAATATTGGGTTCTATGAGAAAGAAAACATTTACTCTTCCTCAGGAAATGTTTTCCAACTGAAATGACTGCTGCAGTTGCCACGGTCAGTGTTTTCTAAATGTTTTCAACTCTTTATTTCCAAGGAGAGGAGATCCCTACAGCGGAAATATGTGAAAGTATTGTCATCTTTTGTGATTGCTGTAAATGCTAACAGTTCTATCTGGCGAATTGGGAGCTGAAAGCATTGGCCTGCCTGGGTAAAAGTTTATTCAACCCTAGACATAAGCTTGGTCAAGTCTAAACAGCATTCCCACGAAGGGGGCTGGGAATGGGGGGTGGGATTAGGGGGAGAGGGGGAGAGGGAGAATTTGATCTGATAAGTTCAGCGGTGTAGCCAGCCAGTCCCAGTTATTCTAGAAAAAAGACTTTATTCACAAGAAACACTTTCCTGTCACCAAGTTATAGCCACTCAGGTCCTAAATGTCAGTGCTGCTCCAACTGATTAGCCAGTGGCCAACTTGTGAATTCACTTTGTTCTCTATAAACTTGGTGATAGTAGTCCTGTGCTTTCTATCCCGTTAAAAAAAATGTTCTCATAAAAGTGATGTCTCGGGCTTCCCTGGTGGCGCAGTGGTTGAGAGTCCGCTGCCGATGCAGGGGACACGGGTTCGTGCCCCGGTCCGGGAAGATCCCACATGCCACGGAGCGGCTGGGCCCGTGCGCCATGGCCGCTGAGCCTGCGCATCCGGAGCCTGTGCTCCGCAACGGGAGAGGCCACAACAGTGAGAGGCCCGCGTACCGCAAAAAAAAAAAAAAAAAAAAGTGATGTCTCAATGGTGAAGTTACAAATGGACTTTTCAATACAGTTCTTCCTTACCCTCACAGCTACTCACTTTCCTCTCCATTCTCCCACCCCCATCACTCCCGTTCTCCTTGTTTATGGCCACACTGCCCGTTCCACCCTCCAGGCTCCCTGTCCTCTCTGCCTCTGGACTACACAGGCCCCAAACACAAGTTTTTGGAGAAACAACCAAGAGAAAACGCAATTACGGCATCCAAATACATGTGAAGAAGATTTCAGGTTTATGTTCAAATAAAGAAATAACAAACAATAAAGAAAATGACAAGTTAAACTGCACTCGACAGAATTTAGTTGGGTGGAGTTCATACTAATAAAGTTGAGTTTTCTCTTTCTAAAATTTTAAACACCAAGTCAAAAATTTTTCAAGAAGATAAAGAAGATGCATGCAATGATATTCGGCAGCTCTCTCACTTCTCTTCCTAATTGTCCAACACTATCAAGCATAACTTCAGAGACTGTCTCACTTCTGAATTGTAAAATATGAGTGACTACAAACTTTTCTTAATTTTCTCAACTCAAAACTGTGTCCGGGGCCCCTTCTCCATCCCTACCAGTCTCTTCTTCCTATAGTCCCACCTGCTCATCCTTCTTCTGCATCTTCGATCATTCCTCCCTGGCTCCTTCCCTCACTGCCTTCAAACATGTTAAAATCTCTTGGAAAAGCTTTCATTTTACCATGATGTCACCAACCGTGTTTTTCCATTCCTTCTATCATTGCAAAACATATCAAAAGAACTATCTACGTGCATTGCTGTTATCTCCTAATATACCTCAACAGTAAAAAGGAAACAGTAAAAATACTAATAACATTAATAATATTAGTACATTTCTAGAATTACTATGATAATTTACAAAATAACATGTATAAAGTGCTTAGAACATTGCCTGGCATGTAAGGTAGGAAGTGTACATGTTACCTACTATTATTACTATTATAATTATTACTCGTCCTCCTCTTACTCCTCCCTTAATGACCTACAATCTGTCTTTCTAACTCTTTACCCCACAAAACCCTTTTGAGAAAAAACACCAATGGCCAACCTATCGTTAAGTTCAATGACCATTTCCCAGTCAATCATCATCACCCTAGATCTCCATGTCTGGTCAACATCTTCTCCTTGAACTCCCTTTTCATGACCCCAGGCAGAGTATTATTGTCGTTCTACCTTTAAGCCCCCTGGCTCACTCTCATCCTTTTCCAGCCTGAAGGTGGTGTCTGCCAGGGCTCAGCCCTCCCTGGGATCTGCTTCATCCTCAGCACTCCCTTCTTCTCTGTTCTCCACCCTTTCCACACTCTCCAGACTCCACAGGGCACAAATCCCCAGAACTTTGTCTCCAGTCAGGATCCTTCTTATTCTTGGTCATTTCATCTTCTATTATCATCTCAAACTTACCAAGCCTAAAACCACATTCACTGTCTTCCTACTAAACCCGACTTGCTGACCTTCGTGAGCAATCCCTCTCACCTCTATCCTTCCTTTTTTGCCTCTTCATCTTACCTCAACTTCAATGGAAAAACTCAATGAAATTATTTCACATCTTAAAAAAATGAATCTCCCTTGCAGGATCCAACACAAAGACACTCAATAAATCTGCCCTGATGGATTTTCAATGTCAGCATCAGGCTGGGATCACAACTGATTTACTAATCACAACCATGAGAAGGGTAACTGCACTGTGTCATCAAGTCACTTCACACAGGCCACTGCTAATTTTAGACTTCCTGAAATGGGCACTTGTTGAAGAGATTACGTTATTCACTGAACCACGGGATTTAAGGGCTGGAAAGAAACTCAGAAGTGCTTTAATTACCACTTACGTACTGACGGTCTCCCAGTCTCTCTCAAGGGCTGGCCCTCTGTCCTTTAGAACCATTTATCTAATATCTTTTGGACATGTTCATAGTAAGTGAACTTACTCACCATTTCTCCTGTATTCCCTTCTCCCGAGAACCCAACGCGCCACCCCAGCCATGAACCTTAGTGTCAATCCTTCCCTCTCTCCTTCTCCTCATGCCTCCCCAATCATACCCTCTTATCTTTCCTGATATTCCTCATACTCCTATTTGGTTTATCTCTGGTCTTGTCTGCCTCCCCCTAATCCATTCTCCACCAAACTGCAAACCTGCCAGGGACATTCCCTCGCTCTGAATATTCCACCGCTTCACGGCTAGAGAATACCAACCACTCTCCTTGGCAGAGCCCAGAGCCCCCTTCATCGTCTGGCGTCTGGCTACATGTCTGGCCATGGTTCTTAGCCAACCTCCTTCCTAATTTATGCTCCAGTCCTATGAGGATATGCAGTAGAGTTCTTTGAAAACCCTGGAGTTTTTAATTTCTCACTGATTTTGTGCACATCTCTTCCTCCACTAGAAATTCTCCCCTCTGTCCCCGCTTTGCTCAGAAACTCTCCCTGGCCCTTGGTCAGCCCAAGAGACACCTCCTGTGTGGTCCCTCCTGTGTGGCAGATTTCAGGGACCCTTCTTTGTACTCCCAGAGTGTTTGGGGACATTACCGTGCTTATCAGGGCTACTTTTGGGGTTGGGGAACCTTCAAGTAAACCTCACCAGCAACTTATTCCCTACGAAATGGGACAGTGGACAGCAAAGGAGGAGGAAGGGAAAGCAGTGCCTGGAAACCTGGTGGCTTTTCAGTCCAGATTCTGGAAGTAAAAGCTCTTGCTTTCCTTTTTATGAACTCTGTGCACTTACAGATGACGATTTCTTGTTAATGACTGCCAGCTCAGGGACTGAATAACTGACCTTAAGGTGAACAAATCCTGAGCCGGTTATGAATTACTGGGTGTCTTGCAGTCTCAGACTTACTGTAATAGTGATTAACAGAGAAAGTTTAGATGAGCAATATTTTGGATTTCAACGAATAGGAAAAATAACATAAAATGCCTGGAGACTAGCTCTTCAACAACTAATATTTTATGAAAATGATATATTCTAACTTTCAGCAGGTTCATGTTTCAACAATGAGGTGAAGTAATAGCTTAATAAGAGGGTGTTTGTTTCACTTCTCTAATGACATATTTAAAAAAAAACATCATTTCATTAGAATTTTTTTTGATGACATGAGCTCTCAGAGATTTTTTTCCATTGTTAGTCCTGTCTATAAATAGATTTATAAGAACTGCTACAACTAATATTAACTCTAAGAATAAAGCTAAATGTTAAAAGAATTTATTATTATGCTAGAATAAAAGCCCGATCAAGATGCAAACTTCATTAAATGGATGAGTAAAAGCTATCCCATTTTTGCTGAAGTTGAATTTTGAATATGAAACTAAATTTTGAATGATTCATATATCACAGATTTTCTTTTTGCTTAATTAAGGATGGCTCTGTTAAATTACTAAAAGGATTTTGCTTGGGCATCTGTAAAAGCCATGCATGATATTATCTATCACCAGTCATACTGTCCACCAGGTAAGTGATACAGGAGTAACTGTCCAGAGATCTCTCAGCTGACAACCCAGATGAATTTGATACACTACTGTAAAAATTGATTTCTCATGCAAGTTTTTGTTAGTTATATTTTACTAAGCAAGGCAGATATAAATATTACCATTTCAATGGAAATGAATTCAAGAAAAAATTACACAGACCAAGGAAAGCAGATCACTGATGTGAATTTTCCAATAACAAGACAACCTAAATGTCAGAAAGAGAAATAGAGCATAGTCCTGGATGAATGGAACTGCCAGGGGCTCATTTTAAAAGGAGCAATGTTGTCAATGACCAACAGGCCCGCACTTTGAGGGTCTTAACCACTGTCCTACTTGGTAGATCAACTTTCCTTGTCCGTATGCTTTTTACTTAGTCCATTTTCTCAATGGACCAAAAGTTTTTCAAAACCTACTGACTGTTATTAGGGATTCTACATATAACAGCAGAACTCCAACCTTGTACCATGTCCTTCGATTCTCGCTTAGGTAAAGTGAACTATGAAATAACATGAACGTATGGAGAGGAAACATGATTTTCTAAAAGGAGCTGGGGTCAGGTAAACTTTATTTACTAACTAAGAAATTACAACTGTGTTCAAAGACCTCAAACAATGAAATTCATAAAAAAACCTCAATGATTCCATTAGATGTTCTGTGTTATATGCAGAAAAGTCCATGTGCATGGGGAAAAGGAGTATTTGGGTATATTTTGTCAAATAAATGATGTGGTTTTCTTCTTTTCAGATATGCTCTTCAGTTTTTTGTTTTGTTTTGAATTAACAAGAGTCTTTCTCACTTTCTTAACATCTCCTACCTTTGTTTTCTTGCTTTTCCTTTTCCTTATTCTGAGCAAGACATATCCATCTATTCAAGGAAGGAGCTCTCTGACGAGCCTTCCTTCTGCTGCCAGGGCTCTCTAGAGAGGTGCATGATGGGAACGGGGTGTCATTTTTGATAAGGGATGACTCATAGGAAAATCCCCACAGCTCTTGGATGGTTGGGAAGAAAAAGCCTTCCTGTCATCAAAGCATTTTTATTTATTTTTTTAAAAAGATTTTTTGGATGCGGACCATTTTTAAAGTCTTTATTGAATTTGTTACAATATTGCTTCTGTTTTATGTTTTGGTTTTTTGGCTGTGAGGCATGTGGGATCTTAGTTCCCCGACCAGGGATTGAACCTGCACCCCCTGCATTGGAAGGCAAAGTCTTAACCACTGGGCCACCAGGGAAGTCCCCATCAAAGCATTTTTAGATGAATGATAAGGTTTATCTTAATTCAAAGGGACTTTGAAGATTATCCAGTTCAATCTCTTCATTTTAAGAACCAGAAGACTGAGGCCTAGAGAGGAGAAGTAACTTGCCTCAAGGTTACGCAGTCAACCAGTGGTACAACTGGCAAAGGAGCAGAGCTTAATGAAGGAACAATCTTCAGAATCTAAGTTTGTGGCTGTATCCACCACATCTTCTTGCCTCCCACCATGGTTATAAAACTGAGAGGATGAACAGAACTAACCCAATTGTGAGCCCATCAAGTACACTGGAGTGTGTCCACTATGAAGGTGCAAGTCAGAACACATACTCCTAGACTTACCACTTACTGACTTACAGTTTAATCAAGTAACCTCCTCTTGTCCTTCAACAAGGCCTTGACATCAAGTATCATCGTACCTGAAATCTAAAGATCTGAGGTTTTGTAGGTCCTGAAGACGCTATTTTTCTAGAAGACCCTTGCAAAGAAAGACCCATCAAGCACCAGGGATGTGTAACCCACAGAATGTCCCAGGACCATGTCCAGCATTGGTGCTCTTTGGATCTCTCCATGAGAAGGAATGACCCACTGTTTCAGCCCAAGGCTTCCTGCCCAATTGGAATTGTTTAAATGTTTGGCACTAGACTCTTAGGAGAATAGAGCCAAAGAAAGGGGGCTTACACTGGAAGGGATGTAGGGTTCCTGCTTCAGGAGAAATGCAGCCCTCAGACTCTTTACTGAATGGAACAGAAGCAGACCAGGAGACGGTAAATCCCAGCCAAGAAGTGGGACTGAACAATGTTAAACCAGCTGAATATCTGCCCAAAGGAATTTTTAAATGGCATGGCTATGGGCCCAAAAGAGATTAAGGTCTCTCTCACAGCATAGGAGAGAAGCCAGGATTAAACGGAAGATGAGCGCAGGCCTAAAGAAAAAAAATAAAATTTAGCCAATAGGAAATTAAAAACTGGATTTGGAGACGGTCCAGGCAACACAATAGGATATGGAAAGAGCCTTTTAAAAAAGGTCCACTGAGGTCTGGCAACGTCAACAAGGCTGAAGAATATGGGCCTTGTTATGGAAAATAACTTTGTTCTGGGAAATGGGGATGAGCCAGAAAACAGGAGAAGACGACATCCTTGTGCAGAGTTTGACTTCCATGCTGTTGCCTGACAGAGAAGAAGTTGGGGAGAAAACCTGTGGACCTTGATGGTCACAAGTATGTTTTGAAAGCCAGTGGCCTAAGATCAGCAACGAGAAATGACAGATGTATAGCAAGTTATTTCAAATCCAACTTTCTAGCCCCAAATTCTGGAAAACAAGGCTGGCCAATGAGAGATCAATTTTTTTTTTTCCAGCCTTGAAACTCACTACTTTAAAAGAGATTTACTTGAATTATTCTTTAAAAATTACCCAGAGCAGCCTCCCAAATGATATATGGGAATAGCTAGAAGTTCCCGAGAAACAAAACTTAAACTCTGCTCTGATTTTAATCAGTCATTACATGAATAACATATATTCACCAGCCACAGTTAAAGATAACCTAGTGGAAAACCACCCTAAAATCACAAATCATCATAATCCCAAACTTACCCAAAGACACGGGACTCACCCTCGGTCACCTCCCCACATACAAGCCTCCCACTCCTCTGATTTTCTCTCTTGTTCTATCTCCAATCTCTCCCCTCTTCTCCAACCTTACTGGGGGCCTCCTCATCTCTCATCGGAATTCCTGCAATGACATTCTACCGGGTTTTGTGCTCTCAGCCACTCACTGCCGCTCCAAACCCATCCTCCACGATGAGGGAATGATTAACCTATTGAAATAGTCCAACCAAATAATTCTTTGCTTAAAGCCTCTTCAGTTTTTCTCCAGGGATAACAGTATCAAGGCCCATGCCATGTGCCTTCTGGAGCTCATCCATACTCGCTTCTCAAATTATTTGCTTTCCTAGCTGGCCCCTCTGCCTCTGTATCTTCTACTGCCCTTTCCCTGTCTACTGGATCATTCCATCAGGATCAAACACTTCCTGCTATCATCTTAAAAGCAACAAAGAGCCTCAGGGCACAAAATCTCTTCAGCTAGAACCATATTTCTCACCCCCTTTAACAGTCAAGGTTCCAGACTTTCCTACACGTGCTGTGTCTACTCCATTAGTTCTCATTTGCTCCTGGGTGGCTCTCATATATAGTACTCCACCAAAATGGCTCTTGATAAGGCCATCATTTTGTAAAATCCAAAGGACTCTTGATTGTCATGTTAATAGAGATCTCTCAGTGGTGTTTAACACACTTGACAACTCTCCTCTTCTTAAAGCAGGCTCTTCCCTTAGATTCCATGGTCCTATATGCTCCAGGGTTTTCTCTTAATCCTCTAGCCACATTCCACAGTCCTTCTCTTTTACTTTACCCCTAGATGTGTTTTTCAGGGCTTAGTCCTAGGCCTTCTTTTCTTCTCATTGCATGGTCTCTCTTGATGGCCTCATCCTTTCTAATAGCTTCAAACACCATCTATATCTGGGGACTTCCCGTTTGTATCTCCAGCATAGACTTCTCTTTCAAACACCAGATCTAACTTGATCCAATTGCTTGACTGTCATACCCACATGGACATCTCAAAGGCAACTCTAGTTCGATACACCCAAATCGTACTTCTGATGTTAAAATTTTTTTTTGCTTAATTTTTCACCATGTCAGCAAATAGTGCCACCAAATATCTAATTGTTACATTCAGAACCAGGGATCTATCTTCAGTATCCCTTTTCCTCCTTACCCTACATCCAAACCAGCACTATGTTCTAAGCCAGTACCAGGTTCTCTCTCCAAACCATTTCTTGAGTCATTCGTTTCTCTCCATAATACTGTTACTCCTCTAGCTTGAGCTACCAATATGCTTGGTCTGAACAACATCTGAGAAGACACCCTGAGTTTTCTCTTGCCCCTCTAATCCCATTTTCAAATGTCCCCGGGGCAATATACACTTTAAAAATATAGAGTATTGAATAACATCAAACCTAAGAGTTTACTTTATATACCATCAAAAGAGAAAGAAAAAAGGCTCTGCAAATTCAAGTATTTCATACTGCTTATTTTTAGACAAATCACATCAACTGGAAGAAGCATCCCAATATTAAAGTATGAAAAAAATATGCATCTTAGAAATGATGAAATATAGTATATCACTGTCCTGCTTAAAATCTATCAGTCTATTTCAATTATTCTTAGAATGACATTCAAACCCTTAATGTCTCCTGTGAGGCTTTGTACATTCCATCCCCAACTCTCCAGTCCATCCCTCGCTGTGTCTCCCTCCCTCTAAGTACCAGGCATTGGTCTTTTTCACCTCCCTGAATGCACCTAGTACTTTCCTACCTCAGCGCCTTTGCCCTTCCTACAACTCCACCTGGGAACGCTCCACACCACCTCCCTCTTCCATGGGGAACTCACTCCTCAGGGCTCAGCTCAAATGCCATTTCTTAAGAGACCCTTCAGGTGAAATAAGTGAGCTTTCCCTCCTCTTTCCTCTCATTGACTCTGTTCTTTCCCTTGCAGCAGCATGATGATCTGTGGTCATATGCTTTTTGAAACATTTACTTGTGTATTTACTGCTTGCGCCCTGCAAGTGCAGTTCCTAGAAGGCAGAGATCATGTCTGTTTTGCTAATCACTGTATGTCCATAGCCTTGAACAAAGTCTGGCACATAATAGGTGTGTAATGGCAACATTAAACATAATACTGTTGAATACAAAAGCAAGCAAGCCTTCCACAAACCAGCCTTTGCCTACCTCTTTAGCTATAGCTTATGTATCACTTTTCCCCCATCACACATGTTCAACTGAAACTAATTTAATTGCTATGTCCCAAAATCCATGCCATATTTCATGTCTCCAAATCTTTGCTAGTGGCATCTGTTATGCCAGGACACCCTCCCCCCATCCCTTCCCCACAGATCTCAGGTCATATTTTTCACCTAGATAATGTTCCTCTGCCCTCCAAGCTCTTCTAGTCTCAGCTGGAGCTTCTTAGAAGATTTTTTGACCCAACCTTGTGTTGAAAATGTGTCTACTCACACAGGCTCTTCCTGACCCTCACTAAACACTTATGAAGATCTTAGAACGATGGTATATCACATCATCACCAAAACACAAGGCTGAGCACTCACAGCCACAGCATGGGAGGAAGAACTACTGAAGCAATGGAGCTGAGCTAGAAAAACAGCTGGTAACCTAGCCATTTCCCATTCCATCCGAAAGCAACAGTCAAATTAAAGCTGTGCTGCAGACAGTTTAAAAAGTAGAATTTATAATACAGGAACATGTATTTGAAATTTTCAAATTCCAATTTAAAACGCTCTTCTAGAATGAAGAGAAAAGGACAAACTGATGGGCAAGAAAACATTCATTTTTATATCCCAGATGTATGAAAGAGTTAAATACAAAAAAAAACTCACAAAGATAAAATACTATAAGAAATATAAATATACAATTGTTCACAACAGAACAGGGAAAATGGCCAAGTATAAAGCAATGAAAGAAATAACAGCACTATAAAATTAAAAGGCAAGTTAAAGAATGGGGAAAGCACTTGTAAAATATTGATCAGTGATTATTATCCTTAGTACACATAAATCAGTTAGAAAAACTTTACCTCAGGTAGGTAAAAAAAAATCTCACAGAAGAAAGGAGATAAATATAAAAGAGGTTAACCTAATATAAAATGCAAATTAAATATTATTTTCTTCTTATCAAATTAACAGAAAAATGTGAACATGAGTTTATTTTTGGAGAGAATGTTAGGAGGTCTAGACTAGGGGGTCTCATTGGGTTCTGGTGGAAGCAGAAACTGGTACAACATTTCTGGAAAGCAAGGAGCTCACATATGTTGTTAAGACCCATAAAGCTGCTAATATCCTTTGATCTTGTAATTAAATGTCTTAGAATCTACTCTAGGGACATTATCATTGATGAAAAGAAATGTTTATATACAAGTTTCTTCATAAAACATTTTTAACGGCAACAACAACACAGGACAGAGTCCATCTCCATAATTAGGAGCATATCTTTAAAAACGTATGGTACAATCATAATTCTAAGTGAAAAAGTAAAGATAAAAGCACATGATCTTATTAAAACACTTAAATACTGAAAACTTAAAAAAGAAATAGACCAAATAGCAACTGGTTGGTTGATAAATGATTGTTTTTTTCACTTCTTAACATTTTCTAAGTTTTTCAGATTGAGGACATATTACTCTTAAAATCAGAAAAATTATTTGTTTGCAGTCAACTATTTGAAGATATGAAAGTAAAAAATTATTCTACTTGAGTATATACCTAAGTATATTCTGCACTCTAACAGCAATGAATAAAACTGTACAAAAGTGGAATAGACATTCATAAATATTCTAAAATATACTGAAAAACTTGTAACATTTAAATATTTCTTCAAATTGACAATTAAGAAAGCTGAATGTTTTACTTAAAAATAAACTGTTTTGCTTGAAATGATTTTAAAAAATTACTTAAGAGAAATGCTGCTGCTAATTATTAAGTTAGGAAATATTTTGTCAGGAAACCATAGCAATTTTCAACAATTACAGCTGCAACTGAAAATAATAAAGCAAACAAAAAAAATCCAAACAAAAAAGCTTTAAGTGCTTTTTAATCTAACCAAGATTTTTGTTTTTTCATACAAAGCTGTGTTTGTTTAGTTTCAAAAACTCTGGAGACCCTGTCCAAAAGTACAATCTTCTGAACATGAATTCAGAGATTCTGTTGAATGAAAAATTAACACTCTGAACCTAATCCCTTCCTCAAACACAAATAGTACATTGCCAGTTGTAAATGTTTCTATCTGAAGATTGACTTTTCTACTGCTTACAGATAAGTATTGTATACAATTTCACTTTTTATTATGTGAAAATAGAATTTAGACCAAAACATTTTAGATCTCAAACTTAACTTTTGGTGCATTTTATTTTCCTTTAATTCACTATTCAGTTAAAAAATCATAGGAAAACATTCTTTCCAAAATATATATAAAAAAACAAGTTAGGGGTGATATAATCAAAAATACTCTAAATGGCAGGGGTGGGGAAGAAAGGAAAAGGAACAAAGAGATGAGACAAATGGAAAACAGAATTAGGTACAGATTTGAACCTCTCAAATACCAGTAATTAAATGTATACAAACTAAACTCTCCAATTAAAAGACAAAGATTGCCAACATGAATTAGAAAAGAACTATTATATCCTTTTTACAAGAGAAAGAACGTTCAATATAAGAACACAGAAAGACAGGAAAAGATAAGTTGTGCAACAGCAAACGAAACCATAAACAAGACGAAAAGACAACCCTCAGAATAAGAGAAAATATTTGCAAATGAAGCAACTGACAAAGGATTAATCTCAAAAACTTACAAGCAGCTCATGCAGCTCAGTATCAGAAAAGCAAACAACCCAATCCAAAAATGGTCAGAAGACCTAAACAGACATTTCTCCAAAGAACATATACAGATTGCCAACAAACACATGAAAGAATGCTCAACATCACTAATCATTAGAGAAATGAAAATCAAAACTACAATGAGGTATCACCTCACACCAGTCAGAATGGCCATCATCAAAAAATCTACAAACAGTAAATGCTGGAGAGGGTGTGGACATAAGGGAACCCTCTTACACTGTTAGTGGGAATGTAAATTGATACAGCCACTATGGAGAACAGTATGGAGGTTCCTTAAAAAACTAAAAATAGAACTACCATACGACCCAGCAATCCCACTACTGGGCATATACCCTGAGAAAACCATAATTCAAAAAGAGTCATGTACCACAATGTTCACTGCAGCTCTATTTACAATAGCCAGGACATGGAAGCAACCTAAGTGTCCATCGACAGATGAATGGATAAAGAAGATGTGGCACATATATACAATGGAATATTACTCAGCCATAAAAAGAAACGAAATTGAGTTATTTGTAGTTCGGTGGATGGACCTAGAGTCTGTCATACAGAGTGAAGTAAGTCAGAAAGAGAAAAACAAATACCATATGCTAACACATATATATGGAATCTAAAAAAAAAGAAAGGTTGTGAAGAACCTAGGGGCAGGACGGGAATAAAGACGCAAACTTACTAGAGAATGGACTTGAGGACATGGGGAGGGGGAAGGGTAAGCTGGGACAAAGTGAGAGAGTGGCATGGACATATATACACTACCAAATGTAAAATAGATAGCTAGTGGGAAGCAGCAGCACAGCACAAGGAGATCAGCTCAGTGCTTTGTGACCACCTAGAGGGGTGGGATAGGGAGAGTGGGAGGGAGGGAGACACAAGAGGGAAGAGATATGGGGATATATGTATATGTATAGCTGATTCACTTTGTTATAAAGCAGAAACTAACACACCATTATAAAGCAATTATACTCCAGTAAAGATGTTAAAAAAAAAAAAGATAAATTGTGCAAAATTTAACTGAAAGCATATGTAGCTATATGAAAGATAAAGTAGATTTAAAGGTAAGATGCACTGATAGAGACAAATAGTGACATTTCAAAGGGATGAAAGGTTCAATCCACCAGGAAGATACAAAAATCTATATTTAATTCCTGTGTCAGAAAATATATAAAACAAAATCCAGAAAACTAAAACTAGAAACATAAATCTCCATAATAATGGAGATTATAAAATACTCCCTCAGAAAATTATGTAATAAGCAGGCAAAAAAACCAATAGGGATATAGATGATATGAACAACACAATTTACAAACTGATCCCAATCAATATACACAGGTCCAAATGCAGAATATACACTGCTTTCAAGTACACAAGGGATAGTTACTAAAAGTGACCATATTCTGAGCCACAAAAAACTTTAAGGATTGAAGTCATTGAAAGTATGTTTAGCTGACTAGAGATAGAAATTAATAACAAAAATATAAGTAAAAATCTCTAAATTTCTAGATATTAAACAAAACAACTCTAAATAATTCATTGGTCAAAGAAAAAAGACAATGGACTTGAAATATTTTTATCTGAATAACAAAAAAACATCACAACTTGTGAATGCAGTAAAGCCATTCTTAATCATAAATACATATATTAGAAAAGTTTGAGATCCAATGATCCAAGGATCAATCACAAGAAGTTAGAATTAAGGACAAATTAAACCCCAAGAAAGTAAAAAGTATAAAAGCAGAAATTAATATAATTGCAAACAAAGAAAATTTAACAAAAGAAAGTTGTTTCTTTGCAAAGACCAATACCCCCTAGGAAGACTGAGAGCAAAATAGTGAAAGCATAAATTAGTAAAATAAAAAATGGAAGGCATTACTACACATTCTACTGACATTAGGAAGAGATAAGAAGATGATATTAAGAACAACTTTGTGCCAATGCACTGGAAATTTTACCTAAAGTGTATAGATTCCTTGAAAAACAAAAGTTACCAAAACTGACATGAAAAGTCAAAAAACAATGTTATTTTACCTTTTAAGTACATCTTAACTACAGTTTAAAAACTTTCATAACACACCCCCCCCCAAAATAAAACAAAACCAAAAATTCCAGGCACAAATGACTTTACCTGTAAATTCTTCAAGGAATCCGAGGAAAAAGTAACACCAATTTAACACATACTTTTTTCAGAAAAACCAAAAGAAGGGATACTTTCAACTTATTTTATGAAACCAGAACCACCATGACTCCACAACTTTACCAGGACATTAAGAGGAAGGAAAATTTACATGAACACGGATGTAGATATTCTAAAAAAAATGTTATCAGTTTGCCTCTAGGGATATGTAAGAAGGCTAATACATCATGACTAATGGGTTTATTGTAAGAATGCAAGGGTATTTTCACACACAAAAAAATTAATATGGCTGGAATGCGCATGTGATGGTGACCACTAGAGCTACCATCTTGGACCATGATATGGAAACCACATGTCAAGGAGAGCAGAATAAAACAGATATTGTCTGGGTTCCAGTGCTGTACACTTGCAATCTGAACCCTCGATTACTTGTTCTTGAACAGCTACATAGAGAGAAACAAACTTTCATCTTGTTTAAACAAATCAGCCCATGCAATTCACATTAACAGAATAAAGGAGAAAATAATTTTTTTTAATAGACACAGAAAAAGCATCTATTACAATTCAAAACCATTCATAATAAAGACTTAGCAAATCATAAATAAAAAATTTCCTTATCTGATAAAGAGTACATATTAAAAACAACAAAGCTATGGCAAACACCATACTTAAATATTAAATGCTTTCCCTGCTGAGATCAGGAATTAGACAAAGAAGCTAGCTATCACAACCTTTATGTAGCAGAGGTCCTAGAAAGACTAAGAAAAGTATAATTATCAAAAGAAAATAAGTAAATAGTTTTTCATCTACAACATAATGGTTTATGTACAAAATCCAAAAGAATCTGCAGATAAACTACTAGAAATAACAAGTAAATTTAGTAAGGTAATAGATACAAGGTCAATGTACAAAAATCAAATGTAGCTCTATACACTAGTAACAAACAATTATAAGGGTAAAAAAAACCACTTTAAGTACCACTCACTACAGTACAAAAATATTAAAAACCTAGGCATAAGTCTAAAAATATTGTGTAAGACCTTACACAAAAAAGCTGCAACGAAACACCAAGGTAAATGAAAGAAAACCTAAACAAATTGAGGGATATATCTTATTTATGGATTGGAAGACTCAATATTGTAAAATGTGAAATCTTCCCAAATTGACCTATTGAGTCAATGCAATTCCAAACAAAATCTCAGCAGAGTTTTTTTTGGTGAAAATTGATAAGCTGATTATAAAACTTATATAGAAATGAAAAGGGCCAAGAATAGGCCTGAAAATCTCAGTGGACAACAAAATATAACAATTTCGAATTTGCAGCACCATATATTTAAATTGATTATAAAGCCACTGTAATTAAGAGAGTATGCTATTGGAGCAAGGGTAGATAAGTAAACCTATGGATAGAATGAGGAAGAAATAGACCCATATATATTTGACCACATGCTTCATAACAGAGTTACCAGTGCAGATCAGTGGGGAAAGGCTGCTCTTCTCAAACAGCCACGACCCAAATGGACATAGGAAAAAAGTATTGAGTTGGCCAAAAAATTCGTTCGGGTTTTTCCAGAAGATGGCGCCATAACCCAAACGAACTTTTGGCCAACCCAATAAATCTTGACCTCTATTTCGCACCACATGCAAAAATCAATTTCATGGCAAGGACAGATTCCAAATGTAAAATATAAAATAAAGCTTTCAGAAGAAAATATAAAAGGTATCATAATGCCTTCAGGGTTTGCAAAGATTATGGACACAATAAAGTACTGATCTCAAATGAAATAATGAAAACACTGGACTTCATTAAAATTAAGAACTTGGGTTCAACTGAAGTTACCATGGAGAGAATTGTTGTGTAGGGTACCTCCTTTTGAAGAGGTTTGTTATACAGAAGTAGACAAATGAAACAATTCTGAAAGAGCCAATATAAAGGTATGAAAAGTTGTTGCACATCAGTCCTCACAAGGGAAATGCAAATTGACACCACAGTGCGATACCAGTACTCAGCATGGCTAACCTTTACAAGGACTGACAATTCCAACTGTTGACAAGACGTGGCACTGGAAGTCTCAAACTTAACTGGTGGCAGTGTAAACTGGTAGTCTGAAAAACTGGCTGTATTTATGAAAATGAGACATACATATGTTCTATGACCTATAAATTACACTACCAGGTAATATCCAACAGAAATTAGTGATTACATCCACCAAAAGGTATGTTCAAGATTACTAAGGCTTTATTTACAACAGTCCCAAACTTGAAGAAGTCCAAATGGCCATCAACAGTAGAATGGATACATAATTGTAGTATATTCATACAATGAAATACTGTACAGCACTGAAGATGAAGTACTGCTACATATAACACAGGTGAAGTTTATAAGCATAATGTTGAATGAAATAAGCCAGACACAAATGAATACCTACTACATAATTCCACTGATACAATGTTCAAAAACAGGCAAAACAAAGCCATGGTAATGAAGACAAAATAGTGGTTACTGCTGTGTATGGGTATTGGGCAGGGGGATGGGTAATAATCAGGAAGAAGCTTGAGAGAGCATTCAAGGGGCTCATTGTCAAGTGTGCTCACTCTGTAAAAGTTTATCAAAAGTACCCTTATGACTGATGCACTTTTCTTTATATATTTTAAGCAATTTAAAAAATTTACTTAAAAAAAAAAAAAGCCAATCCACACTGTTGTATTTCCTGGTTAAAGACCATCTTACACATTCAAAAGCTCATTCTGTCTCCCTTTCTCCTTGGTAAGAGATATATACTTATTAGACTAAAATATTAAGGGACTCTAAGTAGCAATCCTGGTCACCACTCGCTACCTGTCCATTGTAAGCCATTCAAATACGCTGACACTTAAATTTCTTCCATATGCAAATGAAGTTGTTATTTTTCTGTTTTTGTTTTTTCTTAAGTAGGAATACAGGTGAAAATAAGAGAACCAATGTAACACAATACATCTTTTCTTAAAATTTTAACGTTTCTATGTGACCCACTGCAAGTCAAGGGAATCATTTGAATACTGTCCAGACTATGCTACTATTTTTTGTCTCGTAGAAGGTGATGGAGAATTACTATGGAATGAATTTTTAAATCATTTTCTTAGAATTATAACAGCATTGCTGTATGTTCAGAACAGACTGGAATCCTAATGTTCCAGGATATAGGGTTTTAGGAATCATGAATATTTAAACAGAAACATGTGATGTGCAAAGGGAGGTCATATTTGACTATTAAGCATTAATGATGATTGATCTGGATCAGTACAGCTCCCCAGGACCTTACTGGCAACACTCCCTCCCACGTGCATCTGAACTGCTGAGAGTGGGTTCCTAGTTCTCTCTTTCTCTACCCCACATGCCCTTTCATAAGTTTAAAATTAATACAGCTAGTAAATATTCTTCTACATGAGGGTAAAATATAAAATTAATGAGTTTTTAAATTTTGTGGGTTTTTTCTAAGACCCCAAAAAGTCCTAAGAATTTTTCAAGTTTTTAAATTATGTCCCTTCTCATTTCCATTTGGCTTTTGAAGACAAGGAAGTGGAATAAATGTACAGAAGACTATCTCTATTATTCAAAATAAGGCCAAGGATGAAAATCCTCATGAATGAAATAATTTTAGGTCAACTGCTTTAGAAAAAACTTCAGAAGAGTGTTTTGGCTTTCACATTCCAAACCGTATTAACAAACTCATGCAGTGAAAGACTAAGAAAATGGGGAAAGTGGTCTGTCTCACTTCTCCTCAGGTTCTGTAGCTGCAAAGGGCATCTGTGTCATTAAACAGCTCTGAAAGCCGGCAGTTTGCACTGGGTACAGATCTTTCCCCTCAGAAAACGGAGACACAGGTGGAGGGAAGAGGCGCTGCCTGGGGAAGCCACTGCAAGCACCAGATGTTTGTTCAATTACGATAAAACCTCGGTATTATCGGTGAAAATCCAAAACTGAGTATCTGTGACATTTAAAGGAAAAACTCTGAGTTAAGTTGAAAAGGTAGTATATTTTTAATGAGACACCAAACACTTCTTCTTTCGTTCTAGAGAAAGAGAATCAAAGTGATTTCTGAACTTAAAAAGCCATTTTCTTCCTATTTCTTCCCACGATGGACTGAAAAAATGTTATATAAAAACTGGGAAACTGAATGAGAAGGATTTGAATTTGCCACAGAAAAAAACATTTCTAAAAATTTAAAGAGAAGAAACTGGATGAAAGCTTTTAAAAAACACTTTTCTACTCCCAAAGGTAAAGAATAATCCTCATTTACCATCATATAATGGAATATCACAAAAAGTGGAGCGTTTGAATAAATTCTCCATTTTGAATAAATTCCATGCCATTAAGAAAAAGTTCTTTAGATATTCGTGGAAAATATCCTGAACTCCAATTGCATATTTCTTCTGCCACAATTACTTGAAAAAGATACTCTGTGTGTTTTTACATTGTATCAGTTTTTAAAACGCAATGTTTTGTCTTACCAGGTCAATTTATAACCGTTTGGATTATCTCTGCATTCATTTAATGGTTTTACATTTTAACACCTGAGCTTTTCTAAAAAATATCTCATTCTAACTTCAGAGTCATGCTGTACATTTTCCCTTCTCATATAGTGTCTCTTACACTAAGAGGTGCTGCCAGTGAGACTGGGAGAAAACGCTAAGCACAGGCCAACTACATCAAACCCCAGATTCATCTTTTTGACACTTGGGTCCCAGAGGCAATATGAGATCAGCCAAAAAAATTCCCATTTTTTTTTCACTATTCTAATTTTTCTCTTTCTATATTCAAACAGGAGTCCAAGAAAGATTAGTTATGAAACCACAGAAGACAGACAGTGTACCTCTAGAAATAACAGTGTCAATACTTAAATGCAAATAAGCATTTGCATGAGCGATCAGTTTACTGGCAATTGACACATCACACACTTAAAAACTTGAAATACCTCAGAGGTGAATGGGGAAAGTTAGTCACATGTAATGCTTAGGGAACACAAAAGGTGAGGAATTTAAAGCAAATTATGTATAAATGAGTTACTGTACCGTATTCTACATAACTTTAATAAAATTGGGGGTTTAAAAATGGAAAAAATATAGTAATTTGTTTATATCCAGACCTGGACTTAGAACTATCAGACAATTTAATTCACAAACAATACAACTGTGTGTTGTATATTTTCTAAGCACAGATCATATAAAAATAAATAGATGTTAAATGTCCCCTTCCTTTTAGGTGCCCACATATTAAGGGAAACAAACAGCAATAACTAGAGTGCCCATGTAAGAAGTGCTAAAATACTAACAATAATTCACATTCATCGAGCATGTTCTAGGGGCCAGGCTGCATTCTAAGTTGATACTTGCCAACACGTATCAACATACTTACCTCTCCCAACAAACTCCATGTAGGTGCTGTATTTTGTCCTCATCATGCAGTGGGGAACTGAGGCACGTGAGCATCTTACTCAAGTCCACACAGCTTGGAAGTGCTGGAGCAAGAGTTCAAGCCCATGTATACTCAGACTCCACAGCCTAACGTCTTAACCACTGCTGCACCAAATACTAAGCAGGGTGTGCTTTAGGGAATGAAATCCTCAAAAAAAAGGGGAAGCCTTCACAGAAGTGCACAACACACTCAATTATGTCTGTTTCCTGACAGTCCAGGATGAGTTACAGACAGTTCATCATCCCTTCATTCGTTCACAAAGTATTTATTGGGCCCTAACTAATGGCACAAAGTAATGAACAAAACAAATGAAGATTCCTGTCTTATCAGCCTTAGAGTCTAGCAGGGGGGTCGGACAATAAATAATAGATAAGACACAGAAGGAGAATAAAGTAGTTAAAAAAAAAAACAGGGAACAGGAATGTTGGGGGTGAGTGAAGGTGAGAAAGGGTGGTTAGAAAAGGGCTTACTGACAGATGAATGGGTAAAGAAGATGTGGTACATATATACAATGGAATACTACTCAGCCATAAAAAAGAACAAAAGAATGCCATTTGCACCAACGTGGATGCAACTGGAGATTATCATACTAAGTGACGTAAGTCAGAAAGAGAAAGACAAATACCGCATGATATCACTTATATGTGGAATCAAAAATATGACACAAATGAACCTGCCTATGAAAGAGAAACAGAATCAGGGACATAGAGAATAGACTGGTGGTTGCCTAGCAGGAGGAGGGTGGGAAAGGGATGGATTGGGAGTTTGGGATTAGCAGATACAACCTATTATATATAGAATGGATAAACAACAAGGTCCTACTGTATAGCGCAGGGAACTATATTCAATATCCTGTGATAAACCATAATGGAAAAGAATATGAAAAAGAATGTATATATATATATGTATAACCGAATCACTTTGCTGTACAGCAATAATTAACACAACATTGTAAGTCAACTATACTAAAAAAAAAAGAGAGAAAAAAAGGGCTTAACTTTACTTAAATAAAGACCTATAGTAGATGAGAGGTGACAATCTCTGCACTTATTAGTATAATAAATTTCTTTATAGTAAGCTGCTCATTGCAGCCAAAAGCATACCAATTAGTACTTAACCTACCCATAGGTTTGTCGTGAAGATTAAAAGAGAAAATGGGTACAACACGCTTAGCATAGTGCCTGGCTCCTAACAAGAACTCAGTGAATGCTGGCTATTACTGTTACTGCTGTTGTTTTAATAAAGTCATGAAATCAGACGTGTGAAGTATCTCCAGTCCACTCACACTGGGCGTCCAAGACAACCATATGATATTCTCTGTTAGATGCCTAAAAAGTAACTGATTCTGGAATCGATATATTAAGCATTACAATGTAGGTCTAAAGTATAAAAATATTATTCACAACAACCTTCCATGATCTCTCAAGAACTTGGGTTGTTGATGACATCAAAAGACCGGTCAAAGTAGACGCAGGAAGCTCTCGGTGCCCCAGACGTGAGCTGGGGGAGGGGGGGCCACAGTAGGAAGTGTGAGGGGCAGCCCGCCTATCCACAGACTTCCCTTTCTGGGAGTTTCATGTCTATTTTTTTGGCTGCAAGGAAAAGTGTTTACTTCTTCTATAAACAGATGATTTTCCATAGCTCTGGGGTTTTAAAAGGTCAGCAGCGATAAAAGGCTTAGGAAGAGCTCTTGAATTTTTTTTGCTACCATTATGAACTTCTTTATAAAAATGTTCATATATGGAGGACAATCAAACAATGCATGGAAAATATGTATTCCAGGTCCAAAAGCAGCTTATTCCAGCAAGATTTCCTCAGCTCTCTCCCTAATGATTTGATCATCCATTTCATTCACTTCTGCAGAAGTACATTCACAGGAGGAGTGAGTGTGAAGAACAGTAGCCTTTACAGCAAGAGGCCACTTCCCTTCCTTACCTGGAATGTTGTCTGATCCTTTTTTACACACAAGGGAGGGAAAGGATCCTGTTGTTAAGCTGAATTCCCTGTCTTGAGAAAAGCAACACTCCGGCTGTGTTCTCTTACTGGGCTTTTCAGTTTCCAACTCTAAAAGTACTAAAAAAAAACCCTAAACATCTTTGCGCCAAGCAGCCAGATGTAATATATTATTGTGTCAGGGTACTTCAATGTCCTACTTGGCTAAGTCATTTTCAAAAATATTTTCTCTTCGGTGATAGACATAAAGTTCTATCTCCATGCCACAAAACCACCAACTGCCTTGGAGTGTTGTCAACAATGGTTTTATACTTTCTTTCTACACCGTTCATAGAAAATGTACCTCAAAGTCTGAAAACAAAACCACACTAGCTCCCAGTTCGTTTTTATTTCTTTGATTTGGCAAAGGTTGCCTTTACTGTATTTTCTGGTTCCCAGCGAACACAAAATTGGCCTAAGAGTTTGGACCCAACTTCTTTTAATCTTTCTGATATCACTGTTCTCAGTCAACTTCAAGAAACCAGCCATCCTTACCACTTGCATTTGTCGTGTTTTCCCTTCCAAATGAATGAGTTAGCAAGAAGTGGTTTATAGTAGATATCTAAATAGGTTACAGGATTAGAGCCTTTACAGCTTGATTTGATTTGAGTGCTTTGGGATTCAGAGTTCAGCCTAGATGTTCTAAGAAGTCCCCTTCCAATCCTATAGTTCTCAATTTTTAAATCAATATGAGAGTTGTTTTGAATATGAGAGAAGTTCCTGATCACATACTCCATTGGGGGTATTATTTTGAAAAGTGAGAAATAAACAACAAAATTCAGGGGAGAAAAAGATAGCAGTCGAATATAGACTTGAACTTAAAGGTTTTGATTTTTTGTTTTTTTCTGATGAAAAACAGGTAATGCCAGGAAGGCCTGATTTTTAAAAACAGCCTTTAAAGAGCAGTTTCAGGTTCACAGTAAAATTTCACAGAAAGTTTCCATATTCCCCTTGTTTTCCCAAAACCCTCCCCTAGCGTCACCCACTGTCAACATCCCCCACCAGAGGGCTCCATTTGTTACAACTGATGAACCTACACTGACACATCATGATCACCCAAAGCCGATAATTCACATTAGGGTTTGCTCTTGGCGTTGTACTCTGATTTTTTATTCCCCTGTCCGGACAACAGAACTCATGTTGGTAATTGGAAAAAGGCCTTTAGCAGATAATCTCATGTCCTCTTGTCTATTTATTGACAGGCTATTATCACTTAGCCAGGAGATGATCAGTTTGAAAAAGAAAGGCACTTAATATGGCTTTATCTGTTACTCAGACACAATTTTAGTATTACTTTCATTAACCCATATTACAGAGGCAGAACAGCCCATTGTGACTACCCTAGTCTGTATTGTACCAGCTTCCATTCTTCACTCTAGACCTCAGAACCCCATTACTCCGCTCTTTTCCATGGGGTTTATCACTGTCTAGCATATTACATAGTTTGCTTATTAGTTTATTGCCTCCTAGAAACTGGGGATCTTTTTTTGTTCACTGACACAGCCTCAGTTCCTAGAGGAGTGGCCAGTACATAGCACACACGTAATAAATATTTGTCAAATGGATGAATGAATGAGGCTTCTTTCTAAAGGACAGGGCTTTAGGGAGTTATTTTGGTCACGGTTTGGAGGCCTAATTAGCCATGACTAAGCAGGTTCCGTAAGTCACCAACGCTCCCTCTGTGTTGCCGGGCTCCTCTGAGGTCCCTGCTAGACCAGTGTGCCCAGTCTATTATGTGAACAGACTAGAAAGCACAGTGGGGTCTAGAGATGCCCAATGTCCCCAATTCTACTTGTTGTCATACAAGGTCTCAGTCAACCTGGACACCCAAGTGGGAGAGCACAGCCATTCCTGGCCGAGAGCAGCCTGCCCAGAGGCACGTGAATGGAGTGATGCCAAGTCAGAGACCAGGAGGCATTTCTCTATGGGAGTCAGGGGACAGACATGGTGACACTGAGGATACAGGCACAAGTTTCCCTATTCTTCCCACTCACTCACATTCTTCTGAGGATGAAGAAACAAAACCCTGAGTCAGCTTATAAACGGGGTGATACATATTTTTCCTAAGAATTAAAACGCTGCAATTTAAAAAGTGGGGAAAAATAAAGGAGCCAAAGAAGTGTAACTTTTTAAAACAAATCGATAAGATAAATTGAAATATAAAACAGTGAGCTGAATGAAAGAAGAAAAAATTTCCTTTGTTTTCCTACACAAAGTAAAAGCTCTGGCTAGAGGGTGCAGGAGGTGGCAGGAAAAGATGAACTGCAGTTATGAGAAGAAAAGAAAGAATTACCGAGAACTACCGAGGTGGAAGTAAACCAGAAGGGTCCTGCTCCCCTGCACTTTCCTGACACCCACATGTAGGACTTGGGGAAAAAAACCCCTGTGCATTATAAATTATATATGGCATGCCATACCCTGCACTTATTTATATCCATGAAGTATAACCATGTTATATTATTTAACTACAACAACGTAATTTTCTATATGTACTATTTACTTATTGATCCCTGAATCCCTTCCTAGAATGTAGGCTCCATGTGGACAAGAACAGTGTGTGTCTTGCCCTCGGAACGGTTATGGTGCCTGGCACAAGACAGGCACTCTGTCACTGCTGAGGGAATGAATAAATAAATAATAGCTGCTCACCCATCACTTCCTTCCCACTCCACTCAAACTGCAAATGACACTGTTGTTCTTCTTTATCTCACGTGGGAAAAACAAGATGCTTCTCCATCCCCTCCCACATACGTGCTCCCAGAGCGGCACATACATAAGGGAAAGGAAGGGGCCAGTGGTGCTGTTTGTATTTCCAAAGAATCGGCCATGCTACTTGATACCTGAGACAGTTCATGTTGAAGAGTGCACCTCTTCGTTGTGGTTCAATAACTGTGCAGAGATGCTGACAACTCTCCAAGTCATAGGAAATCAGGGAAGGGCCCTCCTTCCCTCATCTGGGTGGGATTCCTTCAGCCCTGCTTAAAGCAGGGTATGCCAACCCTCACACATCCACGTGGCTTCAACTGCTTTAATTAGAAGTTCGGAAGTAAGCTGGTGGATGGGCATGAAATAAGGGTGCCAGCCACTTCTCAATGTTAATTCAAGTCCTATGCACATCACCTCCATAGTTAAATTCCCATCACATGGACTAGCTTCGTCCCACACCACCGCCAAAAGGTAGAATCAGGACATACTGCTACTGTCACAAGTTTCAGACTAAGTCCAACAACAGAAAATTTGGACCCGTTTAATATATTGGATTAAGACCACAAAAAATGAAAATCTTGCAAAGCTTATTCTAAAAAGAGATTAACATGCCTAATAATTAGGGAGCTTTCTAGTTATACTGCCATATATCAGCACAATATTCTAAATTATCTACTTTTTTTACTTTTGTAAAACTATCCAGATTCTGGAGTAAAAAATATGGAACAAGTGTCAAAGACAGTATACTAAAGTACAGTAATTTACAAAGCACTGGAAGTTTTCTAAAAACACATTTTAAAATTAAAATCTCTGCCAAGTAAATAACTAACAAAATTAGAACTGCAACTAAATTAGAATGATTATGTAACTCTGGAGTTGCAGAAATCAGGATTTTAAAAGATACAGAATTAAAGACAAATTATAAAGTACAAAAGAAAAAATAAATGTGAATATGCTTATATTGGTATATTCTTCTGGAGCAATGGCTTTGACTGGTGAGCACTTGAGGTGACTTACATTTTTTCTGAATATAGTTTTTGCATGGCACAGCTATTGGCAGTTGTAACTGGGACCATTTTTCAGCAAAGGAAGCCCTTACTATCCATGTTTGAGAGCTAGCTGAAGAAGCAAACCTGCACCTTTCTAGAAGGCAGGGAAATGTGCATTCTGCAAATTCGTTTTGTCTGTGACTCAGATGGGCTAGCACCCTATTCCCTCCACCAGGGAATACTGTGATCCCCCCAGAATGTATGCATTCAGGCTCTGTCTTTCTTAAGAGCTCTAAATATAAAATTAATTAAAACTTGAACCACTGAATCATGGAGTAAACCTCTCATGGCCATCTTTATGATGTTTTTCTCCATTTCCCCACTTTTGATCACTTTCAAACCCCTCAGAATCTGCTTGTTTAAACCCCACCCTGCACTATCTCTCTTTCACTTGAAACCAAATCTGGTATCAATGTTTTGTCTGCTCAGCAAGAGAGCAATTTCAACAATCTCCTGCTTTTTATAAGATCAGTTTATTCTTCCCAATATAATAATTAGTTTCAGATGAACCTGGTTGCCGTTCCTTGGCTTGATTCCACTGTGGTATGGGTAAGGAGAGCACACACTTCCTGCTGCACTATTTTTTAGAGCAAAGCATTTGGATCCTATCATAGGCCCAGAACAAAACCTTCGTACTTCTTTAAAACATAGCTGGGTTTTGATAACCTAGATTCACAAAGGGATGGATTAAAATTATGATTATAGGAATCTTCTCGGTTTACTTTTATAAAGGTTCAGATGAATTATTCCTCAATTTATCAAACTATAATAAGTCATCAAGATATAAATCTTATGAATATAACCAGTGCTGTATCCCTGCAAACATACAGAGGTTGCCAATGGGAAGCCCACAGTGTTATCTTAACATCTTACAAGTTAATTAGCTTTTAGGACATAATAAATACTGATAGATAAGAAAATATACTGGCTTAGAGCTAAGGATATTAGAGGAATAACTCTGGAAACTCTCTGCTGACAGTGGTGCAGAGAAAAAATCAAGCAAGGCATTTTTATAAACAGAATGATTCAGATGGTCTATATGAAGCATAATCAAAACTGGCAGAGTCTCGAGTTACATCAGAATGTTGCCCCCGTTTTCCTTTAGGTCTCCCATGTGCACCTAAAATCATCACCTCCCACACATTTTGACTTGTTAATTCAGTACCAGTAGTGGAATCACCTGTGAGTATTTTCACCATCATAATGGCCATTTATCCTGTTTGTAAATCCCAGCCACCCCGAGCTGTGATTTCGGGTAGGGGTCATCTTGGTGCATACATGTTCTAAGGCCTTAAATCATGCGTGTCTTTCAGTGTCTCAGAGCCTTTGCCTATTAAAATAGAGAGTGATCTCCTCTCTGCTTTATCATGCAATAATTATGTGATGTCTTATGGTCTGTCTTACCTTCACATGTATGTCCATCTGCAGAGATTGAGAAACCCTGCTCGCAGACACAGTGAAAAGAACCGTCTGTGTTTAGACACTCTCCATGAGGACCACAGAGTCCAGGCTGTTCACATTCATTAATATCTGGAATCGAGAAGAGTTCCACATACTTGAAAAAAATCTGTTTTGTTTTCTTATGATACCAGACATACAGGAAGAAAAATCTATTACAACATGGTCAGACACTTATTTGATGGCACAGCTATACAGTCTGTACACACACCAGACCACAAGACAAGTTGGACTGTCAGCGGAGAGAAACTACTTAGGTTGAATCACAGGAACTAGCCAATGTTCAAACCATTTTCAACCTAAAAAAAAAAAGCAGTTTCATAGTTTCAACCCAAAGGTACCCTTTTTTTAAAAGACATATTGGAGGCTTGAGGGTCTACAATCAAATAAATCCTCTGTGAAATATTCTTCAGTGTGAATACTGTGCTGTCCTTTGTCCTCTCCCACCACCATGCAAACAACTCTCCTGTGGCCTGTACGTCTCCCCATGTCCATGCCTATCCATCCCTGGGACGTGAACTTCTTAAGGGCAAGGCTGGACGTGTCTTACAGTGTTTGGCTCAAAAATGGCACTTCTCAGATGTCTGAATATACAAGTGAAATAGACCACAATCTATATTTCACTGAAAATGGATACAAGAAATAAAGTACAAGCAAAAGGCCTTTTATACCAGGGAAAGTCTTAATATTGGCACAGCTCTGTGATGATGAAATTAGTGAATGAGCATCAGGCGCTATTTAATGTAGTGCCCAACACAACCAAGAGTCAAAAAGTGGTAGCGACTATTACCATGAACAAATCATGCTGTAGTTGTGTTGACCATCTCATACTCTGCTTGCCCTCAGTGAAGAATGATTATGCTCCCTGTAGCCAGGGTGATGATGCACTCCTAAACACTGATAATGCCTGAAGTATTTGGTGTAAATGCAGTGTTCTTTCAGACTAATCCTAGTTATGCTGGCTAAGAGTGCCCACAGTGGACAACATAAGGAATCATGGAGAATGGTTCACCTATTCACACTGGTGCTGACACATGCAACTGCCTATGCGCACTGCATTTTAACTGCTGTTTGTCTCATCTGTGTCCCT
The DNA here is from genome assembly GCF_005190385.1 of Monodon monoceros. NCBI lineage: Eukaryota > Metazoa > Chordata > Mammalia > Artiodactyla > Monodontidae > Monodon > Monodon monoceros. Next base: position 61,949,591 of record NW_021703775.1, read on the forward strand.
CTTGCACTGACTGCTTCTTAAGGAGAACTGCATATTTTAACTCTGAGTCCCCAACTCCTAGCACAGCAAGTGAACAGTGTATTATGAATGTTTGCCCACCAAAAAATTTCACAGTTTTGTTCATTCTCTAATAACTGAAGAGTGATTGATTGAGGCTCTCTTAGTTAATTGGGGGTCATAAAAAGTATCACAGGTCCTTGGCACCATCCAGGCAGTAGCCCTACTAAGGTCATTTTCCTATCTTTCTGAAGTCTCCTAGGTCCTCCTCTTTATCTCTTGCTAAAGAGGTCCTCAACATATCCTCTTAAAAATCCATCTTTAATTCAATTAAAAACTTTGGCTGAAGGCTTCCTATGAGAAGGCTGAGTAGGAAGGGGCCCTTGCCATTATGAAACTCACAATGTAACAGGGGAGGCTTAATGGGAACATGGGAAAGGTACAGATGATGGGACCTTCCTAGTGACCTCTAGAACATGCTTAGCCACCAACCCGGCAGCTCACCTCCTCCAGAGAGTCATCCCTTTCCCCATATCCAGGATCTCCTGGGGCTCTTCTTTTTGCCCTGTTGATCTCATTGTGTAATAGGAATTCCGGCAATATTACTGATTTAGCCATCTCTGTATTAAGCCTGAACTTTTTACCCTTCCTTCTGCCATATATTTCAGGCTAACTGGCTTATCTACTGCTGAACCCAACTAAGAAATCAAATAGGAGTTACTCATTTTCTTAACAATTCGCCCATTCTTCTAATTGTCACTAAAATATTTCAAGGAAGAGCAATGAATCATTTCCTACTTTACTGTTTCTCAACATGATTCCACTCTGTGAAATTCGTCACTTCTTTTATAAAATCTCTGGTATCCTCTGTGTTTCCTCTCTACCTACTGATAATACCTTAGGTTGTGATCTTTCTTGAACTCTGACCTTCTTTTACCCGTTAGCTCCATTCTTTCTTTCCAATCTGCTGCCTAGAATCTGTTGCCCTCTACCTGGGCAACAAAGTGCCATAAACTTCCACTGGCCTGGAGATCAAGTCCCAGGTCGATATCCATCTTGTAGAGCCCTAGAGGTTATCCGAGACCACCTCCTTATTTTATCTGTGACTCAATACGGCCCTATAAAAGCTGTCAGACTTTTGCAACTTTGCACGGGGAAGAATGGGCATAAACTTCTTGCTTAAAGAGAAGTCACTGATTAACAAACAATTGTCTAAAAAGTCTGATGACAGGAACTGAAGATGAATTCCCAGACTTTTTTCCAGGAAACCACCAAGAAAGAACAACACAAATATCTGGAACCAGAGAAACATATGCATTCAATTTGGGTTGCACTTATTGAGGCATTTCTAAACTATGCTGCTAGTAACTCTGCTGAAAGCCAGACTGTATTTAAGTTGGGTTTCTTTCATAGGTCCAAGATTCCACAGAAATTCACAATTTGGCACGTGTAAGTCAAAACGTGAAACTGAGTGTGTTCTGAAGATCAAATGTGTGCTGCCACATTCCTAAAGAGAGTAATTAACATAGAATTTCCATACCGTCTGTATGACATCGTTAACTTTGCTGGGGGAAGACATTCTTACACTTTCAATTGAAAATGCCTTCCTGAATATGGAACTATCTTCAGATTATTAGGTGAGGTTTAAAGTTTAGGCCAATCATGCATTATTATCCAACTATGTTCCACGGTTATTCACATTGTCATCAATTATGTTTTCAGCATTAAAACAAACTCTGAAATCTACACCCATGTACAGAATGCTGACACGATCATGGGATTAGATAGAAGTAGGCTACTAACTTCAGGCAGAGCGAAGGATCACAAAGCTGCCCCCAGTGACGTCGCAAAGAGAGATGATTCAAAACAAGGTGAGTGCACATGGTATTATAAACAGACTTCTAATCAGAGAAGGTGGGTGATGGAGCATATTCACAGACAGTATTTTTTAAATGGTACTCTATCCCGCTTCAGGAATATTTTTCATTCGTTTGGATATAAGTTTTTCAAGCAGACATTAATTTATTCTGGAAATCAGGAATCATCAACGTGACTGAGAACAAAGTCAATTTAATAATGATTTATAGTCAATAAAATATCATGTTTGGAGCAGTCACATATGAGTTCCTATCAAATCACAAACACAAATTTAATATATGGAGAGAAGACAGTATAATTAATTAATCAGATGGCTAAATGAATTTTATGCACTTTAACTCTAAAAGTGCATATAATTTGCAATATGAAATCATGGTCTCTTTATACAAGACTTGGTTTTACCTGTATTTGGTCAAAAATTTGTGACAAGAGGAAACAGAAAAAATATTACTTCTAAGCCCAAATGTCTGTAATAAAAACAGGATTCAGGTGGTTTGGGGGGTATCTCTTGGCATTTTTATATAAATCAAGATTTTATTAAGATGTAAAAGACCCCAAATGGAAATATTGTCACATACACTTATAATTCAAACCTTTCTTCTCAACTACATTAAATCCAAGCACATTTAATTTCTGTATTGGAAATACTGAAAAATTTAAATTCACCTTGAAGGTAAATAAATATATGATATCAAATGAGGTACACACTGCAGTATATTTAAATCTTGGGATCAGTAAGGCAAAGGCCCATGTCTTTTGTATCTCAGGGACACAAAGCTGAGTGTAGATAATGATACACAGAGTATAATATTCACAACTAAGAGAATAGACACCATATTCTCTTTTAAGAATACTGTGATTTGGGACACGTGAGAGGGATATAATTTATGACAATCGAGAACAAAAAAGTCATACATGTCCAGTAGCAATGGATAAAAAATGACTCCAACAAGCTTTTATTTATATGTACTTTGGGATACACTACAGAGTTCCATAATGGCGGGGGAACAATGAGAAAAAAAAATTTATCCAGTATTAGAAATAAGTAAGAGTACAGGTAAGTTTGAGTTTTCAATGGGAAAAAAGGCATGGATTTATTTAGACTAATAATTATAGGAAAACTTGTGGGGCAGTTAGGGGTAGCTAAAAATGGTGGAACAAATGATCTAGACAATCTGATTTTTTAACCCCAGCATCAACAATAACTCAATGTGTTACACTGGGAAAAAAAAAAATTCACTGAATCTCATTGTCTTCCTTCCTTTGGCTATAAGTGTAACAATAATTGGTATGGCGACGTAGAGAAAATAGTGGGGAAAGATCTTGGGTTCAAATCTCAGCTCAATTACTTATTAGTGAGGAACATACTAATTAACTTCTCTGAGCTTCAGTTACTCATGCACAAAATGGATAAAAGAAAAGTTGCCTCTTCAATTCTTTACAAATTAAGTAAGGTAATTCAGCAATTGGCACATAGTAGGTATTCAGTTAAAGCTGTGCTGTGATTGGTGCTGTGTTCTTATTAGTACCTTGTGTCCACTGTACAGTCAGTCCTCCCTTACCCCCAAGGGATACATTATAAGACCTCTGGTGGATACCTGAAACCATGGATGGGCCTGAACCGTATATATACTACTTTTTTCTTATACATACACATAATAAAGTATAATTGATAAATTAGGCACAGTAAGAGATTAACAACACTAAAAATAGAATTATAACACTATACTGTAATAAAAGTTATGTGAATGTAATTTCTCTCTCTTTCCATTATCTTATTGTACATATTTAATGCCTTTTTCATCTTAACTAAGGACTTATGCACTGTGGCCGTAACTTTTGCAGTTTGAGGGGTGACAACAAAGCTAGAACAAATTTCTTTTTCCCTCTTTGTCCTTACCATAGATCTTAGCAACCTCAACACATGATTTTTTTTCTTTCCTTAGTAAGTCAAGAACTTTCACCTCTTCATTTAAAAAAAAAAGCACCTTTATGGCTTCTTTTTGGTATATCCAAATTGCTGAATCACTACCCTTGTGCTCTGGAACTATTATTAGGTAAAATAAGAGTTACTGGAACACAGGAACTGTGATACCTCGACAGTGGATCTGACGACGGAGATGGCTACTAAGTGACTAACAGATGAGACACGTTGGACAAAGGGATGATACACGCTCCGGGTGGGATGAAATGGGATGGAATGAGATTTCATTACACTACTTAGAACAGTGAGCAATTTAAAACTTGTGAATTGTTTCTGGAATTTTCCACCTAATATTTTCTGACTGCAGCTGACTGTGGGTAACAAACTGCAGAAGGTGAAACCACAGATAAGGGGAGGAGGACTGCTGTTTAGGAGATTAAACATGATAGCACTTTGAAAAAACATAAAATCCTGTCCTCTATAATTGTGACCAAAACATTAGTGAGGTTTTTGGGGGAGAGGAGAAGCTAGATACTGGATAAAAACAGGGATCAGGAGAAGAAAAAAAAAAGCAGATCCATATCAGCTACGGGACAAAATTAAATAGACCCATGAAGGAGATAAAAAAAACTAGAAGATAATTTAGAATCAAGTACCAAGGTTGGCCCATGGAAGGAACAGCAAAGTACAGGTGATCTCAGTTACCACAGAAGCACACAAAGCTAGGACACAGTTCCAAAACACATGAGTTTCAGTTAACATGGTGCAGTGCAAAGCGAGAACTTCCTGTACTTGATGTAGACTCAAGAAAAATATTATACAAATACAAATTGGCATAGCTCACTTACATATAAAGTGGTAAAACCGCAGACTATCATCAGGCAGCAACGCAGAACTGAACAATAATGTAAATTATAATTTAGAAGATGGAGAGAGAAGTACCTTGACATCCTTTATTGTCATTTAGCTGGAATCCATCTGGACAAGTACAATCATAGGACCCTTCAGTATTAATGCAGTCTCCTCCCTGGCAAACACTATTGTCCTCCAAGCACTCGTTGATATCTACAAGTCAATTTACAAAATTTAAAAGACAAAACGTATTTAGCAAAACATTTTCCTTATGTTTACACACCAGACTCACATAAATGAACACTATTTTACATCTCTCATAACGCATTATTTTAAATGGATGACGGTTTACCTTTTAGAGTTTCTGAGAAATGAAATATTTTGAAAGGATTTTGGCTTTGCACAATAAACAAGTTTTAACATCAAATAAAATCAATTCAAAGAGGAAAGTAAAGATTCTATAACAAACAGTAATTTACTTGGTTAAATTCTCCGTGATGATAGAGAATAAAATTATTCCTCAAATAAGAATATCTTGAGCATCTATTTATACAAGATCCTATATTATGCATTACAGGAAAGGTTTTTAAAGTACTTGGCATGCTCCCTGCCTCCAAAGGAAAATGATTGTACCAAAAAACCCAAATTATATTAATAAGAAAAAACACAAAAATATTGAGTTGCTTTATAAGTTCAAAATAATTTAACATAAGAATTGTCAAAAAAGATATTTGTCAAAAGACTAAAACCAACTTCCAGTGTCACATGAATTTAGAGAAGAGACACTACAGAGCTCAAAGGTGGCCTGGGTAACATAAGGAACTTACTTGGAGCCTTGACAGCAGGGTGGAAAGTGGCAGAGGGGGAAGAAGAGTTTTTGGCGGGCAAGGGAGTCAACAAAATCAAAAGTCACTTACTCAGCAGTTATCACAAACAGGTATAATGTTGCCTGAATTTTTTCTAACGTATGTACTTATAACGTATATGCAACTAAAAATGGTTTATGTAACCAATAATGGGTCTTGACTGTGAGCATGTAAGACAATTAATGACCCCCCCTTGCTGCATGAACTTGAGGCAGATCTTTCACTAGGGCTGTTTATTACCTCATTTACTCCTAGTCAGAGCTCATTATTCCTAACACACTCCACGAGCCCCGATTCTGTTGTACGTGTAGGATTCAAATTATTAGCACTGAAGAAACCTAAAGAACAAAACCTTCTTTGTTTTCTCAGAAATTTGGCATGTTATGGCATTTCTTGCTAATAATTATGATTGCTGCTAAAATACATGAGGAGGTCCAGGAAGAAGTGACTATGGAGACTGTTGCTGCCTTATTCTCCTCGCTGTCTGGTTGAAAATGTGGGCACAGGAATTAAATATTCCTCATAGAACCCAAGCAACTAATTAACTGCCTTCCGTACCATTCATGGGGCGGATAAAAGAGAAGCACCTTATAATTTCATTCTATCAAAATAAATTATTATGAGGTTCACCCATTTTTAAAGTGTTTCTGAATACTTGATCCTAAAATGTAAAACAATGCTGATGTGACTCCGTCACAACTAAAGTGATTTATCACTTCTTCTTTAGTGTGTTTCTCCAACTTCACTGAAGTATAATTTACATAAAACGAATGTGTCTAAGAGTCCAGTTCAATGAGTTTTGACAAATGTAGACACGTTCTTGTGACCACCATCACAATCAAGGCACAGGCATTTCTGTATCAATTTATATCTGTAAGGATCCACTGCTGGATTCTTAACATCATTGCAAATGCAATGTTTTTTAAGGAATTAATGACACACCTTTGTAAGAATGTCATTCTGTAGTGACAAACATAAAGCTTGGTGACATTTTCCTTAGTCTCTTTTTCCAGTCTGACCTTAAAATCTCCATTCCTGTTAATCTAATGCCTTGGGTGTTATAATTTCTGTGAAAGGATCCGTAAAGGAACCATCACGCACAATTAAGAAAGATAACAGCACGGAGGACTAAGTGTCTCCTGCAAAGCCTGACTATGCCAACAAAGGTTTTATTCACTGATTAACTGACCTTTGGTAGATCAAGATTCCTAAAAGTGGAACCAAATTTAATTGAGAAAAGGTTTTTAGACATAACTTCTGTGAAAATAATTCTTAAGCCCCAACTCTCTGCTTATTTCATGATTTTGAAGTGGTTGAGCCAAATGGGGATATTCTAGTCTACTGTTTATGGATCTTTGCCATAAAACATGTACTAAAGGGGCTTCCCTGGTGGCACAGCAGTTAAGAATCCGCCTGCCAATGCAGGGGACACGGGTTCGAGCCCTGGTCTGGGAAGATCCCACATGCCATGGAGCAACTAAGCCCATGCGCCACAACTACTGAGCCTGCGCTCTAGAGCCCATGAGCCACAACTACTGAGCCCGCGTGCTGCAACTACTGAAGCCCACGTGCCTAGAGCCTGTGCTCTGCAACAAGAGAAGCCACCACAATAGAAGCCCGTGCACTGCAACGAAGAGTAGCCCCCGCTCGCCGCAACTAGAGAAAGCCTGCACGCAGCAACAAAGACCCAATGCAGCTAAAAAAAAAAAACAACAAAAAAAACAAAAAACCATGTACTGAAGGAATAACCTGGACCAATCATTACCAAAAAGGTATAGGCATTTCCATTGCCCCAAAAGGTTACTTGTGCCCCTATTCTGTTTGGCTTCTTCTGCTCAGCATAGCGTTTTTGAGAGTCATCCAGGTTGTCATGTGTATCAATAGCTCTCTCCTCATTATTGCTGAGTAGTGTTCTATTGTATGAATGCACCACGATTTGTTTACCCTTCACCTATGATGGGTATTTGGACTGTTTACAGTTTTGCTATTATGAATGAAGTTTTGACAAACATTCATGTGTAAGTCTTTGTGTGAATATATGCTTTCATTTTCCTTGAGTAAATTCCTAGGAATAGAATGGCTGGGTCACATAGTAGGTTTCACTTTTGAAGTTTCTAATGTGGCTGCATCATGTTACATTCCCACCAGCAAGGTAAGAGAGTTCCAACTGTTCCATATTTATTCTAATAGCTCCACAGCCATTCTAACAGGTGTTGAGTTGGAGGTCCATTTTTAGATTTACCTTTCTTTCTTTGCTCTTTCGGAAATTGAGACAACAAAATAAGAAAAGGCACATTTGATCATTAGCATTATGTGAAAAATCTCAATTCAAAATAGAGCAAGTAGAATCCTGAGGATATGAATTTCAGGAACAACACTCTGTTACCAATATATGTGCCTCAGCATAATGGAAATGTGTCAGCTTTGTTCACCCTATCCTAAAATAATTTTCATTCACTTTCCAAAATCTAAGAGAAATAATGTATATGAGAGTAAAAGGAAGCATTTTAAAAATGTTTATAAATAATTGTACAGATTTTAAAACCCAGTGCGCTATGTTAGAGTCTGGTTTAGTTTAAAATTTTTGCAAGATCTCTATCTTCAAAAGCAAAAAAAGAGTAGGTGGAATATTAAGAGAGCCCGATGTGGGATTGTCTGACACCACCAACTAGGGTGATATGAAAGGAATTTCTTCTAGGAGTTGGCCATCAGGCTTTAAGGATAGCAACAGTCAGTCGTGGTCACCTCTCCACTGAGACTGCTTTGGCAGTCACCAAGGACCTCCACCTGGCTAGATGCCATGGTCAACTTTTGGTCCTCATCTTGCCTAGCAGCAATGTTTGACACAAGCTCATCACGCCCTCTTTGAAATGTTCTCTTGGATTCTGGTTTTGCTCCTTCACTTGCCACTTTTTCTCAATCCCCTCTGCTTGTTCCTTATCACCTCCTCACTTCTAAATAAATGAGGGACAAGGACTCAGTCTTTGGACAACTTCTCTCTTCTAGCTACATTCACTCCCTTGGTGATCCCATCCAACTTCACGGCTTTAAACACTGTCTACATGCTGATGTATCCCAGCTCAGAACTCACCCCTGAATTCTAAACACATAGGTCCAATTGTCTTTCGGATATCTTCATGTGGATACCCACTGTAGGCAACACAGACTGAAAATGCCCAAGTCAAGCTCTTAATCTCCTCCACAAAGCCTTTTCATGGAACACTCTCCCAGAAATAATCAAATGTCATCATCTCAGGCTAACCTCTGCTTGCCTACTTATTTAAGACCATCACTCTTCCTCCCTCCCTCCGCACCCCCCACGTACCCCACTTTAATTTTCCCCTTAACATTTACTGCCATTTAACAAACTATATAGTTTATTTATTTATCATTTTTATTGTTATCTCCCTCACTAAAATGTAAGCTCCACAAGGGCAGGACTTTTTGTCTGTTTGGTTTATTGCTGTATATCCTGTACCTAAAACAGTGCCTGGCACATCCTTGACACTCAAATTTTTGTTGAATGAATGCATAAATGAATAAATGGATGACTCTGACTTGGAAAGAAATGTCAGAAGGTAAGAAATACTAGCACTTCTTCCCTTTTTCGATTTGGTCTGCAAAGAAATGACCAACAGAGAAGGGCCATAGGAAGACAGAGTAAATCATGAATCTTCTTCTCAGGCTTTGCAAGGGACTAGCATGGAGCAACCACAGCAAGGGGCTGGGGAAGGTGCCAAGGTAGGCATGGAAGCAGAGACTGTGCCTGGAGGGAAAACAAGTCAGAGGCAGAGCCTTTGAAGGCTGAGATACCAAGACCTCTAATAACCAGGACAACTGAGGCCACCCAGAATCACAGACTGAGTGGCTACTGAGTGTGCTGGCATATGTTGCCCACAGAAATCAGCACAATGCTTGGGATTCTGACTCCACGAGAAGGCCAGCAGGACTGCAGGATAACGCTGCAAGAAAACAAGTCTCTGCCAGAGTTAGAAGAGGAAAATTACACATGTAAATAGAAATGCCAACAAGAAAGATGGCTCTTCCTCCCACAGCCGTGAAAGGTAAGTGAGCCGTCACAGCTCAGTTAATTACGGCTGCATAAGACTGGGAAGGGTCAGAAACAGTGCTGGCTGGGAATCAGCAGGCTGAAGTGCTAATATCGTTTCAAAGGGAGCTCTGAATTAATTGACTGGACTCCAGTCCTATTTATAACCTAAGACACTAGGCAAATTAGTCCTGACTTGAAGAGAAAAGAGTGATTATATACTTAAAAAGAAGCTTTCTAATGGAACATATATATTAATAATGCCAAGGAAGCTGGGGAAACGTTTTTATTTGGCTTTTCATGAAATGGATGGTTTTAGAATAAAAATATTGGACTTCTGGTGAAATGGTTACATATTAAAACAGCCAAAATAGAGGAACATGTCCTATAATAAACACCCATTACCCAAGACTTAGTCAATGGCCTGGTTATCCTCTTGGCTAGGCCAGGAATTAGGGCAAAAAACATACTGGTGGTCAGTGTAGGTTTTCAGTGCCTTAGCATGTGCCCTACCACCTACTTACTTCTAGAATAGATTCTTCCATGACTGGCTCCCAGAAACACGACTGCCTCTTCCATCTTGCATTGCCACTATGTTGAATCATCAACATTTACCCAAATATTGGAGAGTTCCCCATCCATAGTTTTCAGACAACCAATTATTATTGTTATTATGACTTATCACTTGATCATTTGCCTATTTTTTCAATAGGTATGTTGATTACAACTTTTCACTGGTTGTATTAACCCTTTGAAAAACATCACCTTACGATAAAATCCTAGAAGATGACCCACTGATTCAACAATAATGTACATTTTAACACCTCTGAAACGGTACCAATTGCCCTCCAGACAGGTTGTGACTGTTTGAGCCAAGTTCTCTAGTCATAAGAGAAGGATACAATACAGTTGATCTTTCCCAACCAATGGGACTGAAAAGTCCAAAAGTATCTGGGGCCACTGAAGTATGTGCCACAAAACCAATCACTGAAAAGCTCATTCTCTTCTATCAAAGGTGGGGTTCAGACCCTCAAGCAGACATCACCTCACCATGTGAGGCAAACCCTGCCATGTTCACATTTCTGCTTTCATAACTGACAGGGTCTAAATGCAGCAAATCAGCAGATGAGTGGGAAGAACACACAGTGAACACAGAGAATTCACAAGTGACAGGCTGGTGACAGGCAGCTTCAGCAGCTCTGACCACCCAAAGGGGTTCTGAGCCAAGGCAGGTAGTGAAAGTGGTTAACAGCTCACAAATGCTGTACACATGGGTTATCTTGAAGAAATATTTTATGTGAAAAGCTCAAAATTGAATTAAAGTCTGGCTTTAGAAACTTTACATTTTTCTGGAAAATTAACTTGTCTTTACTTACTTGGATCGTTGGTACCACTGGTCCTGCATCCCAATGGATGCTATACAGAACTATACACCCAGGATAAACCATCCACAGCTGAGAAAAGTTAAACTGATTCTTTATTCACTTAGCTGGCATAATTCTTCTGGCATAACTGCTCTGAGTAGTGTAAGGAAAACCTTGATTCTATGCACTTCTTGGCACTATCTGTGTGACCATGGGGAAAATATCTTGCAGGGACCTCGTGTCCTCAACTGTGAAGTCAAAAGTATGGGGTCAAGGACAGAGGCCAGGATGATGTCCCGATTTCCCTGATCCTCACATTTTATGATTCTGCAATCAAGAGCAATTCTCACCTTCACAATGGTCTCCAAGGGCGGACGCTCTGTAACCCTGGTCACAAACACAGCGGAAGGAGCCCTCCGTGTTCCTGCACTGCCCATTACTGCAGAGATGACGGTGCTGGCATTCATCAATATCTATGAGCAAGAGAGTAAAAAGAAACTTAGAAGTGGTGCTTTAAAAGTGAGTTTTTAATCGTTCATAAACTATCTGGTTTCTAATTAATTTAGAATTTTCATTATGTGGTTCAAACTGACCTCTAGTAAAAAGTCACTCATTAATATCCCTGTAGGGAAAACCAGATGAGCTTAAAATTTTAAGCAATGAGCTAAGAATCTGTACATATTAATTCCACTGGTCACTGATGAGGGGCAAATACTTGGCTGTAATCTGGGAATCACAACGAAGCTTCTTGGAATTCCTTCTATAGGTTCAAGTTTAACACTCTGAGTTTAAAAGCACTAAGGCCTGTGATAGTCTAAAGCAGGGGTCAGCAAGCTACAGCCCACCACTGCCTATTATTATAAATAAAGTTTTATTGGAAAATAGCACCACACATTCATATACTATCTGGCCCTTTATAGGAGAACTTTGCTGACCCCCCTGATTGAAAAGTGTCATGGCGTGAAGGTCTTCAATTCTTTTTCAGTAATTTACCCTTTAGACCCCTAGCAATCAGGCTTCCACCTTCTCCCTCTCTCAATGATTTTCTGGGCAAATCTAATGGTCCTTCAAATGGGCTCTCAGCCCATTTGATACCTACATTGCTTCTGAATCTCTCTTGCTTGACACACACATCCTCTGCTTAGAGATGATTTGTTTTGTAAACGCAATCCTGAGCTCAGGCTCACACACGTGCCTGCATCATATCCACACATAAAAGGCATGATAATATATTGCATGTATTCCATCATTTACCTTCACCATCAGATTCTGACTTTCCTGAGGCAAGGCCTCTGTCTACCACATCTTTTTTGACTCCTTAGATGACCTAGTGTTTCAGCAATCAGCAGGCACTTATTTCATGTTGTTTGCTGATCAACTTTATTCATCACATTTTGCGTATGTGTATCTACTTCTGGCAATGTGATTCTGCAAGAGTTAACACCACAGGGACCCTACACCACTGTTCTATCCTACTCGGCTTTATAGCATCATTCTGATTATCCTGGCATTTAGCACCTAACATTGGTTTGCCCCTATTTCTAACCTGGTGGGTGATTCTCCTGTGTCTGACTTATCTCTAGGAGTGACATCACTGGCTCTTCAAAAGGAAGGACTATGAACACGATAGCCTTATTATATTATGTGTGGACGTCTACTCTTATCACACACACTGTAAAGGTCAGGATTCATTCAATAAAGTATAAAAACTTTGAGAGGGACTAGAATCTAGAACAAATTACTTAATTTATCTGTGTATGAGAGTGTGTTTGTGTGTGTTTGATCATTCTTCACCTCTAGATTAGGTATTGTAATGACTCTCTTTGTTCTAGAAAGGGATAATTGAAGAAGGTTATGATAATATTGGTAGATCCCCTTGTAGGACCACCATACATTGTCTCTTTTATAACACTACCTCAGGAGACCTTTCTACTTATTAAATATCTAAAGTTTACATACAGACATGGATATGATTTGTTTCCCTATAATAAAACAACTGATCAAGTACAATGTGTATTCTTAAATAAATGACGTTTAAATGACATTTCTTTTCAGGAACTCTGGACACTTGTGCTTGTCACTGGTGATACCATAGTATTTTCAAGCTCAGGAAGCATATACGTGTTGGGAAGTGAAGTACAGTTGACCCTTGAACAATGAGGGGGTTATGGGGGGCCAACCACCACACAGTCAAAAATCTGCATTTAACCTGACAGTTGGTCTTCTGTCTCCACAGCTCTGCGTCTGAGGATTCAACCAACCACAGATCGTGTAGTACTCTACTAAGTATTCACTGAAAAAAGTCTGCGTATAAATGGACCCATGCAGTTCACACATGTGTTGTTGAAGGGCCAATCTGTAATTCTGTATGAAGTTCAATGAAGAAAAATACTTTTTTTAAGTCTAAGGTCAACCCCAGTGAGGTCCAAAATCCTCACTATCACCTGTAGGAACAGGGTATATTTCACAAACTTTATCCCTGAGTATAAGGGGGATGCTATTTCAGTCTTCCTGAAAAGTCTTGTTTAGTGATTATTTTTTTTAAAGTAAGAATTTTAAAAAGCTCAATGCATACAAAAACTAGATCATTAATATTCCAAAACATAATACCAGGCTGACATAATTCGCTTCTAAGTGTTAATCCTATTAGGTGAAACTTTCAAATGATTTTAATACAATTGATTTTCTGCAAGTAAGGAATTACACAGAGTAACCATTTTTCTTTCCAATAGTAATGCCCAGCCACTGACCACTAATACCTTAGTTTTCAAATTTAGACTTTTCCCATCCTGTTTCATTGACTTTCCTGACTTAAGTGTAAGTCCCTTGATTTCTGGCACAATAAAACAATCACGTAGGTAGTTTCTCAAAACCCACTCACTTTACTGAGTGCACATTTTTTTTGTAGGCACGTGCCTTAAACTGCAATCACAGTAGTTCATGGTGCTACACTCCTACCTTCACACTGGTCTTTTGTTGCTGACAGCTGGTAGCCCTGCCCACAGGTACACCTGAAGGAGCCCTCGGTGTTCTTGCACTGCCCGTTTATGCACAGATTCCCTTGCTGACATTCGTCAACATCTGTAAACACAATGACAATTGTTTACATTAGTTCTTATATCTAAACACCCCATTAGCTAAAGTTTGAGGCTGTAAACCAAGCTACTGCCCTCCAAGCCTTCCATTTCCAGGCTGGCCTTTTAAGGCATGAACCACAATAGAAACTTTTTAATAAGCAGAAAAAAGGCTCTGCCCTTTCCAATGCATTCTGGGGTTATTATCACAAAAATAATAGTACTTCTCCTAGGTGAGGCACTCTACATTTTAGTTTGAATCAGCCCACCAGTGTACCAACCATCAACCTCAGTATGCTGAACTGTAGAAAAGAAATAATTACAAATAGATGATAAATTTATGATGAAGTAAAATTGTTTTCAATACAACATCAAGCTCTTTGCCATCTCTCTCTCTCTCATACTTTGGATATAGCACAAACACAATATGAAATATTTTAGAGTTGAAAAAAGAAAGAACCTCAGCACAAATGGCTACGAGGCAGTTTGCAGACCTGTAGAAGGCAGAAAAAAGGCAGAATTAAAACTCTCCCAAGAATTTAAAAAACAAAACCATAATGGAGGCAGTTATGGGAGGAAATAGAGATTTCTACTGTACTAGAAGAACCTGGAAAAGTATAAGGTCAAACAGTTGTGTTAAAGGACACTGAGCTCATTTTCAAAGTAACAAGGAAAGCCAAGAGGCATGATGTTTTGATGATAGATGTTGGAATGTCTAAGGAGAAAGTGATGAGTGAGGACTTTTTTTCAAATGCCTTGAATAAACATAGAGCTCTTGACTGAGAAAGAACATAATTCTTTATAAGTTTCCTAGTCGTGGATATGAATTTACATGAATGAAGAAAAGCCTGGCCTCCTCAATACCTTGAACACTTGTGGTAGAAGCAGCGCGTGTTTTCTAAACGCTTTTGTTTGGCTGTCAGGTTGGTCTGATCTAATTAGATAGTGCTGTCTTGCCTTCTCTATGAGGATACAGCCTCAGAATGTTCTGCTGAAGAGCTAGTCAGTTTGTAAGAGTTTATGATCATTAAAATATGGTAGGACTGAGCTTCACCACCTCCACCACAGGTCTGCTGTGAGGATTAGTGGAGACAATGGATGAAAACACATCAGCCCTGTACTCAGGGTGGGAGAGAGGAGTCCTGATTTTAAAAGAGCAGAACTTGTTTTAAGGAAATCACATCCTAAAGATCAATGTCTGACTAGTGCTTCCTTCTGAAAATATCCTGTTACTTAAAATGCATCTACAAGGTTTTTAAAAAATTTTTTATCTAGCAGGTTCTTATTAGTTATCCATCTTAGTGTATACATGTCAATCCCAATCTCCCAATTCATCCCACCACCACGCCCCTCTTCCACCACTTTCCCCCCTTGCAGCTACAAGTTTTTGCCAGGAGAACTCAATTAACTGCACAGTCCTTTCCCTCAAGTATCACTGACAATTACCTGTTTCCTGAGCAAAGTTGCATTTCTTAACCTCTAGTGAGGCATTAACCTTTTGAATTTTATCTTCATGTAAGCAAGGTGTCAGGTTATGCTTCCTGAAAAAGCTCACATTGACTATTAATGTAATTGGAGTTCAGAAATTTGTTTCTGATTTAATTTCTTGCAGAAATTACTTGAGTTTACTAGAAACTTTTGTTTCACTTATTGTGAAGTTGATCCCTTTTGTTTATATATAATTCCTGGCTGCCAACTGTTGACTACCAATAGAGAAATTAAATAAGAATTTTGTCTTACGAATGATTTTACACCTTTCCAGCATTCTCAGTCTACTAGCTTTTCAAGTGGTCGACAGCAAAGACGAGCCCACACCATGTTTTCTTTCAGCACATTCTATAAAATACTTGAGACGTCAGTTCAAGAATTTAAGACCAACAATAGCTCATGTAGCTGGTCGGATCTCACGTAATGTCTGACAACATTTTTAATGCTTTGGCCTCTTTTTGACTTTCTCAAAGAAGATGAAAAATTAAGCATTCCCATGTGAAGATGTTTGCAGCAAGACTATACCCTCCATTCCAAGTACTGTCAGGATACACCAGACATCTTACGTAAGTTACTCATTTATGTTGGGAAGACTGTCAGAAGTAATTCATTACAAGTAATGATACACATATTTGGAAAAACTCGAGGCAACTCTGTTATCTTGAATGAGGTGATCTTTGGGTCTTTAAAAGGACACAGGAACAGAGGCAGCATAATTCTACACATTAAAAAGCATTTTTTCTTTTCTGATGAGGGACAAAATTCCTATGACAAAAGAATACTTTCTAATAAAATAGGCATGCAGGACAAATGTCTTCTCTCTCTTGTGCCAAGAGATGAACAGAAAATATTATTCTTCACAAAAGGTATTTGTTTGTTTGGTTTTTTTAATCAATTTATTATTTTATTTTTATTTTGGCTGCGTTGGGTCTGTTGCTGCACGCAGGCTTTCTCTAGTTGCGGCGAGCAGGGGCTACTCTTCATTGCGGTGTGTGGGCTTCTCATTGTGGTGGCTTCTCTTTTTGCGGGGCACGGGCTCTAGGCGTGTGGGCTTCAGTAGTTGTGACTCTTGGGCTCTAGAGCGCAGGCTCAGTAGTTGTGGCGTACGGGCTTAGGTGCTCTGTGGCATATGGGATCTTCCTGGATCAGGGCTTGAACCCGTGTCCCCTGCATTGGCAGGCAGATTATTAACCACTGTGCCACCAGGGAAGTCCCAAAAGGTATTTCTTTAAGGGACTTTTTGCCCATATTACTATGATAAGTCCTGCTCAGAGTTAAAATAGAGACTATCTCTAGGGTATTTATACATTTAGTACATACAGCACTAAAATGTACAAAGAAATACAAAGATACAAATAAGTAATGGATTAATACACTAGATAATGTATTTACAACCTGAAAAGAGTTGTCAGTACATTGAGTGAGGTGAAGACACAGTCAATGCGGTGCTGTTTCCTCTGCCTGCTAAGGTTTTCTCCCCCCGTATTCAATATTTTAAGACCAAGTTCAAATAGCGACACCTCTGCAAAGCCTTCCCAGAAGCATGCAATCTGAATTAGTCACACACTTCTTGGCTTCAGCAGAACTTTGTACATGCCTATTATTCGGTGAATAACAACATCTACCACAAAATGTCATGCTCTGCCCCTGCCTTATATCTCATCCTCCATGTATTATCTCTGATATCTCATTACCCTATATTATCTCATGCAACCCTCACAGATGCCATCATCGTTACCTTCTTGCAGATGAGCAAGTAAGCCCTGGCGAAATGAGATAACTTATCCAAGCTAACACAGCTTCAGAGTATCACAGCTAGAATATAACATACTGTCTTTTAAAAGAAAAAAAAACCGAAACTCCAGACTTATTTGGATTTCACCAGTTTTTCTATGCAGGTCCTCTTTCTGTTCCAGGATCCAATCCAGGGGAACACATTATATGCGGGTGTCTCATCTCTCCAGTCAGTCTTTCCTTGTTTTGACAACGTCAATTGCCTTGAGGATATGGGCCAGAATTCCACAGAGTGTCCCCAATTTGGACTTGTCTGATGTTTTTCTCATGATTAAGACAGGGGTTACAGGTTTTTGGAAAGAATAGCACAGAGGTAAAGTGCTTTGGTCCTCACATAATGCCAGGAGTACATGACATTCACATGACATCACTGACAACTTAACTTTCATCACTTAGTACTTCACTGTCTCCAATTATCTGATGCAGGTTTGCATCTCTTCCAATGAGTAATAGTTCTTTGAGAGATTTCAGCCTCTTGGTAACATACGCAGTGGCTGGAACATGTTGGTTCCTTCATACACTTGAGAGGAAGGAAAGGAAGGATGAATAGAAGCTTCTGCAGCAGCCCAGCAGAGTGCCCCAGAGACTAGAAAATACGAGTGTTCCTAGTGGTGGCATCAACTGATGGCGTGAATTCTCAGGTAGGGAGACTGACTAGAGAGGAGCAGGCTCATCTGGGATGGCAATGCCAAGAGGAAGACGGTGGTAATGAGTCATTCATTCAACATGTATTTACTCTGGGCATTTTCCCTCTAGAGAGTCCAATCCTCGAATTTTAGGGATGACATGATATCAGGAAACCTGAGATTATTTATCCAAGGTGGTATAGTGAATCCCTGGAAGAGCAAGGATTCAGGTCAGTAGTGAGGAAGAAGATCGGTGTGCAGGGCAGGATAATTATGAGCAAGTACTTGAGTCAAAATAAGCACAGAATATACCCAGGGCAGTTGTGACATCAGTTGGATGGGACAGAGATTGCAAACTGAAGAAAGCAGTGGGGACAAATTTGGAATATGAAGTGCGGGCCGATTACAAGGGTTTTTATGAATAAGCAGATGAGAAGAAGCAGGCAGACTGGGAAGAGAAAGTAACATGACAGGCAATAAACCAGATACAGCAATCAAATAAAGATTAACAATGGCTTCTAATGCTGAGACCTTCAGCCACCATTAGTCCTGTATGTAAGGAAGATATAATACCTTTCAAGTGATTCTCATGTTTAACTTTTTCTGAGGAGATGCCCAGCTTAAGGAGTCAGAAGGAAAGCTGCGGATGTGGGAAAGGACCAGGAGAAAAGGGAGATGTGCCTACTTCATACACTCTCCTGGGAGTGGATAGTATTTTGCTGTATGGAAGGAGTAAGGCAGCAAATTCAGACGTCTGTGAATTCCCTACTGCCAGTGGAAGATGCTTCAATTCTTACAGGTCAGTAGTACGGTATCTGTTTACTGCTTCCCTACCACAGTGATAAATTAACCACTACCCTAGATCCTTCACTTTCATTGAGACAGTAAAGAAAAATTTTTTTACTTATTTCCTCTTTCTCCCTTTGAAAGAGCATGCTTTTAGGTATAAAAGTGATGGAAGATAGCAGAAGGGAAACAATCCATAGATTTAACCACAGAAAAAATGAAAACTTCTTAAAAAATTATTTAAAAAATTAGCAAAACCTTGGACAAATTACACTAATATTCTAAAGAAAACGGTATACGTTAAATATATACACTGTACATAGGTTTATATATATATATCCTATATATAAAGTGTTCATACACATTGACTTAAAAACTTGATTAATGGGAAAAGATATTAACAAATTTACAAAAGAGGAAATATAAATGTTTAACAGATGTATGAAATAAGTGTTTAATAATTAGAAGTGTTTAGGAAATTAGCACATAAAATACATATTAAATCTTTTAGAAGTAAAAGAAACACACATTTTAAAATTAGAAATTAGTGTTCTTCTACTGAAATAGTTAAACACAGAACATTCTGCCTGATTATTCCACTTTTATAAATAAGGAAGTTATCCGAAAATTCAGGCAAAGGTTTATTTTTTAAAGAGATGCCTGTTAGGTTTTATTTTTACATAATAATCAGAAGCTGGAAAAAGTATGTTGTTCAACACCTGAAGAACAGCAAGAAAATGGTGACACAGCAATACACCGGGACATTACACTGCCTTTAAAACTAATGTTTGAAAAGAGTTATTAATGAACTGTAAAATGCTCATGATATACTATTAAATGACAAAAAGGTAGACAGAAAACTGTACACAGAACATAATGATATAAAATATCCATGAGATACGAATATCCACAAATGAGGTGGAAAGATTATTACTTTATCTTTTTTACCTTTCTGCATTTGCCACATTTCGTATAGCAAATGCATGTTTTTTAATAGCAATTGTATTGAAATAAAAATCACACACCACATAATTCATCTATTTAAAGTGTACAATTCAATAGTTTTTAGTATATTCACAGAGTTGTACAACTGCATGTCTTGTTTTTATAACTGGAAAAAACAAAATAGATCTGTGGTTTACAGATGTTCTCTAAAAAAACACTGTTTTTCTCTATGTAAACAGATAGGGTCTGTATTTAATCACCATGAGGAGTCACTTTCAAAGATGCCAACCAAAATGTGCTCCAAGAAGCTCAATCAAAATAAATGACAGGTAGTATGTTTCCCTTTTTTAAGGCTAGTTACTCTAATATGTTTTTAAGTGCAGTTCAAATAAAAATGAGACATCTGATCACAGTATTTACCTTTACAGTGCTTGTGGTCTGGAGTTGGGGTATAGCCCTTGTGGCATGAACACATGTAGGATCCTTCGAGGTTGGAGCAAGTACCATTTGTGCAGATATCTGGTTCCAGGCATTCATCCACATCTTAAAGAATGGGGTATAATGGAAAGGGGAAAAAAAAGACAAAGAGGAAAAAAAGAAATAAAATATAAATAAAGTTGAATTTGGTTAGAAATAGTGGATCTTCTAAAGAGGGGCAGATTCTTTTTTTGGCCGCACCATGCGGCTTCTGGGATTTTTAGTTCCCCAACCAGGGATTGAACCCAGGCGCTCAGCAGTGACAGTGTGGAGTCCTAACCACTAGACCACCAGAGAATTCCCAAGAGGGGCAGGTTCTTTAAGATAAGCTTTCAAATTAGCGCTTAAGAGGAAGAGAAACTCTGGTATGAGGTATGTGTATGATGGTTCCATGGCTTAATTTACTTTCTGCAAAGTAACTCAAAAAAGGAACCAAACATGCTCTACAAATAAACTCAATGGAAGGCTTGTTTTAGAGGGGAGGGAGGAAGAGACGATAGATGTAGAGCAACATCCCCTGCAAGATAAAATATTCCAAAGAACCAAAGATGCGTGGAGGTCTAGTTAGGGAACTGATGAACTTCAGTAGAATGTCAGCGTTCACCGAAACAAGAGATATGACTCATGACCCACAAAAACCATGGGAAAGTTTTAACAGAAAGGTGAAAAAAAATCAGGCAAAACATTCTAAGATGGCATTGAATCAGTGATTAAAGAAAAAAACACAATCTAAGGGACAAACATAAGCCTACTGGGTAGTGTGAAGGTGGGGTATAGGCTGAAGAGGCAGATACAATAATAATATCTAATCTTTTTTTTTAAACATCTTTATTGGAGTATAATTGCTTTACAATGGTGTGTTAGTTTCTGCTTTATAACAAAGTGAATCAGTTATACATATACATATATCCCCATATCTCTTCCCTCTTGCGTCTCCCTCCCTCCCACCCTCCCTATCCGCCCCCCTCTAGGTGGTCACAAAGCACCGAGCTGATCTCCTTGTGCTATGCGGCTGCTTCCCACTAGCTATCAATTTTACATTTTTTTTTTTAGATTCCATATATATGTGTTAGCATACAGTATTTGTTTTTCTCTTTCTGACTTACTTCACTCTGTATGACAGACTCTAGGTCCATCCACCTCACTAAAAATAACTCAATTTCATTTCTTTTTATTTACAAGCAGCTCATGCAGTCCAATATCAAAAAAACAAACAGCCCAATCCAAAAATGGTCAGAAGACCTAAATAGACACTTCTCCAAAGAAGATATACAGGCTGCCAACAAACACATGAAAGGATGCTCAACATCACTAATCATTAGAGAAACGCAAATCAAAACTACAATGAGGTATCACCTCACACCAGTCAGAATGGCCATCATCAAAAAATCTACAAACAACAAATGCTGGAGAGGGTGTCGAGAAAAGGGAACCCTCTTGCACTGTTGGTGGGAATGTAAATTGATACAGCCACTATGGAGAACAGTATGGAGGTTCCTTAAAAAACTAAAAATAGAACTACCATATGACCCAGCAATCCCACTACTGGGCATATACCCTGAGAAAACCGTTAATTCAAAAAGAGTCATGTACCAAAATGTTCATTGCAGCTCTATTTACAATAGCCAGGACATGGAAGCAACCTAAGTGTCCATCGACAGATGAATGGATAAAGAAGATGTGGCACATATATACAATGGAATAATAGCTAATCCTTATCAGGCACTTACTGTATGAAGGCACTGAAGGCTTTACACATATTCTCTCATTTAATGCTAACAAAATCCATATGGGTTAACCCTTCACAGAGGACGGAACTGAGATTTAAAGAAGTTCAAAGCTTGTCCAAGGCCACATGGTTAGAAACTGATGGCTCAGATTTGAACTCAGTCAGCCTAACTCCAAAGACCATCTTTTAAACTGTAAGGTTCTGTCATAGGCAAAGTTAAGTCTAGAGATAGAAAAAGTTAAACAGAAAAAGCTTGACTTTGTTTTTATGATTTGCTAACACAGCATTTATATCAATAATCATTATCTAAGTGTTCACTGATTTCATTCAAGAAACTTTCATTAAGCTCCTACTAGAATATTGTTAATTCAAAAAGAAAAATTTGAGTTCTGTGCCCCATTTGAATGCCCCTGGGTAAGTCCACTGTATATTGCAGAAAGAAGGTATATAATGTAGCATAAAAAATCAAAAATTTAAAGAGAAAAAACTTCAACCATAAAGTACCAAAAATATACACAGCATCACAATTTATACTTAATTTTACAGTGGGCTACAACTTAATCAAAGTATTTTATACATAAGGCAGACAAACAATAAAAAGGAAAAGGCTCTTGACTGTATCCCTTTCATTTCACAATGCTTGCCACAAAAGCAATACAGCTTTCCACCTCAGTATTAACAGAGAATCACGAGCACATTAACAGAGACCTAGTTTTAAGTCAGCAATCATTCATTTGCACTGCATTTCATTAAAACTGTACTCTATCTTTTTCTTTTTTACAATGGAATTCAGAAGTAGAGTATTACCAAAATAAGGCACCGGGGATCTTGTGTGTGTCCACGTGTGTGTATGCCATATGCATACTGAAAACAGCCAAGTAATTGACACTGCCTAGGCGTTCTGCCTTGCTTTCACAACATCACTAATTATAGTAGAGTGACCCTATTCCATTACAAACAAAAATTGTAACACTTTCAGACTGACTCATTATCCATCCTTTCTTTGGTTGTGGGAGTCCACTTTTGTAAACACTGAAAGCAAACTACTTCAAAGAAGAAGCCAAACACTGGAGCCAAAAGAAATAATGGGACAGAATGAACATAGACGCTGGGCATGGAAATTCCAACAGCAATGCAAAAATGTCACGTCTAGGATCTGGTTTGGTTTCAAAAATGTTAACAAGTTGAAAAATGTATCAATTGCTCTTTTTAATTTTTCATGCACCAGACAGTGTGATTTATAAGACTGCAGGGTATAACAGTAAAATGAATTTCTAAGACCATATTTTCTCTTAAAGTAAATTAACAGGCATTGCAGATTACCATTCAGGAGATACTTATAAAACTTCTATTTTACCAGGCTACTACCATGATTAACGATGAAGCAGAATGCTTTGAAATATCTAGGAGACCCTGGTGTGTTTATTCTTTACTTACCACAGTCATAATTGCATGGAACCAGAATCCTGTAGATAGAACAGTTTGAATAAGTACATGAGCTTAGTGGCACTTATGCTCTTAAGGAGATAATGATATATAGTAAAATATCACTAAAAATGTACAAACCTCTAGCTATAAAATAAATGTCATGGTGATGTAATGTACAGCATGGTGGCCATAGTTAGTAACACTGTATTGTGTACTTGAAAGTTGCCAAGAGAATACAGTTGGCCCTTGAAGAACACGGGTTTGAACTGTATGCATCCAACTACACATGGATTTTTTTCAACAGTAAATACTACAGTACTACATGATCCGTGGTTGGGAGAAACCGTGGACGCAGAGGGCCAACTATAAGTTATATGCAGATTTTCAGCTGCACAGAGGGTTGGTGCCCCTAACGCCCTCATTGTTAGAGGGTCAACTGTGGATCTTAAAAGTCTTCATCACAAGAAAAAAAAAATTTGTAACCATGTATGGTGATGGATGTTAACTAGACTTATTATGGTGATCATGTTGCAATGTATACAAATACTGAATCATTTTGTACACCTGAAATATAATGCTATCTCACAATTATATCTCAATTTAAGAAAAAAAAAAAAAGAATCTCTATACAGAAGGAAGGTGTCTAGAGTGGAATCTCACTTGGTGGATGTAAAGGGAATGAAATAAACTCAGTGTTGTATCTTTAGTCAGACCTCTCTCCTTAACTGCTCATCACCACAGCTACGATCTTAGAAATTAATTTTACTGTTATATTCTGTTAGTTTACTGGGACATCTCTACTTGATGTCCCACAGTCCTCATGGCCCAAACTGATCCTTTTCCTGCCTTCTCTTTAAGCTGTCTTTCATGTCAATAGAGGCTACCACGACCCACTCAGATGTCCAAGTCAGAAACTTGGGAGTCATCCCTTCTAGATTCCTTACTCTCCCTCTTTCCCCACATTCAATTTACTACCAAATCATGTAAATTCTACTTACCAAATCTCTCTCAAATACACCCAACTTTACTTCATTCCCACCACTACCATTATCTCTCACCTGGGTTACTGGCATAATCTTTTGTCTCTCTATTTAAAGTTTTACCCTATCAAATCCATTATCCAAATTGCAGCCACAGCAATATTTCTAAAATACAAATCTGACCAATGATGTTGTTCCTCTACTTTAAAAACTTCCAATCGTTTCCAGGGTTTTTCAGTTCAGTCAAGGATACAGTACAAACTTGTGGGGCCCTGAATGGTACTGACAGAAAGTCAGGCTCCCATAATCCCTACTTCTAACCCTTGGGAGGACCAATGCCATGGGAAACAAGGTGGTCTCTACCCACCCTACTATCTACCACCCAACACCCACAGCCCCTTTTACCCCTGCAGCAGAGGGAGATGGTTATGTCTCTGTTTTCTGTATTGGAGCTCAAAACTCATTCTAGGATTACAGTCTTATAGAAGAGTTGTATCACCCAAATTCTTATACGCATAATACATAATGAGTTCAAAAGGGAAACTGTCCATAGAAAAATGGGTCACAAATTCAAGAAAAACAATTTACCTATGGGCTTTGGGGACATAATTTGGCATGTGCCATTCATGAATTAATTAAACCTCCCACAGTAAGGAAGTTGCCAGGAGTTTACTAGGTCAGCAATTTGTGGATGACTGTTAACGAGTTTATGAATCCACCTCACTGTACTATCACCCAATCCAAATTAATCCTTCTCATCCGCAATACTTTGAATGACTCTCACAAATGCCTGGTGAAAACTGGATATGTCACACCTATAGGATTTCCTGATTCCTCCTCTAATAACCCTATCATAAGAGGCAGTCAGAGGCATAATTTGTCCTTAATGAACCTGGCTGATTTTTATGATCATCACATCCTTTAAAAAATGTTTCACCTCATCATTGGAATCTTGCAGTCTACAGTTCTTTTTCAAGATCAACATGAAGTTCAGTGGTCGTTAGTTCCCGAACTCCACCTTCTTTCCTCTTTGGGGGGAAATGAGGACATTAATCTCTCTCCAGGTCCTGGGCAACTTTCCATTCTCCACAATTTCACAAAGATGATTCCCAGCTGGCCAGCAATCCCACCTGCAAATTCTCTCATTGCCTCAAGAGGTACTTCATCTGGGTCAGGAACCCTTTTGAAATTTCCCTCCCTAATATCCTGGGAACAAACCAGACAGCCCAAAGCCCCTCTGTGGTGGGCAGGACCTCTGAACTTCTAAGGGTCCGCAGTGGCCACCTTCCCACAGGCCAGCCCGTGGCTGCACTGACCCCTTCCACTTCACCCACCTTGGGGTTGGTCAGAATAGGGTCCAGAGCAAGAGTTTACCTGCATTACTTCCTTTACTACCAAGGACATGAGTCTGTCAACACGGTGAACCAGTCATTTTTCTGAAGCCATTCAACCTCATGTAATTCATTAGTGACCAAGAGACTTCAGTGAGTGAGCACCATTTGATATGGGAAGAAAACATCTTATTCTATCACCATGCTACATGAAAATACAGGATTACTCCCCCCACAAACATTACTTCAATTATCCCTCAACTATTCTTCACACAGTCTTTACATTGGGTTGGCCAAAAAGTTCATTCAGATTTTTCTGTAACATCTTATGGAAAAACCCGAATGAACTTTTTGGCCAAACAAATACTAAAGATGATGGGAGAACGTATTTGACAGAAAAGCGAGCATGGCGGAGAGACCTTCAAGATGGCGGAGTTGTAAGATGTGATCACCTTTCTCCCCACAAATATATCAGAAATACAACTACATGTGGAACAACTCCTTCAGAACCACACTGAATGCTGGCAGAAGACCTCAGACTTCCCAAAAGGCAAGAAACTCTCCATGTACCCGGGCAGGGAAAAAGAAAAAAGAAAAAAACAGAGACAAAAGAATAGGGACAGGACCTGCACCTCTGGGAGGGAGCTGTGAAGGAGGAAAGGTTTCCACACACTAGAAGCCCCTTCTTGGGCGGAGACTGCGGGTGGCGGAGGGGGGAAGCTTCGGAGCCATGGAGGAGAGCGCAGCCACCGGGGTGCAGAGGGCAAAGCGGAGAGATTCCCGCACAGAGGATCAGTGCCGACCAGCACTCACCAGCCCGAGAGCCTTGTCTGCTCACCAGCTGGGACGGGTGGGGTCTAGGAGCTGAGGTCAGATCCCAGGGAGAGGACTGGGGTTGGCTGTGTGAACAAAGACTGAAGGGGGCAAGTGTGCCACAGCTAGCCTGGAGGGAGTCCAGTAAAAAGTCTGGAACTACCTAAGAGGCAAGAGACCATTGTTTCAGGGCGTGCGAGGAGAGCGGATTAAGAGCACTGCCTAAATGAGCTCTAGAGCTGGGCGCGAGCCGCGGCTATCAGCGCACACACCAGAGATGGGCATGAAACGCTAAGGCTGCTGCTGCAGTCACCAAGAGGCCTGTGAGCGAGCACAGGTCACTATCCACACCCCCCTTCCGGGGAGCCTGTGCAGCCCGCCACTGCCAGGGTCCCGTGATCCAGCGATGTCACATTGGCCTCTGCAGCCACAGGCTCACCTCGCATTCCATACCCCTCCATCGTCCTGGCCTGAGTGAGCCAGAGCCCCCTAATCAGCCACTCCTTTAACCCATCCTGTCTGAGCAAAGAATAGAAGCCCTCAGGCGACCTACGCGCAGAGGCGGGGCCAAATCCAAAGCTGAACCCCAGGAGCTGTGCGAACAAAGAAGAGAAACGGAAATTTCTCCCAGCAGCCTCAGGAGCAGCAGATTAAACCTCCACAATCAACTTGATGTACCCTGCATCTCTGGAGTACCTGAATACACAACTAATCATCCCAAATTGAGGAGGTGGACTTTGGGAGCAACTACAGTTGGGGTTTGCTTTCTGCATCTAATTTGCTTCTGGTTTTACGTTTATCTTAGTTTAGTATTTAGAGTTTATTATCATTGGTAGATTTGTTTTTTGATTTGGTTGCTCTCTTCCTCTTTTTTAATATATATATTTCTTTCCTTTTTCTTTTTGTGACTGTGTATATGTGTGCTTCTTTGTGTGATTTTGTCTGTATAGCTTTGCTTTTACCATTTGTCCTAGGGTTCTGTCTGTCCGTTTTTGTGTTTCTTTGTTTTTTTAGAATAGTTTTTGTTATCATAGCTATTTGATAACAAAATAGCTATCATAGCTTTTTTATCATAGCTATTTGTTAGAATAGCTCTTGTTATCACTGGTGGATTTGTTCTTCGGTTTGGTTGCTCTCTTCTTTCTTACCTTTTTTTTCCTTTTATTACTTTTTATTTTTTTAAAATAAATTTATTTATTTATTTTTGGCTGTGTTGGGTCTTAGTTGCTGCGCAGGCTTTTCTCTAGTGGCAGTGAGTGGGGGCTACTCTTCATTGTCATACGCGGGCTTCTCACTGTGGTGGCTTCTCTTGTTGTGGAGCATGGGCTCTAGGTACACAGGCTTCAGTAGTTGTGGCCTGTGGGCTCTACAGTGCAGGCTCAGTAGTTGTGGCATACGGGCTTAGCTGCTCCGCACCATGTGGGATCTTCCCGGACCAGGGCACGAACCTGTGTCCCTTACATTGGCAGGTGGATTCTCAACCACTGTGCCACCAGGGAAGCCTTATTACTTTTTACTTCATAAATTTTTAATAATTTTTAAAAATATTTTATTTTAATAACTTTATTTTATTTATTTTTTACTTTCTTTCTTTTTCTCTCCCTTTTGTATTGAGTTGTGTAGCTGACAGAGTCTTGGTGCTCCGGCCAGGTGTCAGGCCTGTGCCTCTGAGGTGGGAGAGCTGAGTTCAGGACATTGGTCCAACGGAGACCTCCCGGCTCCACGTAATAACAAACGGCGAAAGCTCTCCCAGAGATCTCCATCTCAACACTAAGACCCTGCACCACTCAACGACCAGCAGGCTACAGTGCTGGACACCCTATGCCAAACAACTAGCAAGACAGGAACACAACCCCACTCATTAGCAGAGAGGCTGCCTAAAATCATAATAAGGTCACAGACACCCCAAAATACATCACCAGATGCATTCCTGCCCACCAGAAAGACAAGATCCAGCCTCATCCACCACAACACAGGCACCAGTCCCCTCCACCAGTAAGCCTACACAACCCACTGAACCAAACTTACCCACTGGGGGCAGACATCAAAAACAACGGGAACTACAAACCTTCAGCCTGCGAAAAGGAGACGCCAAACACAGTAAGCTAACCAAAATGAGAAGACAGAGAAACACACAGCAGATGAAGGAGCAAGGTAAAAACCCATCACACCAAACAGATGAAGAGGAAATAGTCAGTCTACCTGAGAAAGAATTCAGAGTAATGATAGTAAAGATGATCCAAAATCTTGGAAATAGAATGGAGAAAATACAAGAAACGTCTAACAAGAACCCAGAAGAACTAAAGAGCAAACAAACAATGATGAACAACACAAAAAAAGACATTAAAAATTCTCTAGTAAGAATCAATAACAGAATAACTGAGGCAGAAGAACTGATAAGTGACCTGCAAGATAAAACAGTGGAAATAACTGCCACAGAGGAGAATAAAATATGACGAAAAGAACTGAGCACAGTCTCAGAGACCTCTGGGACAACAGTAAATGCACCAACATTAGAATTATAGGGATTCCAGAAGAAGAAGAGAAAAAGAAAGGGACTGAGAAAAGATTTGAAGAGATTACAGTTGAAAACTTCCCTAATATGGGAAAGGAAATAGTCAATCAAGTCTAGGAAGTGCAGAGAGTCCCATACAGGATAAAAGCAAGGAGAAACACGCCAAGACACATATTAAGCAAATTATCAAAAATTAAATACAAAGAAAAAATATTAAAAGCAACAAGGGAAAAACAGCAAATAACATAAAAGGAAACCCCCATAAGGTTAACAGCTGCTCTTTCAGCAGAAACTCTGCAAGCCAGAAGTGAGTGGCAGGACATATTTAAAGTGATGAAGGAGAAAAATCTTCAACCAAGATTACTCTACTCAGCAAGGATCTCATTCAGATTTGATGGAGAAATTAAAACCTTTACGAACAAGCAAAAGCTAAGAGAATTCAGCACCACCAAACCAGCTTTACAACAAATGCTAAAGGAACTTCTCTAGGCAGGAAACACAGAGAAGGAAAAGACCTACAGTAATAAACCCAAAACAATTAATAAAATGGTAATAGGAACATACATATCAATAATCACCTTAAATGTAAATGGATTAAATGCCTCAACCAAAAGACACAGGAGCACCTCAAAACATAAGGCAAATGCTAACAGCCATAAAAGGGGAAATCGACAGTAACACAATCATAGTAGGGGACTTTAATATCCTACTTTCACCAATGGACAGATCATCCAAAATGAAAATAAATAAGGAAACACAAGCTTTAAATGATACATTAAAAAAGACGGACTTAATTGATATTTATAGGACATTCCATCCAGAAACAACAGAATACTCATTCTTCTCAAGTGCTCATGGAACGTTCTCCACGACAGATCATATCTTGGGTCACAAATCAAGCCTTGGTAAATTTAAGAGAATTGAAATCATACCAAGTATCTTTTCCAACCACAACGCTATGAGACTAGATATCACAGGAAAAATCTGTAAGAAATACAAACACACGGAGGCTAAACAATACATTACTAAATAAACAAGAGATCACTGAAGAAATCAAAGAGGAAATCAAAATATTCCTACAAACAAATGACAATGAAAACACAATGACCCCAAACCTATGGGATGCAGCAAAAGCAGTTCTAAGAGGGAAGTTTATAGCAATACAATCCTACCTCAGGAAACAAGAAACACCTCAAATAAACAACCTATCTTTACACCTAAGGCAATTAGAGAAAGAAGAACAAAAAAAACCCCCAAGTTAGCAGAAGGAAAGAAATCATAAAGATCAGATTAGAAATAAATGAAAAAGAAATGAAGGAAACAATAGCAAAGATCAACAAAACTAAAAGCTGGTTCTTTGAGAAGATAAGCAAAATTGGTAAACCATTAGCCAGACTCATCAAGAAAAAAAGGGAGAAGACTCAAATCAATAGAGTTAGAAATGAAAAAGGAGAAGTAACAACTGACACTGCAGAAATACAAAGGATCATGATTACTACAAGCAACTATATGCCAATAAAATGGACAATCTGGAAGAAACTGACAAATTCTTAGAAATGCACAACCTTCTGAGACTGAAGCAGAAAGAAACAGAAAATATAAACAGACCAATCACAAGCACTGAAATTGGGACTGTGATTAAAAATCTTCCAACAAACAAAAGCCCAGAACCAGATGCCTTCACAGGCAAATTCTATCAAACATTTAGAGAAGAGCTAACACTGATCATTCTCAAACTCTTCCAAAATATAGCAGAGGGAGGAAGTCTCCCAAACTCATTCTACGAGGCTACCATCACCCTGATACCAAAACCAGACAAAGATGTGACAAAGAAAGAAAACTACAGGCCAATATCACTGATGAACATGAATGCAAAATTCCTCAACAAAATACTAGCAAACAGAATCCAACAGCACATTAAAAGGATCATACACCATGATCAAGTGGGGTTTATCCCAGGAATGCAAGGATTCTTCAATACATTCAAATCGATCAAATTGATACACCATATTAACAAGTTGAAGAATAAAACCATATGATCATCTCAATAGATGCAGAAAAAGCTTTTGACAAAATTCAACACCCATTTACGATAAAAACTCTCCAGAAAATGGGCATAGAGGGAACTCACCTCAACATAATAAAGGGCATATATGACAAACCCATAGGCAACATCATTGTCAGTGGTGAAAAACAGAAAGCATTTCCTTTAAAATCAGGTACAAGGTTGCCTACTCTCACCACTATTATTCAACATACTTTTGGAAGTTTTAGCCACAGCAATCAGAGAAGAAAAAGAAATAAAAGGAATCCAACTCAGAAAAGAAGAAGTAAAGCTCTCACTGTTTGCAGACGACATGATACTATACATAGAGAATCCTAAAGATGCTACCAGAAAACTACTAGAGCTAATCAATGAATCTGGTAAAGCAAAAGGATACAAAATTAATGCACAGAGATCTCTTGCATTCCTATACACTGATGATGAAAAATCTGAAAGAGAAATTAAGGGAACACTCCTATTTACCATTGCAACAAAAAGAATAAAATACCTCAGAATAAACCTACCTAAGGAGACAAAAGACCTGTATGCAGAAAACTATAAGACACTGATGAAAGAAATTAAAGATGATACAAACAGATGGAGAGATATACCATGTTCTTGGATTTGAAGAATTGACATTGTGAAAATGACTATACTACCCAAAGCAATCTACAGATTTAATGCAATCCCTATCAAACTAACAATGGCATTTTTCACAGAACTAGAACAAAAACTTTCACAATTTGTATGGAAACACAAAAGACTCCAAATAGCCTAAGAAATCTTGAGAAAGAAAAACGGAGCTGGAGGAATCAGCCTCTGTACTTCAGACTATACTACAAAGCTACAGTAATCAAGACAGTATGGTACTGGCACAAAAAGAGAAATATAGATCAATGGAACAGGATGGAAAGCCCAGAGATAAACCCACGCACATATGGTCACCTTACCTTTGATAAAGGATTCAAGAATATACAATGGAGAAAAGACAGTCTCTTCAATAAGTGGTGATGGGCAAACTGAACAGCTACATGTAAAAGAATGAAATTAGAACACTCTCTAACACCATACACAAAAATAAGCTCAAAATGGATTAAAGACCTAAATGTAAGGCCAGACACTATCAAACTCTTAGAGGAAGACGTAGCCAGAACACTCTACGAGATAATTCACAGCAAGATCTTTTTTGACCCACCTTCTAGAGAAATGCAAATAAAAACAAAAATAAACAAATGGGACCTAATGAAAGTTCAAAGCTTTTGCACAGCAAAGGAAACCATAAACAAGACGAAAAGACAACCCTCAGAATGGGAAAAAATATTTGCAAATGAAGCAACTACAAAGGATTAACCTCCCAAATTTACAAGCAGCTCATGTAGCTCAATATTAAAAAAACAAACAGCCCAATCCAAAAATGGGCAGAAGACCTGAATAGACATTCCTCCAAAGAAGATATACAGATTGCTAACAAACACATGAAAGGATGCTCAACATCACTAATCATTAGAGAAATGCAAATCAAAACTACAATGAGGTATCACCTCACACCAGTCAGAATGGCCATCATCAAAATATCTACAAACAATAAATGCTGGAGAGGGTGTCGAGAAAAGGGAACCCTCTTGCACTGTTGGTGGGACTGTAAATTGATACAGCCACTATGGAGAACAGTATGGAGGTTCTTTAAAAAACTAAAAATAGAACTACCATATGATCCAGCAATCCCACTACTGGGCATATACCCCGAGAAAACCATAATTCAAAAAGAGGCATGTACCACAATGTTCATTGCAGCTCTATTTACAATAGCCAGGACATGGAAGCAACCTAAGTGTCCATCAACAGATGAATGGATAAAGAAGATGTGGCACATATATACAATGGAATATTACTCAGCCATAAAAAGAAATGAAATTGAGTTATTTGTAGTGAGGTGGATAGACCTAGAGTCTGTCATACAGAGTGAAGTAAGTCAGAAAGAGAAAAGCAAATACCGTATGCTAACACATATATATGGAATCTAAAAAAAAAAAAAAAAGGTCATGAAGAACCTAGGGGCAAGATAGGAATAAAGACACAGATCTACTAGAGAATGGACTTGAGGACACAGGGAGGGGGAAGGGTAAGCTGGGACAAAGTAAGAGAGTGGCATGGACATATATACACTACCAAACGTAAAATAGATAGCTATTGGGAAGCAGCCACATAGCGCAGGGAGATGAGCTCGGTGCTTTGTGACCATCTAGAGGGGTGGCATAGGGAGGGTGGGAGGGAGACGCAAGAGGGAGGAGATTTGGGGATACATGTATATGTATAGCTGATTCACTTTGTTATAAAACAGAAACTAACACACCATTGTAAAGCAATTATACTCCAATAAAGATGTTTAAAAAAAAAAAAGGAAGCATGGCAACATGAGAGACACATGCTGATTAGGCCAATGCAATGAAATCACCTCACCTGCACTTGAGGTACAGTAAATCCTCAGGATATCACCCCTCTGTCAATTCTGACGAAGTTAAAAATATGCAGTAGCAGAGCTGCCTACCAAAATAGGTTATATGTTCCTCAAAGACTCATCACTGCTTTTCAGAATTGGAAAACAGTCAATGCTATGTACATCGCAGATGAAGATCCAAAGATGACCTCAGAAAATTAACCCACTATTCTGAGCAAATCACTAACCCTCTACCTCACCTTTCTAAAAGAACATTGTGTCTTTCAGAAAATCTCAACTGGGCTACCTATGGATTGGCCTGCCATCTCAGACTCTAGAACCCCTGAGCCAGAACTATTGCTGCTTGTAAGGGACAATTCCAGTCCACATGAATCTTTCCATTCTATGAACTTTTATTTTCCTTATTATCTTAATTATATTGTTTTGTCCTCTAATTGCCTTGGGTGTACATGAGAGGTATATGAGACATTATATAAAACAAAACAATAGTAGCTTTGAAGCTAAGAGACCTGGGATCATGCCCTAGCTCTGCCATTTATTACCTATGACCAGGAACAAGCCCATTAACCTATTTGGGAAAATATTTATATATCTGTACTACAGGTATACTGTAAACTATGTAAAGAGAAATTGTTATTACAGTAACTAGTATTCCCACACAGGTATATTTCCTGCCTTCAGAAGTAGTTTGTTTTTTTCGATGAGATATAATTGACATTATAACATTACATAAGTTAAGCAACAAGGATGTAATGTGCAACACAGGGAAATAGAGCCATTATTTTGTAAAATCTTTAAATGGAGCATAATCTACAAAAATGTTGAATCATTACGTTGTCACCTGAAACTAATACAATATTGTAAATCAACTATACTTCAATAAAACGTAACACTGTGCAAGTGTAAGGGATGATTTGATACACATATTGCAAAATGATCAATACTGTAGCATTACCAACACATCATGTCTCACAATTATTATTTCTTTCCTGGTGAAGACAATTAATATCCAGTCTCTTCGCAACTTTGAGGTTTATAATATAGTACTGTTGACTACAATCACTAAACTGTGCATTACATCTCCAGGGCTTACCTACTAGTTGCAAATGTGTGTTATCCTCTAATAACATCTCCCCAATTCCCCCACCCCCAGGCCCTTATACCATTCTACACTGTTTTGTTTTGCTTCTTTACAACTTCAAATCTTCTCTGGCATCTAGCAGACATATACGTAGGTAGGCACTCAATAACTACTTACTGACTAGAAGATTCCTTTAGCATATAATGATTTAGGGACAAGGCTGATGTTTGCACATTTTATAATATCCACAAAAGGTAGACGGTGAGCTCAGCTGTCATCTTACATAAAAAGAATAATTGTAGGACTAAAGTCTTCAATTTTTTTTAAGTTTATGAATTTTCATATATTCCATAAAGGTTAACAATGAGTCTTAAAATCTGAAAAGAAATCCTAAGGTGAAAAGAACTCCTAGAACAAGGAGCTCTCCACGTTTATCCTGCAAGTTTTCTGCACCTGGTTTTGGTTAAGACTGTGGCTAACCAGTTGTCAAGTGGATTGAACAATACTAAGTTCGTCAAATACTGAAGACCTACTACATTTAGAACACTCAAATGGGAGTCACAAAGTCATCATTAACTTAACTACGGCCAACAAAGAAGGATCGCTTTGATTAAAATCTCAGAAATTTGTGTCCCCGTATCACATGGTTTGTTAGACTCAACTATAAGGCAAGGCGATAAACTCAAAAAAGGCTAGCTGCGCACATCTACCAGGTGACAGATATTATATATTGTGTCTATTGTGTAGATATTGTGAAGGTGAGCAAAGAAAGTGAAGCAAAAGAAAGAGGATGGCAGTACTGTAGAAGTGAAAACATTTGTTAGGGATGACCCTGCAGAGAAGCATTATGATTCTCAAGAAGTATATTCCAGCAAAACAAAAATGCTCAGAAGTTGAAAGGAAACTGTAAGATTGAGATAACTTAGATTCAAAAGAGAAAGCTCCTATGACAGTTAAAAACTATATGAAATGAGCTTAAAGAAAGCCAAAGAGAAGACAGTTATCCATAAAAATTTGACATATAATTTACTTTAACAGGTATCAGTTATTATTGCATTTCTTCTATTTCAGGACAAGGGAAATAAAACGGAGGTAATAGGGTTGGGGGAAGAAGGATTATAACATTTCTTGGGTCCTACCTTGTGTCAGACACCTTACTTAGTGCTTTATATCACATTTAATTCTAACAATAAACCCCATGAAGAAAGTATTTCAATACACATGTTACAGATATTGAAACCAAGCTTCAGAGAGGTCACATAGCCCATAATCTGCCTAAATTCAGGGAAATATGATCTTTCTATCACAGTTACTGAATGCACCTTTAAACAATTATACATTAGAGAATTTCCTTTGGGGGATGGCTCTAGTCAGGTCTGAATCAGGCTAGTACTTCAAGAGTCAAGGGAAACCTGTAAATTGAGGACTTGACACGTTAGCTTCCTTCAAGAAAGGTTCTGATTGAAAGCAGCCAGACGGAACTGGCCAGAACCCAGGGTGATGAAATAGTCCTAAAAGGTGGGGATCATGTGGGCAACAGCTCCAGGCTGAATGTGAGGTCCAAGGAATACAGTGTTAAAACGATGAAAGTGGCTCTCAAGAGAGCACAGAAATCCACAATTGGAAAGAAGAAGGTACATTAACAGAAGAGCCAACACGAGTTGCCAAAAAAGCATTAAGGGATAGAAATTTTGAAAGTGCACAATAAACTATTGAGAATGAAGGGTCATATGCCCTGAACTAAACCCTAGGAAAAAGTATAAAACCCCAGACAGCACCTGCTGACATTTGACCTGTTTCTGCCCCAAACAATTTCTGTTCTAATTCATAAATCAAGGAGAAGCATCAATCAGTAAGATCCAGTTTACATGGCATGAATACAAAGAGGCCATTAATGGTTTCAGCAAGTTCACCATTTAGTCAGTGAAAGCAGCAGAAAGTGTAACTGGCATCGAATCCCTGCAGAACATAAGGGTCAAAATGGCAATTCTTAATTCTTAATGAAACCATTTAATAGAAAAAAGAGCCAACTGGACATCAAGATCGAGTTTTTTTTTTTTAAAAAACCCATAAGCGTAATGCCAAAGAAAGTACTATTCTGTACAACACTGTACAAGTTTAATTATAATAACTTAAAAATATGCTGTGAGAGGACAGTGGTAGAAAAAGAAGGATACTAAGACTTACAGAACAGCCCAGCGAGGTAGGGATTATCATCTCTACAGATGACAACTAACAAATGTTCTGTGTAGGACTTTTCTCCCAACAGTGAGATTCAGGAATTTTTTTTAGTCTTTAATGCCCTCATACATTAAAACTTGGGAGAAAATATCTCATCAATATACCCTGAATTGTCTGCACTAAAAGGATAGAGAAAGCCTCAAAACTAGTCACATTTAACTGTTAGACACAGGAACAGTCGATTAGCAAGGAACATTTTGTAAACCATTTATCATTTGACGCCTTCTCTGACCTCCACAGAATCTCTAACACTCTCTATATCCCTTAGGCAGTTTTGTTTTTTTTTTTCCTTCATGGCACTCATCACACCTGACATACCATATACTCTACTTTCTTACTTGTGAACTCTAGAGGCTAAGTGCAACGAAGGGAGGAAATTTATTTTGTTCACTCTCAACTCCCAGGGTCTAAAACAAAATGCCTGGCTCAAAGTATGAATACAGTGTTGAACGATGAAAGTGGCAAATGAAGAAATGAATATATGTCAGGTTGTGTTATCAATGAGCTCAACTCAAAGATGAGCTTAGGTAGGATTGCACCTTCTGAAAAGTATTTTAGAGTACCAGAAGTAGAAAGATACGACCTAAAATGTATAAAGGAACAAAACCAAAAAGATATGACTGGGTATTCACAAGCACTGTCAGAGTATTGCAGAAAAATCCAGTCCATTCATTGGCTCAATCTGAGCAGAAAGGTACGTTGCAATATCTGCTTTTCATCACACTCAACTTTAACATTTACAGCTCAACTGCCGTAAAAAACTAAGATGGGAAAATCCATTTTGGTACAATCTGCGATAGCCCACAGGAGAAATTTACAAGAACTGCAAGTTCAAGATGAGCAATGGATGGCATTGTAATTACATCACAGAGGAGAAGCTTGATTGACAGATGACATAGAACCTAAAACTCTACCCAAGGCAGAAGGAGAAAAGTACCCAGCCTACTTTTAATAGGAAATGTGTAACCTTAGTTAGCAATGCAAAGCCGAAAGTTATTGCTTGGCCAAGTGGCCAAGTGTGTGACTTGGGGTGAGTAACATGGTGGCCTAATAGTTCTGCTTCTGATTTTACTAATCTGGCTGGCAACATGATATTGCTGTTAAATGAGGTGCTCTGTTTCTGTCACTCAACTGGAGCAGCGTGGTCACAATCAGATTGATTACGCACATCTAGGTGTAAGAACTCATTTGTTATTATTCCCTAACCTAGATCCATGCATTTACATTGAAGAGCATCACTTTCCCATTTGGTCAGTCATGTTGCATTAGCAAATTCATGAATCAGGGCTGTGTTTATACCACGATTGTGAATTTTAGTTAGTTAAGGTGAAGTTCAGGCTCTGCTCTTGGATTACAATATGCATTGATATGTGAAAACGAGTACAATGGAACCTTGATAGGCAACTATGAAATTTATGCCAAATGGAAAAATTAAAACCAAATGCACATTCTGACCAACACTGATTACATAAACAAATGCTTATGAAAACAAAAAATTTTCTTCTCCCCAAAGATCAACATCTTACAATTCCACTGATAGAGACCCTTGGGGATGGGCATGAGATTCAGGGCAGGGGGCCACCTGCAACTGGTAGAGGATTAGCTCATGCTGCCAGGTGATGAGTCCAAAGCTTTGAAATTGGGAGTGCTTCCACCAAGCCTACCTATCCCACCTCCTCTAGAACACCCACGCGTCTTCCCAGAGATGTAAGAATAAAGACCAACTTTTTTTTGTAGAACCAAGAGGGTCTGGCATGGTCTGCCCCCTCATCCTGCAGCAAATCTTCCCTTGTACTCTGGCCTTCAGCACACTAGCCTTTCAGCTTCTGGAACATGACCTGCTTCCTCCTTCCACGAGCCCCCTGCACATGTCAAATGTCCAAAATGATCTCCCTCCCATCCCCTACCCCAGTCAAACCCCCGGCCAAAGCTTCACTCAAGAATTTTCCTTGAGGCAGCTCATTTTGTCATATGCTCTTGTAACATCAAAGAACCCTCCTTCCTAACACTTGGCTCATTTGTACATTTGCATTTACTTATGACATGTCTAGCTGAGTATCTGTCTCCTCAACTAGATAGTAAGTTCCATGAAGAAGGTACTTTTTTGGTCTCTCAGTGTATCCCAGCACTGAGTACAACTCTGGGTATAGATAGTGAGTTCTACTGCATTTGTGGAAGACAGGAAAGAAGGAAGGAAGGATGGAAAAGTTTAACTCACACTGTCAGAATGTGGCATGGAGCAGAAAAAGATCAGAAACACAAAGGAAAACCATTAACAGGGAAAGCTAACTAGAGCACAGGTAATTGGGACCAAAGCAGATTCATCACTTAGCTTCCTCAGTGCCTAAAGTAGGTACTCCATATTTGTTAAATACTTGAATGAATGAATGAATGAATGAACATAAGGGGCATGGGCAATCAATCCAGATTTCTCTTTCCACATTTGCAACTTGTGCTGCAAGTCTGTGTATATTTCCTGATTCTATGAGTCTGTGGTAGCTTCTCATGCCTTTTCTCTCTTTTTAAGCATTTTGCTCTCCACTTGTCTCTCTCTGTGGCACTGATTATTTTATTTGGTTTTGGGTATTAATCACACCAGGGCTAACAATTGGTTTCAATCAGAATTATCTGTCCCATGTAAAATCTCACTTCCTTCATGTCAACTGAACTTCTTACTTTCTTCATGGTTAAAAGTTACTTAGAACTTTTCTCTGAATGACATGAGTTTGTTACATCCCTTTTTTTTCTTTTTCCACTTTGAAAGATGCCTCACTTGGCATTATACCACTCTGTCAGAAAACGGGCCAGACAGACTAAACACAACTATGATAACACTCTAGTACCTACCAAGACACTGCCCATTCCAGCCTCGGAACCCTTCCGTGCAGGGAACACACTGGTAAGATCCAGGAGAATTCACACACTGCTCATCTGGACAAGTACTTGGAGTCAAACATTCATCAACATCTGAAAAAATAAAAAAGCTAGGTCACAGACATTTTATCAGAATACTAAAACACAAACTGACTCGTACGATGAAGGGGAAAAGAGGCATGTTTTATCTACATTTTGGTGAGGAAAACAATAACTGAAAAAGTGACACACTGGGTCTGTACTTAAGCACACAGTGAGAATGCATGGCCAAGTATACCATGCATACCATGCATGCAAACCTTTATGGCCCCAATTCTCCAACTGGCAGGCCCAGACCTCTCCACTCTGGGAATTGGCAGTTCTCTGGGGCCACTTTCTGGACAGCAAACCTTTCAAGTAATAGCATGGCTTTGCCAGAAAGAAATACAAGAAATGGACATGAGAGTGAGGAAGCCATCGATCCACCTGGCTAGGGGTTCTCTCTGCAGACACTGGATGCCCTAGGGAAATCCTTGCTTTGGCTTCATGGCCCCCAAAACATCCTAGGTTTGAATAATTTAAAACACTGCATATGATAGGAATTCCTTGGAGGTGGAAAAAGAATATTAGGAGAGAATGAACTCATCAAATACTTCCAAGATTTTCCAGAAAATACAGTGAATGATCATAGGGTAATACATTCTGGTTTAAAATACACCTTACTTTTCACATT
Organism: Monodon monoceros; assembly: GCF_005190385.1. NCBI lineage: Eukaryota > Metazoa > Chordata > Mammalia > Artiodactyla > Monodontidae > Monodon > Monodon monoceros. The sequence continues at coordinate 61,989,916 of NW_021703775.1, forward strand.
CACAGCTAATGAAAGTTATTAATCCTTGTTCTTTTCAATGTGAGGAGAAAAAAAAACACCTTAAATACAAATGGAACTGTGGCAGAGATACAAGAGCTTCAGGCTTTTTTAAGAATAGTAAAACAATAAAATGGAGGAAAAAGTAACATATAGGAGATGGTTCAACAGTTTAAAATGAGTAGTAACACCTTGGGTACCAACCCCAACAAAAATAGGTGTATTTCTGGAGTTGAGTTTTGAATTCAAGTGAGTGGATTCAATGTCTAAGTGTCTCAATATGAGATGTATATAGGACCTCTAATCATACCTAAAATGTAAACAGATTTTTCAGGACATAAGCTAAAAAGTGAAAGAAATATATAATGAATACACTGAACATACATGGGTATTTGAGGTCATCATTCTGGTAAATTCTCAAAAATCGTCTCTCATTATATATCACTAGACATGTGTGAAAAGATGCTTAAGGTAAAAGATGTTATTAATAGAATAAGCACCAGGTCAGTGTTGTAATTTTTTTTTTCCTATCAGTGAAAAATTCTTGCCAATAGACAATGACACACAGTGGTTTTTTTTTAGGTCAGATGTTCTGGGACTTCTTGTTCTACAAAAAGATGATGCTTGCCAGTTTCATTTCCCAAACAGCATTACATCCTTCTCTGTATGGGATATTTTAAAAAATGGAACTACAACTGCTAAGTCAGAGAGGGTCATTGAGATAGGCTGGTTTGATAAATAAGGTACAATGCTGAGAAACACAAGACAATATTCCTGCATTTCCTGTTGCTCTCACCTCTGTTTGCTTGTTCCCTCATCTGTAAATGAGGGACTACCGGCCTGGTAATACCTTCACAGAATAAAGTAAGGATGCATGAGATAACGTCTGTAAACTACAACAGACTCCTTGGAGACTGGCGCTGTCTGAAAGCAACTTTGTCAGTGACAGCTGAGAAAATCTTCAGTGAGCCAGAAGCCCGGGGACCTTTGGTTCTAGTCCATGATGAAATGAGAAAACAGCTACATTATTTGACTCCTTCATTTCAAGCCTTTTCATGGGGATAGAATTATATAATTATTTACTCAGGGAATGCTGGTGATATTTCTGTTAAATAATTTCTATACACTGAACAGTCTCCTAACTGCTTTCCATTTATTTCCTTTATCTTCAAATTTATTTTCTATTCCTTTCTACTGTCCATCCTTATGCTCTGCTAATTCCTAAATAGCTTATCTTCCTGTCCTGAGTCTGTGTGTAAAACTTGAGGATCCATATTCGACCTTCTGGAGGAGCATTGCTTTGCAAATAAATGCTTGTCAGACATACCCACGCCTTTTTTTTTTTTTTAAACATTCCCACAATTACAGATGTTCTGAGAAGATCTATGCAAAAACAAAACGAGTCAGGGAAAGGGGAAGTTTAAGGAAACTAACACTTATTGAGAACTAACAAGGTGACAGGCACCATACAACATTCTGCACCACCCATTTACTTGCACAAGCCTGAAAGTTCACTGCATGGTTCCCATTTTACAGATGAAGAACTAAGTTTTGAAGGGGCTACGTACCTGGCTCCAAGTTAGACAGTTACTCAGTGCTCTCCCCATCCTCAAGCTACCTCCAGAGCAGAGGGAGTGTCCCCCGTAAGAGGAAAGTAGGGACACTTCACACCTGTGCTGTCCCATGGCCCTCAGCCGTCAGGAGAAGAGTTCGTATCTGTGTTCCGATGGGAGCTGATCAGAGATGCAGTAACATAAAACGCTCCCCACTTCTCTCCAGATAACTCAGGGGCTGGGGCAAGGGGCCAGGAAGAAAGGCAGGTGCAGGCTGCCAAAAAACTGTCTAATGAGCTCTCCCTCCAGACCTGGTCATTAGAACCACGAAGAAAACCAACATGTAGGAGCCAAGAGACAGCTGAGAGCAGCCTGCCCCAACCGGCCCATCCCTCCCGAGTGCTGGAGGCCCAGCCACGTCTGAAAAGAGGCTCAATGTCAGGCAGCCGGGCAGGGAACCCCACAGAACCAGCACCATCCCTACAGGCAGGCTCCTCAAAAACGTGCCCAGAGACCCCTGCTCCTTCGCCCTCACATTTCTTTGGCAAGATTTAAGCAGAGGTTCAACATATTTCTTCACGAAAATAATTATTCAAAGCGTACCACGGTGGTTTCAAAAAGTACCTGTGTGACTTGGACACAGGCACGAGCAGAAATACTCAATGGTTAATCATTTTAATTTTGAAAAGTTAAAAACTTTTCAAAACATTTTTACAACGGGAGCAAATCCATTGCTGGGGTCAATACGAAAGAAATTTTATCTAGCACAGCTGGAATCTGACTTGGAGCTGGTCAGACAGCACTTCTGTAGACAGTCTGCAAGCAAGTCCCAGAACACATGCGAAAGAAAGAAGCTGAGACAAAGGAATGGAACAAGGCGAAAAGGTCGAAAACAAAAAGTCCACACTGGTGACACCTGCACCATGCCCCCAGATGAATGATGCAGACACTACAATGAAGTCTGGGTTTGTACTAAAATCCTCTGCAGTTAACTGTTCTAAAGTGATTTCACTCCACATACCAGAGAAGGCAGATACTGAAATGAGTAATAAAGAGCGTATGAAGGTGGAAAATGACCCAGACAGAGCCACTGAAGTAAGGCAAAGGGGCTGTGATCCCAGAAGGCAGCAAGAGCTTGGATGAGCTGGTATCCTGCACAGATCGGTGGTGAAGGAAAATTCGTACCAGGCCAGGTGCCCGGCAGCCCTGGGTTCCGGACCCAGCCCTGCATTTCATGGTCACGTGCACTCAGCACTTCAAAGGGGCGCAGGCTCCCCATCCTCTCAGCAGACTCACCCTCGCAATGGCCTCCGGGGGTCATGCGGTACCCGCTGTCGCAGTATTCACACCGGAAGGCCCCCACGGTATTGACGCAGTGCCCTTCCCCACAGACGTCTGGCCTCAGGCACTCATCAACATCTACGCAAAGCAGAAAACGTCGAGTTTTATTTCCCAAAACATAATTCCAAACCTCTCCCATCTCCCAGGTTAGTTCGATGTTAAGAATGAAGCAACTGATTCCTAACATCTATCATCTCTTTGATTTGTTCCAAAAAATTGAGTGGTTTTGATTTACTCGAATCCAAAAGAAACATTTAACGCCTCTGGTTTTTGCAGACATTTGATACTATTCATTCAAAACTGTTGGGGAAAAAAATTCCATTTTTTAATCTTCCAGTATCTAGCAGATAACTATGTTGTAACAGGGGTTTCATAATAAATTTGGGGTTGTCTGAATAAGCCCTAGACTGATGGAACCTTAGGGGAGCTAGAAACCCGCATGTGGGAATTTATGCATCAGAAAGAACACTGTCATTACCTATGCAGTTAGTACCCTCCTCACTGGCCATGAACCCCGCTGGGCAAATACACAAGAAACTTCCCTCGGTGTTTTCACAGCGTCCCTGGGAGCAGAGGTGTTGGGCCTGAGCGCATTCATCAATATCTGTTAACAAAAAGACAGATAAAAGGATTAGTGTAGTCTAGCAGGAAATTCTCAGTCTCTCTGTTCATGAAATACCAGCACACCAACCCCTGTGTCCCACAAACCTTTATAAGTGAGGAAAACAGTAAAAGGAGACACGATCAGTCTTCCTGAATACCTGAAGGGCTGTTACTGGGAAAAGGGAATACACATACGGTGTACTGCTTTGAAAGCTCAAGCTACAACCCTGACATAGGTGTTTCAAAGAGAAAGATTTCAGGTCACCACAAAAGGACCTGCCTGATAACTGGAGTCATGTAAGCACTGGAATTCACTGTGCAACTCCCAGGCCAGCTCAGCAGAGACAGTCAGAAATGTTGGGACAGGCACTCTTTCACTGTGCACTTGGGTAAAGCGAGACTGAATCATCTCAACCGACTGCCCTTTTCAACTTTATGTGCTGGGGTTCTAAACATAATACATCTAATGTATACAGATTCAAGAGAAAGAGCCATGTTATGGAGCAGGTGGATGTTCCCCTCACACCTCACCCCGCATATATATGCAAAACAAAACGGCAAAAGTCACATCTGCATAATGGCATTTAGCATATTAAAGTGGGTTTAATTAGGTATATGCCTTTGTTGCTCTATATTTGCCTTATAACTCTTAGTGCTGAATTTTCTTTTTCTAAAAAAAAAGATATTAAATTTAGTGTTAACACATTAAAATGACTTACTTAACACTATTACACCCCTTTTTGAGATTCATTTTTTTCCCCAAAGAAGCATATATGAGATCCCTACTTCATAAATTCATTAATAGTTTTGTGTCAGCATATATTGATTTTCAATATAGAAATCCCTTTTAAAAATCAAATTTTATGAACTTAGATGAACATAATTCTTTACTGCAGAATATATTAATTTGTTTTGCTAAATATGTTTGTAGATAGCTATTTCTAGAACTCTTAATTTTATATTCTTTACCTGAAAAGCTTTGGGAAGTTATTCCACCTTTATGTAATTGTATTACACTTGGTAAGGTAGGTAGCATTGAACCAAGTGGTAAGAGCCTCCTAGGAGTTTACTGAACCTCTTTTTGAGTACCCTTAGCTCAGGGATAAAATTTTTAAAAAATTAAACACAATAACATTTTCCCCATAATAAAAAAAATGTTCTTTATGTGCAAATATTTGATATTTAATAATCTCATCTACCAAAAGTGTCTCTTCTTACCAACACATTTCCTCTGTTGCTCACTGAACTTGTAGCCATCATAGCATATACAGGTATACCTCACCGGTAGGTTAATGCAGTGTCCTGCTCCACAGATATCAGGGTTCACGGTACATTCATTGATTTCTTTAAAAATAAAAAAATGTAGGGAAAAACAGATATAAACAAAGATTCCATTGCTACTTGCAAACCATTACTTGTGTTTCCTGATTACCTTATTGCCAGGTATGCAATTAGAAAACAAAATTTTATACTCTAAAATCAAGTATAAATTCATTTGATTACCGATGATCATCATTCCATAATTGATCAGTTAGTCCCAGCCAAGGTCATGAATAATTCTTAATGAAACAACTTCTAAGATGAACTGGAGAAGGTGGAAATTCAGAAAGAGGCCATGTTAAAACGTTATAGTCAATTGTGAATTTCCAAGATGGCCCATCAATGAGTTTCTATCCACTCCAGTTCATTTTGAATGATGGACCAATCACATGATTTCTCCTGATAAGAAATAGATGGTAACTTTCTATTTGTTAGCAGGCCAAATTCAAGTTCCAAAAACTATATTCAACCTCCTTCCAAATTTCTCATTAATTCTCCAGAAAGATTTACCACTTCTAATCAAAGCAGAACTTCTGGATGCAACTTACTCTTCACTTGCCAATTTCAACAGGAGCATATTTTATTTACACTAGTACAGAATCTTCTTCCAAATCTTCTCTGCTCAATTCCTCCCTCACTCTCCTCCTGATTCCTGCATGAGACTGGCTTCTTCTAAGAAGCCTGAGAAGATGAGCCCCGAGTCCTCACTCCACCCACAGACAAGGCCGTGGTCAAGGCAAGGTGAGAGGAGCTCCCAGTGGGTGAAGGCCATCACGGCGTGTTTTATTACCAAGAGGACCTGAGGACTCAAAGGTGACCTGAGATGAATTACTCCAAGACAGTCTGTTGATTTCAATGATCTTTGTAAGAATGTACAATAGAATAGTGGGGGGCGGGGGGCACAGCTGGTGGTCAGAAGCCCAGCCTTGGAGGACAGTACAGGTACCAACCTCGCTGCCCTTTCTTAGCTCTGTAACAAAGAGCAAGTTACTTAAACAATCTAAGCCTCACTTTTCTGTCTGTGTAAATGAGAATTATCAGAGCACCAACTTCAGAGCGTGAAGTTCTAAAGAGTTAACCTAAATAATGCATGTAGCTCAATGCCTGGCACATTATATGTGCTCAATAAAAGTTAGCCATTATTGGGCTTCCCCGGTGGCGCAGTGGTTAAGAACCCGCCTGCCAACGCAGGGGACACAGGTTCGAGCCCTGGTCCGGGAAGATCCTACATGCCGCGGAGTAACTAAGCCCGTGAGCCACAACTACGGAGCCCGCGTGCTGCAACTACTGAAGCCTGCGCACCTAGATCCTTTGCTCCGCAACAAGAGAAGCCACCACAATGAGCACCCACGGCAACGAAGAGTAGCCCCCACTCGCTGCAACTAGAGAAAGCCCGCGCGCAGCAACGAAGACCCAACGCAGCCAAAAATAAAAAAATAAATAAAAAATTTTAAAAGTTAGCCATTATTACTGATTACTGTGGTTGTTCCTATTGAAGTCATTTAAGAATAGATAACAAAGAAACAGCACATTTATAATAACTACCTTGGGCTATTATCTCACTGTCATCACGTAGTAAACAACGCTTAAAACAGATGAGACCATGGATGAGCCCAAGTGGCCCAGTGGAGGAAGACGGGGCCTCAAGCATGACAAGCTAAATCACACCTTTGTTAGAGAAATCTATGGCTTGAAGGAAAAGAAAAACAGGCATGCTACTGTCACCAATAACCCACTGTGAATTCTGAAGAAAGATGTGAAAAACAGTGTTTTAACAAAAATTCCCTATGGAAATGACCTAAGTTGGGGTTGAGGTTGCTCTCCAAAACCCAAACCACATTCATTTTTCATCAAGTGTTATTCACTGTGCTGTGATTTTAAGACAACCGATGCAAGTCATTTGAAAAGTTGCTAGGCTTTATAAGGACGCATATGACTACAGAGCTGCAGTATTTTGTACCAAATCACTTGGATTATGAAAAAACCACACATTTACAAGTTACTTATACCTTTAGTGAGCCTATTTATGCTAATTCACTATCAGAAAAATAGATTGTTTATAGTCAGTATAATATCAAATTACAGAAAAAATAATCCAAAAGGCTAAAAAAACATGGGTGATTAACATGATTGCCCTGACTTAAGTGACTGATACTAACAACATAAAACAATGAATTATGATACATACGTAGCATAGATCATTATATAATCATTAACAGGATAGGATAATGCTTATTTGTTAAGAAAATATAGTTAGGTACAAATTATAATATAGGATATGATCTAAATTATTTTATACACAGAAAAGAAGGCTGGAAGGAAATAAATCTTAAGTGTTACAATTATGGGGATTTGTATTGTCTATATTTTTCTGTATTTTTCAAAATTTCTACAATGAACAGGTATAATTACTTCTATAATCAGAAAAGTCTTTCTTAAAAAATTATTATTTTTATGTGCCACAAAAATCTGAAGGTAGAAAAGGTAATCTTCTCCAGGTTCTACTCCTAGACCCTCAGGTAAGCACTTCCTTCTCTGTTTCTAAGAATTCTTTAGTAGAATAGTGTGAGAAGCACATCTTTAACCAGCTATTCTTAATGTAGGTAGATGCCTTCTTTGAAAATTATTGGTATTTAGATTTCTTGATTTTCTTTGTAATTATTTCCATTATGTTCTTATCTGCCATTTTCTTAAAACAGAAAAGACATACTGATCAGATTTGCAAAAAGAAAAATTAGAAGATGACTTAATATACTAGGAACAAGAATTCAGAATTAAAAGGCTGTACATCTGGGGTTTTCAGGAAAGGCTTGATCAGTACTCATTGCCCCACCCCCAGCCCCACACATACCAATTTGTTGATTACCAAATATTTATTTGTCCTTTCAGGTATAGCTTTAGGATGGATTTTTTTACATGTGTGAACAAAAGTCTTCAAAAACATGTGATGCTTAATTCAGATGAGATACATTCCTATACCAGTGTGCCAATATTTAGATCTTTTCTTCTTAAGTCAGATCTAAGACAGGAGAAATGGTTAAGAATTTTAATTCCTTAGTCTTAAGAAATGAATAATAATAGCCTTTCCTTCCAATCTAGTATCTTAAATGGAAGCTATGAGGTTGAAATAGTTATGAGGAAAGCTTGAGGATTTTTAGTTGATTACCTCAGATTAAGTATATAAAGATGCAGCTTGAAAATGTTGATCCAGGTTGGTACTAACGTATGTAAGAAAATGTTACTCTGACACCACTAGAGGGTACTAAGAGATACATCAAAGGAACGAAGGGACATTTACTAACGTATACTTGATTTCTACACTGTTTGCCCCATTTTTTTTTTTAATATAGGAGTGATGAGTGTAACTTATCAGTTTGTCCTCAGAGATACCTTTTATCCATTTGCTAGGAGGATTCCACCCTTCTAAATTAAACAAAAAAAGAAAGCCATAACAACTTCGAAACACCCCTGCTTTCTCTTTACTACTCATCAAAAAATTTACCAGATTATAGTCAACAATACTGTATTATAAATTCCAGTGTTGCTAAGAGATTAAATCTTAACTGTTCTCAACACACAAAAAGGAGAAGTATGTGACATGATAAAGGTGTTAGCTAATGCTTTTGTAGTAATCATAGGGCAATATACGAATGTATCAAACCAACACACTGTATACCTTAAACTTATATAATGTTATGTCAACCACGTCTCAAAAAAAAAAAGAACCAAAAAAATTGATCAATACTATTTTTAAGGTAAAAAGTAAATTACTGCTACTCCTATTTTAAAACTTTAAAAATATGTCTCCCACCACCTCTTCCCATGCTTTTCCTCCTTGTCTGTTACGCTTTCATTCTTCTTCTTCTTTTTTTTTTTTTTTTTGCGGTACGCGGGCCTCTCACTGCTGTGGCCTCTCCCGTTGTGGTGCACAGGCTCCAGACACGCAGGCTCAGCGGCCATGGCTCACGGGCCCAGCCGCTGCGCAGCATGTGGGATCCTCCCGGACCGGGGCACGAACCTGTGTCCCCTGCACCCGCAGGTGGACTCTCATCCACTGCGCCGCCAGGGAAGCCCCGCTTTCATTCTTGATCACATATAAGTTATACAGAAAGCCAAGTCCTGAGGGTATTGTCTTAAAACTGAAAAAAAGCTGCTGGCTTTCTCTGTGTTTTGTGGGGCACAGACATTATGCTTTACATTTTTCTAAGAGGTCACTCACACATGGGCTTGTGAGCCTCTTCCCATGGAAAGGATCAGTTCAGGTCAAAACATACATTTCTCTGTACATGCTGATAGCGTCAACACAAGCACTGGGAATACGGCAAAGCCTTGCACAGGAAGCACTAATTACTGGCCTCCCGGGCACTCTGGTTAATGATAATGTCTTCTCTTCTAAAGCATGTTTGGTTTCCCAGAGATCAAGAGACTGCTCCCACTGGACTCTTCCAGGTATCCTCCTTCATTACACCTATCACATTTCCCCGGGTTTGCAGGACCGCCCTATGCTTTCCTACTACATGTGGCCCCTGAAACAGCTTCACCTGCACTGGGCCAAGGACCTTACTGTTTCTTTCCCGGGAGCCCGTTTAGAATTTGGAAGAAGAGCCATGACCAAAAGCCAGTGGAAAACCAAATGCTCTATTTATCCCGGCAAAAAGGCCAGTGGTGGATTTAAGAGTTTGGTGTCTTTATTTTTAAGAATTAAATGAAAAAGAGTTTTTGACAAAATATGAAAATGAGTATGCTGACCTATAGCTTTTTTCATCATGTGATTACTCAAAATAAATAAATAAACAGACCTGGAAATAGTAAAGCATGATGAGTTAACATGGAAAAAAGTTCACCTTCCATTAGCGTACATAGTTTATTGAGGCTGTCATGATACTGGTAATATGCTTCAGGGACAAAGGTTTTTATAAAGTGGTCATTTCTGAGTTCTGGAAAAGATCCAATGAGCAAAATAGTTGTTATAATGTTTGGGCCATGATGATTACAAAGGTTTACACAAAGCAGTCATTGAAAGTCAAAGAATAATTTCTGGCTGGTCTGCAAGGGCCATGGAGAAAGTTTAGGAAGAGCTGGAGGAAGGCATCAAATGTCAACTCATGGAAAGGTTTACAGAAATGCCCTGGCTTCCTAACTGCCCCACAAAGAGCATAAACTGTCCCACAACAACCGAAGCAGATGTTTCCACTTTGTAAATACTCGCCAGAGAAATAAAGGTTTGATTTTCCAACCTATCCTTGAGCTATTAAGATACTATGCTAAATCAAGAATTTATATGCTGAAATGTATCATTTATTTGGAAACAGTATACCAATAATATTGCAAACCACCAACTGAGCTGCTGAGAGTGGGAAGTATCACACTTATTCCCTGCAAATATGTGGCTCACTTTATAATTATTGCAAGTCAAAGTGAGTCTGATGAAATCTGCAAAGGCTACTTCCAGTCTCACCATCATAAAGATATCATCGTCGAGCAATGTGGAGCTTATTTTGTTTATTTTAGGCACCTACTTATTATTCTATTCCTTTCTTCAATTTATGGATGAAACTAAGAGTGACAAACATCTACCTCCTTTGTGTTCTAGGGGAAACAAAACAAAACAAAACAAAAAAAACACTGCCTAATGTTTCAGAAGGAAATGATCAGATTGCTCCTTCAATCTACATGTTTGGCTCTCTTATCAAAACCAATGGGAACATCTATATTTTGATTTCAATTAAATTTGATACAAAACAGTCCTCTTGTTCTAGTGTAGATTACAGATCATGTAGTATGGCTCCAAAAATTGCAAGCCATTTAAATTCAAAGACTATCTACAATGTTCTCCGCATGGATTGTTTTAGAAAGATTCTTTTACTATATGAAGTCAGAGCACCTACAAATGCTGCATGAAAATAAAATTTCAATGTCACTTGTTTCCTGGAAGGAAATATTTGTGCTTCAAACATGTGATAGCAGATGTTAGCCCTGTATCTCTGCCAAACTCAAATTAAGCTGTCTTCTAACAACTTCATATAGCACAGCTACTTTCATTTCTTTCAATCAGCTCTGCAGTTCAGTTGAAGCTGAGTAACTGCTATTTATTATTCCTCACAGGCCTGCATTTAAATGATGAAACTACCTTTATCCAGCCAGACTTAACCTCTACAAAGCTAGTTTGCAAGAAGTCTGATGGTTGAAGTCAGCCATTGTTAAAAAGGCACAAAAGTATGTCTTCACATTGGAAAATGGAAACAGTACTTGAAAGAACTTTTGCACTGACAGACTGCAATTTTTCTTTTTAATGCTGATATAAACAATGAGAAGATCCTCCCTGACCAAGATGGTATATAACATGTTTGTATGCCTTGCACTGCATAGCAGAGTCTCTCATAGATGGGATTAATAAAGTGGGTAGACATACATGTGACTTCAGAACAGAGAATAACAATTTTAGCCACAGCCATTAAAAAAAAAATCACTAGCATTTCACCGTATCACTAGAAATATTTAGAATAGCTAACATTTCTATAACACTTTACTCGGTATTTATAGTAAAACCAAAGAGCAGTTGCCCTGCATTCACGTGGGAAGACCATGGCTCTGGGTGCAGCTGCACCTTGAGGGTATCCCTGAAGCAGGTGAAAACACACTGCTGGGTCCATGATGCGACTCTGCACTACTTAGTCGACTGCATTTCACCTTGGGGCAGGGGTGCTTTTTAAAAACACTTTCTAGTCTGCTGTATCAGTTCAAGTATCTAAGAGAAATTACATCCACAATTTTGAGAAAATGGGTAAAAGTTTTTGGTTTTTTAAAACATATAAAAGCTGTATGTATTTAAGGTGTACAACTTGATATTTTAATATGTATACATTGTGAAATGATCACCACAGTCCCATTAATTAACACATCTAACCAAGCACATGTCTATTGGAAATGATGCATGTCATGTTTCTGAAGAGGTGAAATTCTAAGGGAGGCTGCAAACTCCTCTATTAGCTTCTCCTGCCAACCTCATTGCCAGCCTCATCCTGCAATGACATCAGGAACTTAAGCTGCTGTGATACATCTTAGTGATATTTTCTCTGATTATGATACTATATTTCCACACAAGAATATGTGGAATACACAAAAAATTCTAAAATGAAACAACACCCGAATGTCTCAGACCCCACTACAAAAAATAATCACTGCTAATACCTGGTGTATTTTCTTCTAGCATTTTCTCAATGTACGTATGTCTTTTTTTTTATATTTATATTCAATCATATATTTATATTCGCCTTCAGGTTCTTTTCCATTATAGGTTATTACAAGATATTGAATATAGATCCCTGTGCTACACAGTAAATCCTTGTGTTTCTTTGTTTTTAAATTTTTATTGGAGTATAGCTGCTCTACAATGTTGTGTTAGTTTCTACTGTACAGCAAAGTGAATCAGCTATACATATTTGGTTTAATACACTGTATCCTTCATTTTTATATACTTCATCTTGTATTTAACAATATCTTGTGACCATTTTCTGAGAGATTTTAATAAAAATTCTTCAAAAATACTGTAATATTTGATGGTAGCATACTGTTTCAATGTAGATATAATTATCTATTTCCCTATAGTTAAATACTTAGGTTTTTTTTTCTATTTCTCTATTATACATGGTGCTGTGGTAAGCGTCCATTCATATAAACCATTACAACAGTTTGCAGGGACATTATTTCCTTATACTAGTTATTTTAATATGGGATACTGACTTAAAAGTCTTGAAGATTTTTTAAAGTTCTTGACACATATTGCCAGTTTGTGCTTTCCAGAAAAGTTGAACTAGTTTACATTCCTTTCAGCTATGTGTGAGAGCCTCAATTTCACTCTAGTAAAAATTAAATACTAATTTGTTAAGAATAAAGAATTCTCATTTTAATTTGCATTTCTTTGACTACTCGTAAAGTTGAAATTTCCTATTACATATATGTTTCTTGCTATGTTATCTATGAATTACCTGATTACATTATTTCCATTTTTCTATCAGCATTTTTATTGCTGATGTATAAGACCTCACTATACATTAAGGATATTAACTTTTAGGCTGTTGGTTACAAATTATGATAAATCTTTATAATTTGTCACTAATGATTAAAATAATATATGTCTACTATAAAGAATTTTAAAATATATAAAAATATATTGGAGAGCATAAATGTTATCCATGATCCTATCAACTGGGGATGGTTAAACACTGTGATGAACTTTTTCTGTTTGTAAACATTTAAAAAATAAAATTGGAATCACTGTGTTCTATATTTCTTAATATTTTGCCATAAGCATCTCCTTACAACATTAAATACTTTTAAAACATTTATAGCTATGTGATATTCCGCTGCATATGTACCATAACTTGTTTAAACATATTCTTCCTTTAAACAGTATTTAGATTATTTCCAAATATTTGCTCTTATGACTAACTCTGCCATGAGCAATCTTGTGATAATGTGATACAGCTTTGACACTACATTTAAAATGAAGTTCATATCCACGTCTCCTCCACAGGCTCTGTGACATCAATACTGCACCTACCTGTTACTTGAGTAGGTGCAATGACTTGGCTGGCGCTTGATGTTGAAGCTTCGGGAGCTACTTCCACAGGCACAGGAGGTGATGTTTTTTCAATCACTACTATACGAGGAAGGAGGGAATAAAATGAAAATTAAAGGCTGTTATGTGCATTGAGATCCCATTTCAAAATGCAAGCATAATTTAATCTAACAACATACCACAGTAATTCTTGGATAGAGGAACAGCTATGGGTCCCTAAAGCTCATGGTATTAGCCTGTAGCCCTGGTTTCAACATTTAGCAAGAATATCTGAGAGCAATTTGGAAGCCAAGAAAAATGACCCTTCATCAAATGATGAACCTCAATAATGTTCTAATAATATATACTACTCCTGACCACAGAAAATAGTGAAAAAATTTTATCATTATAATACTAATAATATAGTAGTCTCCCCTTATCTGAGGGGGATATGTTCCAAGACCTCCCCAGTGGATGTCTGAAACCTCAGATAGTATCAAACCCTACATATACTATGTTTTTTCCTATACTAATGGGCAGGAAGCATATAGAGCATGGATACTGGACAAAGGGATGATTCACGTCCCAGGCAGGATGGAGCAGCACGGCGCGACATTTCATCATGCTACTCAGAACAATGCACAATTTAAAATGTATGAATTGTTTACTTCTGGAATTTTCCATTTAGTATTTTTGGGCTGCAGCTGACCGCAGAAAGTGAAACCACGGATAAAGAAGGATTGACTGTACCATACTTACACTAACATTATATGAGTATATTAATATACATAAGTGTACTTCACATTTCACTTAGGAACTCTCCTGATTAAAACTTTAAAACCAAAGACACAAAAAAATCCTCATCTTACTCTTTTATTCAGAGTACTCTTACAAACAGCACAAATCAACACAGGCTACCTGGAAACTGTGGATGCAGGTAAATAGTGGAAATGCCTGGAGAGAGCTGGGGCTGACTAGGCTCAAGTTTGGTTTTCTCTTGATCCAATGAAGGTATTTCCTAGATGGTTGTATTAAAAAGAAAAAAAGAAGAAAACAGAAAGTAGGAATTTTTAGTTTCCACATATTACTATTTTTATAAATTTTACTCTTAGAAAGGCAACAGATATCACAGGTACACAAAAACTTGGGCAATTGCTTGAAATTTAAAAAAATGAACCATTGCTGTGCTGCTACTATACTAAGCCCTTGAGTTTTCCCAGCAGTGCTGATATGTGCACACACCCTCACCCATTTCCCGGGGGGCCCAAAGCAAAAGGTCTCTTCAGATATTTTAAACGAATGCCTTGGCTTAAGGGCCCACATTTGGTCTGGAACAAGGCAAAACTGACCCCAGAGGAGAACTCCACCATCACCTCATTCACATGTGGCTTCTGCCCAAATAAAATGACCAGTCACACTTTGCAGATTAAGTAATGGATACAGGTGTGCCATAACAAAGAACACAATACATTAAAATACAGTAAGCCGGTCAGTCATTACAGTAACTTTACAGCTCCACCTCTCAGAATACTGGTAGTCAAACAGCAACAGAAAAATAGGGACCTGGAGGAACACCTCACACATCCTGTTGACCAATCCTGTCCTCTGGGCCAGAAGCAAAGAAACAGACTGGCACCCAGGGCTCAGTTTCCAGTTACAGCTCCTTAGGGCTCCTGCAGGCTGAACAATCGGGCTAGGTAAGGATCTGAGACCTCACTCACACCACTGTGGGCCCAGAACGCTCACATCACCACTCCTGGTTAAAGCACTCCTTGCTTTAATCACTGTCATCTTCCAGAAAGCTCACTCCCCTGGCCTCTGTTTCCCTTATCACCTTTTCTGTTTTTGATAAAATAGATATCCTGCCTGAGTATGTCATCAAAGACCCAATTGTGTAGGCATGAGTGCTTATATGGTAACTCCATTTAGATATTCCACAAATTCCTCAAACCCATCCCTTCCCCAAAGCATCCAGGCTCTGATTCCACCTTCTTCATTTCTATTAACGCCACAGTCATTAACCTGTCCAGGTTTAAAGTCACTTTTTAGTACCCCCTCTTTCATTCCTCATTCCAAGCCCTGCTCATTTCCACTATTCCTTATATTTGTTCATCTTTTTCCACATCCACAGCCCCCGTTACCCTCGTGTGCACTCACTCTCTCATTCTGTTTCCTGTGGTCATCTAATCGACCTCTCAAGCTTCCTCTTTCTCCCCATCTCAGTTAATCCTGCTGTGATGCGTCTTCTAGAAACATTGAGCACTTATTACTTTTTCCCACATTTCCCCCTTTTTTTCACAAGAGTATGAACTACATATAAAAAAATCATACATCAGATTGTACAGTCTAGAAATAAAAGAAGATTCAAATTCAGTAATAAAGGTAAGAGCAATACTTGCTCTAACATTTAAGAAAGACCTTGGACTCCCAAAAGGTCCTGGGCTCAATTATCCTTTTCTGTTTGCAGAGACGCAGTAGCCAGGGCTACTGCTGCGACTGGCTGGGCAATTCCATGGAGTTGCGTCTTTGCAAGTTTCTTCTGTTCACATTCTGTGACCAAACGGTTCAACTCTGCTGCACTGTATCCAGTAAGAGTCTTCAAGTCACAGACAAACTTGTATACGAATCTCTTGCCTTGAACTTTACAAATCATGTCCCCATCATAATAATACCTTAATGCACGACTAAGTTTCTCATAGTTCATTGTAGGTTTATTTTTACGTTGTCCCCATTTTTGTGCAACCAGTTCGGGCTGATTTAGCTTAAATTCTCCTTCATCACCAACCCAAGAAATGTAGTCTCGAGCATCCTTGTCAGTAAGAAGTTCTAGCAAAAACTGCCACAGTTGGATTTGGCCGTCGCTTCCTGTTCTGTTCCCAGGTGAACTTCTATCTTCTCCTGAAATCCTTGGAGCTCTTTGTACTTTAGCTGCCTTTGCACTACTATTTATAGCTTTAATGGCTGTTGGTGTAGCAGACTGCACTGATGCTGGAATAATTTGCACAGGTTGATCAACTGTAGCTATCTCATTCATCTGTTGTTCTTGGCTTGCCAATACATATTCTCGAAGAAGTTCCAGATGACTCCAGAGAATTTCTTCCCGAGGAACCTGCTGAAAAAAATCTTCTTGGTTGAGACGAGAGTTCTCTTCCGGAAATATTCAGCGTAGTGAGGTCTATATCGGTCATGCTGAATTCCTTCATTACCCAAACCCCCCAATGCAGGACTTGGTCTGTGCACCACTGTATGGGATCACAGGGTACCCCAAGACGTTCTTGCTTTTTCCTATAACCTTCCAGAGCAGCAGCCCATCTCTTCACTTGTTCTGAGGTTTCATCTGAAATGGTTGTAATGTGTTTTGTGCCATCGAGAGTTATCACTTAAGTTTCCTCAACAAGATGTGCTTCTGCTTCGGCATGGTGGGCATCTGGATCAATAACTACTTCAACTGTTTCCGCAGGTTTAACAATTTCCAGGATGTTTAGCTTTGGTTCAATTCCTTGGTAAGAAATTACCTGTACACTAAGCTGTACAGGTCCATCTGTCTTTACTCCTTGGTCAAATAAACTTCGTCCTGGATCCAGCTGGATATCTTGCAGGCAAATTTCACGAGCATCCAAAGAACACTGCAGTCTTGGTTCTAGTAGTTTCTTTAAATTGCCTATTGGCTCATTGATGTCTATGGCCTGGCTTACACATTCAGCTGGGGTGTAGGTTTGTTCAACAATGCTTTCTTCTGTGCACTCTGGTTTCTCTGTTCCATCAATCTCAATTTCTATCAGCTCCTCTGCTTCTCTTTTCGTCATGATTGAAGTATTTCAAAAGCTGACCCCTCCACTTCCTCCTCCTGCTTGGCTTCTGTCTCACCTAGAGCCGTCCGGTCGCCGACTGTCTCCGAGACGCTTCCTGTCCGGTGAGTCTCCCCCTCTTCTTAAGAATACAGACTAGCTTTTCTATTATCTATTAAAAGATGACCCCAGTCAGTCTCAACTGCAGCCCACCTCCTGCAGCCCATGGTCAATGCTAGCAAGGAGCAGACCATGACCAGATGTGAGTCCACTCCCGCAGCTTACAGACAGAATTCCACACCTGCCCCTCGACTCCCCGCCCCCAGCAGCATGGGGCGGCCGACTTCCTACTTCCTAACCAATGTCACTTCTCCACTTGACAAGTACGGTCCAGTTGAGGAGGAGGGTATTTCCCCACCGACTGCAACTGCAGTTTGGTGTTCCAAGCCTTCCAAAGCAGCGTCCCCCGCCCCCCACCAAGTTCTCTTTCTAACGGAGTCTCCCCTGCTCCCCTAACTGACCTCTTGCTGTCCCCTCCCTCCACTGCACCTATGCGCACGTAATTTCCCATCAAGGGACCACCCTGCTTTCTCTTCATCAATGTTTAATATCGTGAGACCTCTGCAGAAAGTCAAGACCGCAAAGCCTACGGCTGCATTTTCCCCACTGCCTCCTCTCCATATAAACTGCAGGAAAAGTACACAAGCAAATTCTCAGGCCCTCTTTCAGATCCTTTATGAGAGTTACCATAAACTCAATCATAAACAGAGGAGAACAAAATCAGATACGATGAGGTTGTCAGGGAGCTGGCTGGCCCACTCATGGGCTAAAGGATTCCTCCCACTCATCACCCAGAACGAAATTCAAAATCAACAAAATTGCAAACTACTGTACATCACTGATCTTTGGAAATGCTACCCAAGAGCTGCAAATATGTATGTAAAATATGCATATCTGTTGTACTTCTTTTGGGGTCAATATAATGTAACATTTTTCCTTATTGGATGCTATCAGTCTAAAATCGTTCCTTTTTTCTGGATTCTTTCAGCACTTTTAACACTTATGTTATTCTATCCCCCTACTTATAAGCTAAAGAGTTAAAAAAACTACTTATAATAATTCACATATGTATATGACCCATCTAAATCCTAATAATTACTGCATTCTTGCCAACTGAATGAACACTACACAAATGTATAAACATTTAATAATTACCTAATTTTCATGTTACCAATAAAGAAATATTCAATAGTACATAAATAGGACAGAGCTCCAGCAAATGCCAGTATTTTCTACTGATAAATCTCACAATTCATAGCCTTTTTCTGGTGCCAAAAAAAGATTAAAATTTCTCTAAAAGTTTAAAGAAGCAATATCCCAGCATTTGATTATAAATTTCAAGGGTAAGCTCTGCTCCTACTCCAATTTAACTCAAACATGCACGTCAAATATTAGCTGAACTAAGAAGTACATCACTCAGTATATATATGCACTCTGAGAATACACAATTACATAAACATGTCAGAACCTTTCTTTCCATAGATGGTCCAGGCCATGAACTGACTCCTTGAATTTCATTTAAGCCCCTGATTCCCATCAGTCCTATCGTTTTTTTCTCCCTAGATTTAAGTTCCATGAGAACAAGGAGTTTTGTCTGATTTGTTCTCTACTGTTTTCCTAACATTCAGAGTAGTGCCAGTTATACAGTAGGTGCTCAATAAATATTTACTGAATGAATGAATGCTATATTTCCTTAAACCAAATAATACATAATAGACATGTTACTGTATTTAAGTCTTAAAAAATCACACATAATCTAGAAGAAAGTCATTTTGAAGGTAACAAAAGGTGATTTGCAAACGAATAAATTACCTTCTCAGGAGGTACAGTTGCCACTAAAATCAAAAAAGAAAGAAGGACATTAGTACAATTTAAGACAGTCCACTACATAATATTTCATTTTCTAAAAAGCAACAAAAGTTCAGTATGTCTCCAACAGGATTAAGAATCAAACTAAATCAAATGCAGAATTATGGTCATCTACCATTTTGGAGAATTTTACACGACTGACAGGGGAAAAGTATCTGTGCTATGTCATTCCTCAATTACAGGAGATCAGGTAGCAGATGTGATGAAGTTCTTTCCAACTCACTTGCTAACTAAAAAAGTTAAAGGAGGCAGCACTTCCTGGTACATTGTTTCATGCCTAATCTCAATTTTGTAGAACTTCCCACACCTTGGAAAACAAACATATTCATTATACTTATCCTTAACATAATAAATAATGTTTGAAATGCTTTCTGATGTCACTGTTAAAAGAGAACGCCCTATTTCAATAAGAGACCAAAGAAAGGGTGCTGCATTCTTAGTGCGTAGTGATCTTTAATGAAGCCCTGTGAGCATTTTCAGGAAGATATGCTAACAAGATCATGAAAAAAATCACAAGCCAGCAAGATCCAATGAGAGATTAGCATCAGTATGTTGAACAAATCACAGGTTACACCATCATCGACATTATTATAGGGTGGTGGCAGGAGTGATTATGCCTTTCTATTTTGAAACACTTTTCAAAAATCAGTATGTAGAATTAGTCCTTAAGCCTTAGATCAATAATCACAGGGATTTTTCTCATGAGTCAACGTCTCTATAAACATTAGTATAAAAGGTAGATGCATTAACTTGTAAAACCAATCAGGGCACCAGATTGTTACCACTGCTGCAATGTTCTTGTGGTTAGAAAAAGTCAACTAACCTTCTATCCTGTCTAACCCACCACCAAGAAACTCTTGAGGCAGAATCTGGACCACAGCCCATTTCCTCCCGCTTGTGCCAAGACGGAGAAGGTGCAAACATCTGGCCAAGTGCACAGGAGCAAACTGGCCAGCACTGTCAATTCTAGGTGAGGTCCTACCTCGTCTGCCTAACCAAGGAGAAATGCAGCAAGTGAGAGAGGGGAATAAAATAGGCTAGAACACACAGAGGTTCAGAGTCCTGAAAAGACACCTCTCTTCCTTGCCAAGCTCCCAGCGCCTCACTAACCTGGGCACCTTCTCCCCTCACAAAACCCATAAATGGACACCCTGAATTCTGACCTAAGAATCAGGTGTGAAAGGCCAACAGGAGCTTTATTAAAGCCAATACCTATTCCACACAAAGCTTTTTGTTCCTCCCATCTGGGGTGAGCACTTTTGTGGTGACAAAGATATTCAAAGTATTGGACATGCTGGTTTCTATGGAGAGACGGAGATAGATAATCCCTCTTTCCGAACCAGAGAGTCAAAGCCCCTTGTCTCTAGTCTCCCTCTGGAGTAGCCGGCCTTAACCACTTCCTCGGAAAAATGTGCTCTTTGGTCACATCACATACTCTTTGTATGACATCCGCAAGTCAGTTGCTCTAAGTCTTGGTTTCTCAAAATGTAAATTAAAAGACTTCACTAGGTGATCTCCAAGATCTCTTTCATTGATCCTGTCTTTCTTCACTTTGCTTCCCCTTATCCCTGACTGCCTGTGAGACTCTATTTCATGGACGCTCAGTTGACGCTTTAACTTTTTAAAGTCTATGGATTCCAATTTTTAAAGTAAATACGTATTTATTAAATGGCCCTGTAGACACAGAAATGAATTCAGGCTACTCCCTGAAAAATGTGAATCACTCTCCAGGAATAAACACCAAGAAAAAGTAGCTCCCAAACACAAGACAATGTCCTGAGATGACCGTGGAATACTGCCACCTGCTAGGTACATACTACTCCGCAGCAGTGGTTCTCAATCAGGGGTAATTCTGCCCTCAGGGGACACTTAGTGATACTTGGACACCTTTTTGGTTGTAGCAACTGGGAGGGGGAGGGTGCCACTGGCTTCTAGGGGTTAGAGGCCAAGGATGTTGCTAAACATACTACAATGCACAGAGCAGCTCCTCACATCAAAGAACTATCCACCCCAAATGGTCAATAGTGCCGAGGCTGAAAACCCCTGTTCTAGAGGTTATAAGCAGGGAAACCAAAGCAAAGAACCACAGACAGATGGCTAGGTCCGCGATCCATTTCCACTCTCACCTTCTGGCTCCGCCGCTCCTGGCCCCTGTTCCCGGGAGAAGGTCAGGGCCTCCACTGGCTCTTCCTTGGCTGGGAGAGGTGGAGGATGAGTACTTTTAGCAACAGGTTGAGTGTTCTTTGGCTTGACAAATACAGGTCCTTTACCTACATGGTGATGGATTGGCCTGCGTCTATGAACGCCAGATACCGTATAACCCATTCCACCAGGACAGATTTCCTTAAAAGCAGCTAGATTTGGGATGGGAAAATATTCCTTTTAAAAATCTAAAAGTGCAAACTTATACAGAGGAAAACAGCATGATGAATATCTCTTAATAAATCATCACTAATATAGTTACATTTAAAAACTTCAAAAACAGATGCAAAATGCTTGAATTTCTGTCAAACTTGCATATTTACAGAAAAAACCCAACCCTTTCTTTTACTAAACATTTCTCCATCTGTTAATTCCTTATCCTACCCAATCAGAATTTTATATATATATATAGCATATATAGCATATGGAGAGCACATATTTTATATATATTAACATATGTCAGCTACAAATTAGGAGATAGCATACATATATTTTCTATTTAATATTCTATATCATATCATGTATTACACACATAAAATATATGTAATACATGAGATTTTTAGGTACAGAACATACTATATATATTATATATATCTCAGGGGGAGTGTAATATCAGCAAAAATCAGACTGTTCCCTCTTGCTTTGGTCTAATTTCACTAGTTATTAACCAGGAACTCAGTAACATCTAAGTTAAATGACTAGCAAGAAGGTTGAAAAAGAAATCACTATTGAGGGAAATGAGGTGCTGAAATCATCCTAATTTGTTTCCAGTTGAAGAAACCAAAGGACTCAGCCAGGATGGAGGTTATCAGCAGATACGGGGAGGCTGGTTAAGAAGGATTGAAACAGGGCAAGGGGCTTTGAAGAGAGATTCTCAGGATGGTGAAAAGGAATCCAGCGAAATACACATGCTAAAGAGATGACGGGTAGAAATAAAGGAAAAAAGGACACACCAAGTTAGAATGTAGGTATTTTCAAGGAGAGGGATGACAAGTGAGCAAAAGCCTGACCATGACCAACTGGTCGAATTATCCTGAGGGCTAGGAAATATTCTATGCACTGGAACTGCTATTCCCACCAGGAAGGTGGTTTTGTATACTTTAAAAAAAAAAAAAAAAAAAAAAGGTTGACTGGGGACCTGTGATTTGCTAGCCTCCGTCGCATAATCGCCAGGAATGAGTCAAGGGGAAAGACAAGAGAGGCAAGGCAGTGTGTGGCCCGAGGAGGAACGATCCACCTAAACCCTTTGGTGTCAGCGCTGGAGGCAAGTTACCAAATGCAGACACCAAGGAGCTCATGGTCCACGTTTTTATTTCTACTTTTAAAACTGAAAGTAAAATAAGTCACTTTTCACTTCCACTGAACAAGAGATCTCCTCTTGATGTTCTGGACCTAAAATTAGCTCTCGGTAAAAATAAAACCCCCAAATACTCCTTAAAACATGCTAAAATTTGTTTTTCTAAGGATCACACATTAAATGGTAGAACCTCATTTTTATGTTTAACTATGAAATACAATTTTCATGTGGAAGAATAGATGTTTCTAGCAAAAATGTTTTTCTATCAAATATTTGAAGCATGAATGAACTACACATTACTCTTATGAAAATCACCATACATCCAAAAACTGGTTAAGTGCCAAAATTTTATCTTTATATTATTTTCAAACTTAGTTACTGCACTTTATGGAAAAGTGTTCTGCTGTTACCGTCTTGATTTATGCTTCATGTAAGGGTTACAAAAGCTATCAAAATTGAACTTAAAGTGGGTCTGTGAATTATCAAGATCATGAATTTAACTGATTATTACTTTTTAATACTGAGAGGATCAGATCCCACAGGAGGATACTAGGGCCTTCTGGAGATGTGTCAAGTTACCCAGTAAACCAAACTACCATCAACATTATACCGTCTCTGCTTTACCAGTTCTTTCTGATCCCAGCCATCAACAAACATGGCTCACGATAGTTAAATTTATATTTAAAACTTGTCTGCAACAGCGCAAGTTATAGGCTTAAGACATTAAATGGCCCTGTGAGAGTTAATACACTTCCCTATGTGGGAAGCACCTTATGGAACAAGAAACTGAGTAGACTTTTTTTATGCCTACCCCATGCCAGTGAAATTGGGGCCACTCCTTTTTTGACAATATCAGGCCCAGTATTTGCAGGGATATCTCTTTCTCTTCTCTTTAACTCTACTTGACCCTGCTTGAGAAGTTGGTGACTCCCTGGTATAAGCAAGGCACTTAGATAAATTTAGGCTTTCAGGGCTTTAGGCCATTATGTACTCAACTGAAGGATAAAGAATCATCACCTCTTAATATTCAGCCCCCACCCAGAAGTTCATGGGAGCTTTGGCAGGATCTGCCCTTGAGTTATTAATCTTCATAGCATAAATTCAATCAATTATATTCATAGTGAATATAATTTTCTCCATTTCCAACTGGAGAAATCAAGCACAATGTTCTTAACAGGACCTGAGAGGCACCTGTTCAATACATGAGTGAAAGAGTTAACCTGCACCAGGTCTAGTCGCTGTGCAGGCGGTGAGCAATCATCAGGAAAGTGCAAGTCCAACAGGGCCTTCTGGTCTCTCCACACTTTCAAACAACAGACTTAGGGCCCTAGAAGCTAGGGATAAAACGCAATGGCTTTTCTTAACATCCAAAAGGAAGTCTAATGTTACATACAAATGGGGAAAGCTCTCTGCATGTAATTTTTCCCACTGACTCAACCTCGTATGGTCATGGTTTTTACAAAAGGGATAAAAACACATCGCATTATTAATAACTAATTTTAAAGTCAGAAACCACAAATAACCCAAGCTGCCCAAATCATCCTGTGCGCTTGTGTGGCTGGGAATGAATGTGAGCGCACAGCGGGGCATGTCTTACCTGTGCCTGGAAGGGGACATTTCTCACAGTGTGGGCCCCAGGCCTTGCCCACACTACAACAGCAGAGCTGCTTGGTGAGATGAACAGACAGGGGGTGCATACACTGCCTTCCGGAACTGACAAGTCGGTAACAGGGCCCTTTCTCCTCAGAGATCACAGGGGTATCCGCTGAAGCAGAGAGATAAGGCCTGACGTCACCCAAGAAACGACAAAAACCAGTTCGACATTTCACATAATAGTAAAATGAACCTAAAAGTTTGGATTAGAAATCATACTTCAGAATAAATCTGTCTAGATGTAGGGCATTACCCTTCTTAATTTAGGGTCAGTTGACCAAATGAGTTTGAGAGTCAGGACATCAAACGTCTCTGTCTCTGTCTGGTCCCTTCTTCCATTTTAGTAAGTGTTGAAAATCAACTATGTGTGCGTGAGTGAGAACAAATAATTTCAACCAAAATAAACCTGCCCAAATAAACCTAACTATAAAACCTAATTATCACAATCACTACCTCATTTGTTGTCCTGTATTTAGCCATAAGAGAGGTAGTTCTAGGGCAGAATTTGGTAAACAGCCAGGTATCATGGAAAATCAGGAACTGAACATAGTAGATACTACAAATCAGCGATCACTCTTCTTGCTTGGAGGACCGTGAGAGCCTGCAGGGCCCTATCTGGTCTCATCCTAGGCTAGCGACCAGCAAATGGGAGGCAGAGGACAGCTTCTGACTGGCAATGCCACACAAGGCCCCCGGTCCAGCCAGACAGCACACCAGAGAAGGAACAGATGACATCCTCAACCCCTCAGGAAACATCCCAAAAGCACATCCGCCCACAGTCATCCAATACCTAAGTCCTCATTCTGATTCTTCTTCTATAAATTTAGTAGATGAGACTTCATTAATCTAACAGCTACTGGGCACATAGGGCAATTATGAGAATAAGAAAGACACGTCCCTGCCTTCACAAAGATCATTTTCTAGAGTAAATGTGCATGGAGAATGTTCTACAGAGCCAGTTCCAGGCCAAGTCCACACTGCTGAATAGACCAAGCTTGATGGTCACCTCTCTGTTCATTCCCCATGTCAACAAAAGCTCTTCTCTACTGCATCACTGTCCAAATGAGCTTTTCCCGATTTGCCTTTCCCTTACCCAATTCCTCTAGCACCTGGCACTTCCAAATCACCTTCCTTTCCCGCTCAGAGCTAAATTTTCATTCTCACAAAACGACTGACATCTCTGCTACAAGAAACAACCTGATTCAATGAAAGCACTACAGCACAGTGAAGAGAGCAAGGGTTTTTAGATCCAGACAGACCTGGGCTCACATAGTGTGTCCCCCACTTGCCAGCAATATAACCTAGGGAAGTCACCTTGACTGGCTGCAATGGTTTATGTGTCAACTTGACTGGGCCACGGAACCTAGATAGCTGGTCAAAGACAGGTCTGAATGTTGATGTGAAGGTATTTTTCACATGAGATTAACATTTAAATTAGTAGATTTTGAGTCAAGCAGATGACTCTCCAGGATGTGGGTGCGGCTTATCCAAGCAGTTGAAGGCCTTAGGAGAAAAAGAGACTGATCTCCCCAGAGGAAGAAGGAATTTTGCCAGCAGACTGCCTTCAGACTCTGGCTGCAACATTAGCTGTTCCCAGGACCTCCAGGCTGCCAGCCTACCCTGCAGATTGGGGCTTGCCAACCTCCACATTCATGTGAGCCAATTCCCTAAAAATCCCTTCTCATCCACCCACGCTATTGGCTCCATTTCTCTGGAGAGAATGCTGACTCATACACTGGCTGAGCCTCAGTAACTCCCTCACTTATAGGTGACAAGCTCAATGTATAGACTCAAAATATCATATGCTAAACGTTTGGTTCAGAGTAGACACAAGATACACGTCAGCCTGCCTTATTAATAAAAGCAGGTATCTCCATCCTCTCAGGGGCATTTGTACACGACTTGATCACTGCTGTAGCGGTAGAATTTCAACAAAGTGAAAACAGTCGAAAAAAGGATATGGGTGAATTGGAGGGTGGAGCAGAGGATTGAGGGGAGCAGGGGAGACCTTCCTAAGGCTTCAAAACTTAGTTCCTCTAATAAGGCCAGGTTTGCCCAAGACTACTAAAAATGTGGTAAAAGGGAGAAGTTTGAGTCTTTTCCTCTCCCTTCTACTCACTTTCTGGAGTCTGTGCAAGTCAGCTATGAAAGATTAAAGGTCACAGAAGAAAAGTAAAAGAAAATTTATGAGTATGGTTATTACCCCCAAAAGGATAAGTTTCTGGAATGACTGACCATCAATCATATAGCATATGGGTGTGTGTCCGTCTCTCTATATAAGTTGTATAATCTTAAGAACATATACATAGTTCTAGGATAATCAGCTCACCAAGGATTTTGCTCCAAAATTTCTTCTCCAACCAAAGTGTTTGGAATTCACAACACATATTTCCATAGAAACAACGTCAGGTCAACTCACAAGAGCCTATTTTACACGTGGTAGGGATTAATTATAACACTAATCGCATTAAGGTTAGTTCTAGATCCCAAGAACAAGGGCCATTTAAAGCAGGGCAGAGTTTCCCCAAATCCTGGACATTGGCAGACAGTGACACTGGCCCCTTGTGCTGACTTGTCCACACTCGCTCCCTGGTATCTACTTCGCCCTCATATCCAGGGTAGTGATACCACCTTAGGCACCATCCCTGTTATACTTACTCTGCTCCTCTATCCAAGGACTCTACTTTAAAGTAACATATCAGGCCTACCGCCCAGATTAACCCCAAACTCCAAATCAGCAATTCAGTTTTTAAGGGATTAGTATGTGTATTTGTGTGTAAGTGAATTATAAGAGATTGCTTGTTCATTAAAGCAAGTCTCTGGTTGAGGCTCCATGCATGGCACACACACACACACAGAAAAAGCAAAATGTTAGGCATTTTATCATGTGGAGAATAATGACAGAAGTCAAGGAAGCTAATTCCTCCTAAACATCTTCTCCTGAAAGGTCTCTGTTTTATAGGTTTTTCTCCTTGTATCATTTCCTAACCCAGAGATTCTCCCTAAGTGCTAGGATACTGGTGTTTGTTTTTTTTTTCCAAGACAGCTTCCAACGCACTTCAAGTGGGGGTCTTTAAGGGAATAAGAATCACTGGCTTACAGAATCATCCAAACTCAGCTGTTGGTGTGTCAGGGAACATCAGACCATGTTGTAGCTAAACACTGTGCTTCACCCCAAGTGCACATAATAATAAGCCATTAACTAATAAAAAAAAATCTGCTCCTTCAAAGATGGAAGAAATCCCAGTAGGAAGCCATTGGAAAGGTCTGGCTTACATGCCTAAATTATACTAATGCTCCTATGATTCAAATTTTCTTTGCTCTACAATTATGTGGATCAAAAAGTGTTAATTTATGCCTCCCTCAGATTTCTAACAGGATGTGCCCTTTAAAATGGCCTCTATTTTAATGTCTAAGCCACCTGTTATTCTTTTATCATTTCAAGTGACTTATATGGCAATTCACTTATTTCATTAAACACCTCTAGCATTTTCACATTCAACATGATACATAAACCCAGGAACAATATGCTACTTAGAATGATGCATGATTGGTGTTTCTACTGTCTGAGTATCTTTAACCACAGAGTGAAAGGCTGGTTGTAAAGGCTAATTCATTAGTATACTACATTTATTATTTAAAATATAATAAACGTGATTATATAGTCTATTGCATCATAAGGATTTACACTATACTAAAAAAAAAAAAGTCAATATTGCCCAAAGATTGCTAAAGAATTGGTGGAAATGGGAATGGGACAGAGCAATGAGCAGGAATTACAAAGCGTGCTGGTAGGTTCATATATGTAGGTACCCTGAAATATGGGTTTTGCAGATTGTATTTTTTGTAGGATGTGTTGCTAAGATTCAGGTGCACAGATTCAGGTACTCTATATAGAGGGAAAAACATTTCAGAAGCATAAACCCTACTAGAAATGCCACATCAGTCAAGAAAACAAATCTTTTGCTCCTGGTGACAGACATGGGAAAAATCTTCCAAAGAAATAAACATATAGCTCTATACCCAAGTATAGTATTGAATCTTCACCATATATATCCAATGCTGATGGTGATTACATAACAAACCACCGTGAGAAGGTAAGATGCTATGGTTCTCACATTTGGGTTCCCCAATAATGTATTAACCAACTTAATTATAGGGTCGTACAACCAACTCTGATTAGACTTTCAAAGCCATGCTGCTCTTATCAATTCAAACATAAATGTAAATATTATTAAGCAGATATAAATTAACCTGGTACTT
Source organism: Monodon monoceros (assembly GCF_005190385.1). Taxonomy (NCBI): domain Eukaryota; kingdom Metazoa; phylum Chordata; class Mammalia; order Artiodactyla; family Monodontidae; genus Monodon; species Monodon monoceros. Next base: position 62,018,422 of record NW_021703775.1, read on the forward strand.
GGAACAAGTTGAAAAACAGAAGACTTGAGGAGACAGCATATAAGCTAGCCTCTCCTACTAGTTTGTTTTCACTCCCCCCCTTCCCCAAACACCTCCAATATCCTTATTCACTTCTTGGATGAAATTCCACATTAGAGTTTCATGCCATTAAAGCTTAAAGTCCCAATGGGATGAGTGCTGGGATGCAGGTGTGGGGAGCAAGTAACACTGTTAGAAGGAGTCTGAGAGATGAATTTCCTAGGGAAGTAAGAGCCCATAGGCACCCTTTTCAGGAAATGGGTTATTAAAAATAAATTCTGTGAGAACCAAAATTTTAAAAAAACAATGATTCTGAGGCCACTGCAGAGTCAGACCAGCACTTTACAGTGAGACTAAATAGTGGCTCCGCTTAAATAGATGACTTGCTCCTGTCAATTTAGACCAGTTTCCTCTTCCTGATTAAAGGCTCAGCTTGTGGAGTGAGACAAATTGAGTTTCAAATTTGGGCTCTACCACTTATAGGCTGTGGGACTTTTGGAAATAAACTCTCTGTGCCTCAACTTCTTCATTTCTAAAATAGGAAGAACAACACTACAAGCCTCATAGAAATCTGGTAAGTATTATATTTGATAATCTATATAAAGTACTCATCACAGTGCCTGGCACTTAGTAAGTACACAGTAAAGATTACTACATTACTGTCACGGTTTTGGTTGTTACTGCTTTTACGTGGGAGCAAACAGTTGGCACAGATCTGTCCGTACAACCTCAAGGCCATGATGCTGTGAGACCACTAAGTGAGGAAAACTACGAGCCTAAGCTGAGACAGCCACAGAGGAGGTGGGAAGAAAGGAAAAGGTAGAAAATAGATTATGAAGATCTAATGACTTTCTTGGAGACCAAAGGAGATGACAGAGTCAGAGGTGACACAGAGGCTCCCAGCCTCATTTCTGGGGAGAACAATGTCACCATGGACAAAACCACCAAGTCAGGAAGGAAAGCCCATTTTTCTCTCTCTGCTAGAGAGATCTAGCAGTCATTTACCCAATCAGCTTTATAAAAAAAAAAAAAAAAAGATCTAGAACTATGAGATCCAATTTGTTAGACCCTAGCCACATACTACTACTTCGATAAAATTTAAATGAGATACAATTTAAATTCAATTCCTTAGTCACACCAGCCACTTGTGACTAGTCTATCACATCAGAAATGTTCTGTATCTGCACTGTCTATCATCACAGAAAGTTCTATTGGACAGCATTGATCTAGCCCAAAAGTCAGCAAATTTTCTCTGTGAAAGGCAAGATAAATATTTTAGGCTTTGGTCTCTGTTTGGTCTCTGTTTCAACTTCTCAGCTCTGCCATGGCAGCGTGAAAGCGGCCTTAGACAGTATATAAATGAACGGACATGGCTGTGTTCCAATAAAACTATTTACAAAAACAGACGGTGGGACAGATTTTGCCCACGGGCTATAATTTGCCAATCCCTGATCTAGAACCCTAAAGTTAGAGGTACAAAACCCAATTTTAAACCTCAAATGTCATTTACAAGCTATATGATCTTGAAAAGTTACTTAAACTCTCCTAGCTTCAGCTTCCTATTGTGTAAAATAATTCATATCTCATAAGGAAGCTGCAGAAACTAAAAAGAAATGATGTTCATGAATATGACTGGCTTTTCGAAGGGATGAGTTCGGCATCTCATGATTTCCAGAGTTAGGGCAGAAGCACATCTTCTCTCTAACCCTCTATTTCTGTCAGTAAGCACCAAGTCCATTGGTCAAGAATATTATGAAACAGCAAATATGGAGGCTCAAAATTCTTTTTTTTTTTTTTTGCGGTACGCGGGCCTCTCACTGTTATGGCCTCTCCCGTTGCGGGGCACAGGCTCTGGACATGCAAGCTCAGTGGCCACGGCTCACTGGCCCAGCCGCTCCACGGCATGTGGGATCCTCCCGGACCCGGGCACAAACCCATGTCCCCTGCATCGGCCGGCGGACTCTCAACCACTGCGTCACCAGGGAAGCCCCTCAAAATTCTTTTACCTGGGCCCTTTGAACCTGTGGACACACCCTCCCCAGCATTCATCCTGGAGCTCTTGAATTTCTGAAGAAAATTAATTGCAGCTTAAAAAGTCAGAAAGCTTTCCTACTCCGACTGCACAGGTTATTATACTTTTCTTGGATTGGCTCTGAGAAATCCTGGAGTTTCACCATTCCCCACAGAGAGGTAGGAGCAGGTCTGGAGAATGCTACTGCAGCAACGCCCTGATCCACAGACACAGAGGTCGGAGACAGCAAACGCCAGAACTCTCCTACTTTCTTCTTTCAGCTTGGCTAAGTCAAGGACAGGGCGCGGGCAAGGAGAGAAAGTGAAGTGGTTGCAACCTTTGGCTGCAGTCAAGGAATTCTGAGGGTGTTCACCTCGGCGTATTCGAGAACAGGGAGAGCTTCCCATTGCTCCTGAGCCACTGCCAAGTGCATTTCTTTGAGTTCACAGAGTCAGCCACACCTTTTATGGCCTGGATATGCCCTAAATTCATGCTGCCTGAGCAAACGTGGTCAATCTCCTCCATCTGCTTCCACAGTCTATCCAAGGCTGTTTTTATATCTTGCAAGAGCATTTACTCCAAATGATAGATAGCTTTGCTCAGTGCCTTTGTGTGTCTGTGTGCATGTCTGTGCATGCGTGTGTGCACATGTGTGACCCCCGGTCTCCTTCTGCTACTTCCCCCATGACTATCAAGGGTACCACCAACTTGCCAGTGCTTTTCCCCCCTACTTTGTAAGTATCATCTTCTCCCCTCATTCTTTCTCAAGACATTCCTTCTCTTCAGACTTCCCTATCAACTTCTCCAAAATATGGTTCACTCACAAATCAGACTGGATTGAACCACGTCGCAAATCCTGAAAGACTTTACATCTCTCTATGATATTACATGTGGTAAATTCAGAGGAAAGAGAAATAAATCTGCCCACTCAATGCTGGTAAAGAGCCCAGGTTTTAACTTCAAACTCTAAACGGGAACATTTAACCAGCAACAAACGTCTCCTAATACTTATCGTTTCAGCTGTTGTAGCTGAACCATAAAATTAAATTATTTATTTTTCAAATACGAATGGATGGTTGTTTAATAAGTTCAGTATTATCTGGGCAATGACAGGGAAAATAAATGCTAAGGAAAGTGTGTTTCAAAAATCTCATTGGCAGGTTTCTACAATCTTATTAAAACCTGGATGTCTGTCCTTAGCTCTAGACATCAGATCTAGTCAAATAAAACACTTTGCGACCAGTCCTCTAAGTGTACCTAATCTACAACATTCAATGTGGTCATTTTAACCAGACTACAAAGCAAATTATTTAAGGAAAAACAAATATTCACAACAAATTCTATATTCAAACTCTAAAAATGTTTTATGCTTAAATTATACAACTGTATTTACAATACTCTACTCATGTAATTCCAATCAGCCAGAAGTTATCCCTAAGTTATCTGGATATTGTCACTGATGTCATTTTTGGCCTGAAATTTCCAAATCCTTGCATCAGTTTTCAAGTGTACCTTGTATGCAAGCATAATTTTACAGTCTAATTTTATCACCCGCCAAAAAAAGCCCTATAATTAGGCGCCTGCCTGCTTTATGATCAGAACTGTCTGTGAAAGAACACGGAAGAACTTACGTGCAAAATTTCCTAATCTGTATTTGACAGGTTTCAAAGGAAAATAGTAGTAATTAGTAACAACGTTCCAAAACACTCAACAAACTCCTCTAAAAGTAATGAATGAGATTGCCATTTTTATTTTATTACATTTGTCTTTATTTCACCATGTCTATCCATCAGCTTAGGGCACAGAGTTAGAGATGCACAGTTAAAAGCAAACGATGGTACCTTCATGAAAAATATGTCTTGATGATATGACAAATTTAAAACTGGGGACCAGAAAGATACAACTTAACATATACCAATGCCACATTATAAAAACAGGTAAATAAAAACAAAAACCTAGCAAGACAAAAATTAATGCAGGATTGCTCTTAACATCTCGACAGTTTTCTGCCATACATTAGTTTAAAATGTTTAACCTTTAATTGCATGTGACTTTGAAAAATCTGTTGCATTTACCTACTTTGTAATAATGGACACAAGTACCTTAAAAATAAGGTAGTCTTAAAAAATTCTGTGTCTGAGCCCTTTACATCTAAAATGCACACATCTAATTGTCAGGTGATCTGTATTGATTACACTGGATTAGGTTTTGTGGCAAGAGTGTCTTTTTGGAGAAACTACATTTTCTGTACCAATATTAGCACATAAGATTTGATGGATGATTTTTATCCTTAACAAGTTAAAAAAAAAATCTTAGAGACAGATTTGTAAGGCAAAATAGTTTAACTTCAGGGACACATATCAGTGGTTTTTGAGGACAGCAGAATAGAATATTTGAAATTAGAATTGAATAAAAAAATCTGAAACAGAGCCTTGCTAACTATTTCCCAGACTCTTCTAACCAAGAAAGTACAATGAAGCCTCATTAAATCAGACAGAAGTGACTCAGAATTTGGAATAATTAAAGACAGAAGCTGGGACAAAGTTTCACTCCACCTAAATAATGCTTAAAATACTCATGAAGGAAAAATCTGTTTTCATGTCTTAGGTATGCTAATTTTAATTAACTGTTTCTTTGCATAATTCCTCTGTGTGCTTGTTCTCTACCTTAAGTTTAAGCTGTCATTTTTTTCTGAACACAATAAAAATGCATTTTTTAAATAAACAGATTTATTGTAGTATATCAGGCCGCCTCCTCCCTCCTGTCATTTTAATGACATTTCCCTGCATATTTACAGCACTCAGTCGACCGCTGAGTATTTACCTTCTTTTGGATACTTCCCCTTCCCCCCACCCCCCCAATAAAACATGCAAAATAGTAATAAAAAGTGATCATTACTTACGAACGCAACTTGAAAAGGTAGGATCTGGCCCAAATCCTATTTTGCAGGTACATCTATAGCTGCCCATGGTATTCAAACACTCACCATTAGGGCACACACCCTGTAGTTGGCATTCATTAATATCTGCAGGAAAACAATTCTTTTAGAAAGAGAAGTCAAGTTCTATGGAACAGATTCTGGCTGTAAATTGCATTCCCTGTCTTCATCACTATAATACCTCTCGGTTATAGTAAGTAAGAGATGCGAGCAACTCTTAATGCAGCAGCAGTCTAATCAAATCAAACATTTACTGAACATCTACAATTTAGCAAATATTTACTATGCACCTACTATGTACCTGGTTCTATGCTAGATACTAGAGACTTACCAGTGAACAAAACTGACCAAAGATGCCAGCTTTCACAGAGCTTATATTTTAGTCTTAGTGCTTTTTAACTATTATAGGGCATACAGGCAAGGCGAAGACTCTCACCCTGGAGACACTTATAGTCTAGTTGTGCCTATAATTATGTAAAAATTAAAAAAGTGAAAATCGTTATCACAATCAGAAGAAAGGTCATAAACCTGAAGAAATTAAATTATGAAATTGCCTGTATAGACAAATAAGAGCTACTAAAGGAAGGTGGAGGTAAGGGAGACTGCAGCATGGAGAAGGAGGTAAGACTTCATCAGGTGTTGAATTTGGGGAGAAGCCAGATGGATGGGTAGGAAGGGGTGAATGATCTACATGGGTGGACATCAGAGCATGAGTGACAGAGACTGGAGAAGGAAAGGGATCAGGAAATCATGAGTCAAACTGTTGGCTGGAAAAGAAGTTTCAGGAAGGTGAATAGTCGGAAAAAGAGCTGGTTAAAGCCAGGCTAGGTTTGGATGCAATTTTATTGAAAACAGGGAAACATATGAAAGGTCTGTGAGCAGGAGGAAGATATAATCAAGGGCGGGCTCTAGGGAAACACATCTGGCCAGCACATGGCTTGGTGAGATGAGATTAAAAGTTTGATCACTGAAGGAATAAGCAAGTATGAGAATGGTGACAAGCCAGGTTGGTGAGAATTATCAGGAAGAGAAGGAATGAAGTTTTGTTTTTTGTTTGTTTGTTTTTGAAGGGCAACTGACAGTGCATGGTGTTTGGTGTTTGGCCAACATGGCACTAGAGAAGAAGAGGGTAAAAGATGCCCTTGAGGCTTCTAATCTGAGCAAAGAGGAAAAGACACTATTGGTTTTGTAGAAAGTTCTGTGAAGGAAAAAGGCAGATGAAGAGAAAAGCTTTCCACATGAAAGAACGCTCAACATCACTAATCATTAGAGAAACGCAAATCAAAACTAGAGTGAGGTATCACCTCACACCGGTCAGAATGGCCATCATCAAAAAATCTACAAACAACAAATGCTGGAGAGGGTGTGGAGAAAAGGGAACCCTCTTGCACTGTTGGTGGGAATGTAAATTGATACAGCCACTATGGAGAACAGTATGGAGGTTCCTCAAAACACTAAAAATAGAACTACCATATGACCCAGCAATCCCACTGCTGGGCATATACCCTGAGAAAACCATAATTCAAAAAGAGTCATGTACCACAATGTTCACTGCAGCTCTATTTACAATAGCCAGGACATGGAAGCAACCTAAGTGCCATCGACAGATGAATGGATAAAGAAGATGTGGCACATACATACAGTGGAATATTACTCAGCCATAAAAAGAAACGAAATTGAGTTATTTGTAGTGAGGTGGATGGGCCTAGAGACTGTCATACAGAGTGAAGTAAGTCAGAAAGAGAAAAACAAATACCGTACACTAACACATATGTATGGAATCAAAAAAAAAGAAAAATGGTTCTGAAGAACCTAGGGGCAGGACAGGAATAAAGATGCAGTCTTAGAGAATGGACTTGAGGACACGGGGAGGGGAAGGGTAAGCTGAGACGAAGCGAGAGAGTGGCATTGACATATATACACTACCAAATGTAAAACAGATAGCTATTGGAAAGCAGCCACATAGCACAGGGAGATCATCTCGGTGCTTTGTGACCACCTAGAGGGGTGGGATAGGGAGGGTGGGAGGGAGATGCAAGAGGGAGGAGACATGGGGATATATGTATATGTATAGCTGATTCACTTTGTTATAAAGCAGAAACTAACACACCATTGTAAAGCAATTATACTCCAATAAAGATGTTAAAAAAAAAAAGAGGTAAGTTTTACACTAGAAGGTCACGCTGGGATACTCAAGTATTGTATAAATATCCAGCCACAGGAGCAGATTCAGGAATAAAGTGAAAGGAAAGCATCACTGGAAACAGAGCCTCAAGGTCATCTGCATGTGGTGATTGCTATGGTCTCAACGTCTTGGGCCCCCCACTCCACCGCCAGATTCATATGTTGAAATCCTAACCCTCCCCATAGGTGACGGTATTAGTAGGTGAGGCCCTTGCAGGGTGTTTCAGTCATGAGGGAAGAACCCTCCTGAATGGGATTAGTGCCTTATAAAAGGGGCTCCACAGAGATCCCTAGTCCCTTCCATCATTTGAGGACACAATGAAGACATGTGTAACTGGAAGAGGGCCCTCACCAGAAGGTGACCATGCTGGTGCCTTGATCTGGGACTTACCCGCTTCCAGAACTGTGAGCAATAAAAACCTGCTCTTTTTAAGCTACCCAGTTGGTGGTATTTTGTTAAAGCAGCCCAAATGGACTAAGACAGTGGCCCAAGGGGAAATCAAAATGATTTGGAAGAGGAGAGACGAAAATGTGGCAATTTTTAAAAAAAGATTATAGAGTCATTTGCAAAGGTAATTAAAAATAAACAGAATGTGACAAGTTAAAAGTAAAAAAGAATTAGTAGTCATCTATTTTATTCAGGGTGTCTTATGAAGCCTAACAGTTAACAGACTTGGCTTTTAGTGTTTCCATTTGAAATTATATTTACTTCTTTCAATCATTAATTCTAATAAAACTTCTATTAAGGATCCTAAAATGTTAATTTTCTACATTAAACTGAACGCCATGGTAGCAAAACATTACTAGCAGAATCGTCACATAAAAAGGCAAATGCAGCCTGCAATAAATCACTATTGGCTTATATTTCATATTCTACGTAGCCAAAGATATCTACATGGACATATTGTACCCGACACATGACAATATGACATTTTCAACGACATTCAAATGACAACCCATGTTTGTTGTGTAAATTCTACAGCATTCCAGCTTGCATGCAGCTGGAAACTGGTATAGCTAGATGACACCTGGACCAGCATATGGTCCAGCACCTGCCCATCTTACTCTTTTTTTTTATGTTTGGGGTAGGAGTTTATTAATTAATTAATTAATTTTTGCTGTGTTGGGTCTTCGTTTCTGTGCGAGGGCTTTCTCTAGTTATGGCAAGCGGGGGCCACTCTTCAATTGCGGTGCGCAGGCCTCTCACTATCGCGGCCTCTCTTGTTGCGGAGCACAGGCTGCAGACGCGCAGGCTCAGTAGTTGTGGCTCATGGGCCTAGTTGCTCCATGGCATGTGGGATCCTCCCAGACCAGGGCTCGAACCTGTGTCCCCTGCATTAGCAGGCAGATTCTCAACCACTGCGCCACCAGGGAAGCCCCCCCATCTTACTCTTGATCAGAGTGTGTGTTGTATTATAACGCACATTTATGCACAGCATGTGATTGAAAATATCCCCCTATAACTCATTCTCTTTAAGAGAACCACCATGAAGGACCAGGAAGAGTGCCAAGTCCAGTTGGGGCTTACAGGGTACAAGCGAAGCCCCTATTGTATGTCCCCACTTAAACCTCAAATTTGGGTAACCAGTCAGTTGTGGTCAAAAAGGCTGGACCACTGTTTCCCCTCGTGTTCCCACTAGGGTGTGGTCATCAGCCTTCCTCTTTCTCTGAGGGGCTTTCACTCCTGTTCATTGACTGCACCATTACACCTTCCGTGTTTACGTCTTGGGACCCAGAATTTTCCCTTATCTGGAAGTTTCTATGACAGTACCATCCAGTCTCCCTGCTGGCTAACCTCCCTGTAGGTTAAGGTGGTGTTTGTCCCCCACAAAGCATAGATACCTGGTACACAACCACTGCCTTATGCTCTCTTCCAATGTCCGCTCTTTGACTCTCAACATTGCCCACCACTTCGACCATGATGCCATGGGAATGGAGGACAGAAATTAAGCCTTAAACAAAAACACTATGGCTAAAGACAGGAAGAAGTAGAGTGAAGAGGAATCATAAAATTTTCCCTTCCCTTTTCCTACCATCTCTATTCTAATCAGCTTGTGCCCCTAGCAATACCACTTCCCCTAATTTTGGCTCCAGAAACCCAGAAGCATGGACACACTCTCACAGCTTCCAGAAAAACTCCCATTTCCCTCAACCACCTCAATTTATTTTTATCATATTCTAGAAAATATCATAAATTAGAGATTAAATTTCCAAGATTTTTTCTTTTTAAAGTTACATCCAGCTAAGTATATCCATCTCAAGTGTACAACTATATGAGGTTTTTGCATATACATACATGTATACATACAAGTAGATAAGTTTGTACACGTGTGTACGCACACACTGTATAACCACCACCCAGATCATGACTTAGAACATTCCCAGTGCCTCAGAAGGCACTTCATGTCCCTTCCCAGTCAACCTCTTTGCCCCCACAGGTAACTACTATCCTGATTCCCATCATGGTTGATTAGTCTTAGCTGTTCTTAAACTTCATATGAAGGGAATCATAGTGTATATATTCTTTTGTCTGACTTTATTATGCCTAAGAGATTCATCAATGTTGTTGCATACAGTTCATCTTTCACTGCTCTGTTACATTTTACTGTGTGAGTACAAAGTTAATTTATCTGTTCTACTGTTGAGAGACATTTGCGGGGTTATTTCCAACCATGCACCTGTGAACATTCTTTTTTTTTTTTTTTGCAGTATGCGGGCCTCTCACTGCCGTGGCCTCTCCCATTGCGGAGCACAGGCTCCGGACGTGCAGGCTCAGCGGCCATGGCTCACGGGCCCAGCCGCTCCGCGGCACGTGGGATCTTCCCGGACCGGGGCACGAACCCGTGTCCCCTGCATCGGCAGGCGGACTCTCAACCACTGCGCCACCAGGGAAGCCCTGTGAACATTCTTATATGTATCTCTTTTGGTAGGCCTAGGCACTCAGGTCTCTTGGGTATATATCTAGGAGTAAAATTTCTGGGTCACTAAATAAGGCTCATGTTTACTTCAATAAACATTGTCAAACAGTTGTCCTAAGTGGTTATGTGTCAATTTCCAGTACCAACTGCTCCACGTCCTCATCAAATTACTGTCGGTCTTTTTCATTTTAGTCATGGAGCGGGAGTGTAGTATTATCTCGTTGTGGTTTTGACCTGCATTTCCTTTTCGTATATTTAGTAGCCATTTAGATCTAAAAGCAATCTCTCCTACAACGTAAATACCTATAGGGATGTTGTAGGTCAATAAGATTGCTTCCCTCTTAGCTGATTCTCAAAGTGGGCTATGCTTAGCTATGGGACACTTTGGGTTGTCCCAAGGACTGGGGAACACTCACTGGGTGGACACTAGGGAACTGAACAAAGTGCGGTTAGTCCCCCTTGACAAAGAAAATTGTCAATAATGCCCTCACTGAAAAACTCACACACAGGGGATGAAAATATGAGTTTATAAGTACAGAAGGGACCATCTTGAAGTAAAGTTGTCTGAGGAATGATGGAGTGGAGGTGAGTGCTTGCTCCATGAGGGGACTTGAAGGGCTGCATTCACTCAACTCAGCCTCTATACTGTCTACATCTGGATGGTCTCCTGCTGTCTCTGAGACTGTGCTTTGGCCCGAGCAAGAAGCAAAACAGACTAGGTTCCCCAGATTGCTGAGCTCGGGGCTGTGTGTGGTTTGTGATCTGCAAGACTAGAATCCTAGCATCACCATGTCTGACTGGGGCTCTAAGGTAATTCATCAGACTTAACTGTGACCTGTGGACCTGTCCCTGGAGACTGGGCACCCTACACACCTCTTTTAAGCAAGGCAGTTCCTTTACATCTGCTTCAAAAACTGAACTTCTAAGATGGCATTTGTAAAGAAAATTTGAAAATCACTGACATTATTTCTGTGAAAAATCATATTCCAGGTTTCAACAACTCACTCACAAATAAAACTTTAAAAAGCATTCCATTCATAAATTGTTCATTCCTAATATGCCAAATCTGAAATCTAAAAATTGGATAGGAATTCTCTTATTTTTTGCCACTTCATTCTTCCATCCCCTGCTTCGTTCCTGAGAGGATTGTGGTGTGGCTAGATAGTTTATATCCTTTGTGTTTAAAGAAAAAGGCAAAAAACTTATGCCCCGTGTTGTTAAATTTAGAACCCCAGAAATTAATATGAAACATGAGCAATTATCTAAATGACTTTCTGAGGTAGTCAGGCTCTTTAAGGCCTTTATAAATAAACTGAGGGAAATTAAAGATTCACACATGCATTAAGGGCAAAACACGGGTTGACGGAAAGTGTGCTCTCTGGATATGAGAAGTTTAAGGATTATGCTGAGAGGAGGCGTTATCGGGCCAAAGTTTAACAATTATACGAAACATGATCGGCTAATTATGAATTATAGTTCTATTTAGGCTTCAATTCCTCAGGCTATTTTCTTATTTAAAATTAAATAAAACTTCTAACTTGATTATAATTTTTTATAAATTACTTATATTTGACAAAAATAATTGTTTCAGGAGTCTCGTATTTTACAGGATCAGCCAATCTCCTTTAATGTGTTCTGATGAAACTGAAAGTATTGTAGTACTTAGTTTAAAAAAACAAACCAATGGTAAACAAACGAATTTGTTCATTGTTTTCCCTCTGCAGACCACCAAATTTCTCTGGACAATTGTGGAATTCTATCCTTTGAAAGAATGGTGTAACCACTTGCATAGAACACAGCTTACTGAGTTCAAGAACAAGGTCAAGATGAATGGCAGAAGGAGCTGACTCAGAACCAGTCACCGCCACCACCCCCACCCCGCCCCGCATCTCCATCTGAGCTGCTGGGCTGGGGAGTCTAGAAGTTTGCCGAAGCAAAAGGGAAGGGAGAAACTCATACATCCCAGTGTATACCTTTAGAGTAGGCAAAATCTAGGGTGGAGGGACAGGGAGGCTACAGCTCATATGAAGATTTACATACTTCTCCATTCACTAAGAACATTTATAGAGTGCCTCTGCCCAGTACAGCCTACCATGAACCTCTGGCCATTTATCAAGTTCAATAATACAAAACTGGTCTTCTTATAAATTTAAAATGGTTGAATATTGGCAGTGTCACATGGTTCAACCTAATACAAAAGAAACAGAAGGCTGGGCCATCTATTACCCAGATAGTATAAAAATACAGAGTAGTTGGGACATATGCATAACAAGAGACCCTTTTTTTGCGGCGGGGGGGGGGGGGGGGGGGGATACGTGGGCCTCTCACTGTTGTGGCCCCTCCCGTTGCGGAGCACAGGCTCCGGACGCGCAGGCTCAGCAGCCATGGCTCACAGGCCCAGCCGCTCCACGGAACGTGGGATCTTCCCGGACCGGAGCATGAACCCGTGTCCCCTGCATTGGCAGGCGGACTCCCAATCACTGCGCCACCAGGGAAGCCCAACAAGAGACTCTTTACACAACCTAATGTAACACAGCCTTAGCATTTCAGCATCAGAGGATAACAACAATCTAGTACTATGAGGCAAGGATCCTCATCCTCCTTTGTATTTGTACAGCACACCTTCTCTCACTGGAACTTTGTAACAATTTTGGACGGTGAGCAACACAACAGTTATTCACAGTTTTATAGAGATAACTTTGTCCAAGCTCTTATTTTTTTAAAAGGGTTAAGGGAGAATGGGGAAATCTAATGGGAGGAATCTCTCATTAAGACCTAGTTTGGTAACTAGGATCCTAAATTATGTCACCTAAAGCAAGTCATTTGTTTTCTCTTGATCTCACTTTCCTCTCTTGCAACGCAGATAATCCCCAAGGTTGCTCCTAGCTTAAATATCCTGACTTCAAAACAATCTGCAAGTTGCCAGAGTTGAAAATGCCAAGGAATAAATAAACTATGACATTTACTGCATAATATATATCATGACTAGCATAAGTACCCTGTGGGAAATAAACACACTTTTATGTATCTATGCTCCTACAGGAAAGTATGTATGTTTGACAAAGTGAGTACTAATTTACTGCCTTTTTAGTAACACAAGTTTATACAGGAAATGAGGCATGTCCAGTAACCAACAGGAGTTAGGTACCAGGTGAGAACAGTACATGCAGATCTTTACACTGTGTGAAAATATGAAGTGTTTTGGAGATTCTGGTTTTTGCTGATGGACAGAAATGCCATCACACAATTCAGCAATTTGACTTCCAGTTGAAAGCAGGAAAAAAAAACCACCTCTGAGGTAAATACTTTTCCTAGCCAGACAGACCATTTGGCTGTTTAACAGGGATCACTTAATTTAGATAAAGGAGGAGTTCACTCTCTAAGAGGACATATGTATTTCTTAAACTCCCCCACCCGGGAAGCAGCTTCACACTGGGTACACACACCCCTGGATACTTTTTTTTTTTTTTTTTGGCTGCGTTGGGTCTTCATTGCTGCGCGTGGGCTTTCTTTAGTTGCTTTGAGCGGGGGCTACTCTTGGTTGCGGTGCGCGGGCTTCTCACTGCAGTGGCTTCTCTCTGCAGTGGCTTCTCTTGTTGCGGAGCATGGGCTCTAGGCACACAGGCTTCAGTAGTTGTGGCGCACAGGCTCAGTAGTTGTGGCTCGCGGGCTGTAGAGAGCAGGCTCAGTAGTTGTGGCACACGGGCTTAGTTGCTCCGCAGCATGTGGGATCTTCCCGGACCAGGGCTCAAACCCGTGTCCCCTGCATTGGTAGGCGGATTCTTAACCACTGTGCCACCAGGGAGGCCCATGCTTGGATACTTTTATTTAAGGGAATCAATTCCTAGATCTTGAGCCTTCATGTGTTTCCTTCTCTAAAAGTGCTCTAACAACACACTTGCCAATCTCCTTTTCCCTCTCTCCTTTACTCAGTGTCTGCTTTCTCTTCAAGGCACCCTCTTGCCCATCTAGAATCTCTCCAGGTGCACTGTCCTACAATGTGAAATTATCAAAGGCACCAAACGAATAAACAATTCACAAATATATCCCTCCTGAGGGACACAGTCATAGGAAAAGGGACAAGTCTGATTTATTTCATAAGAAAGTCTGGTTTTGCCAATTAGGTTAGACGGCAGACATCATTCATAGAGTAACGAGCCAATGCTGCTGCTGAAAATATGTTGAAAGCCCATATTTAATAAAACATGACAGAAATGAATCTACTGCACCCATTTAATTTTTGATTAAAAAATGCAGATATTGGCTTAAAAATGTGTGAACACCTAAGTTTTTCAAAATTATTTTAGGAGATAAGGCAGCAAAAAAATGTTAGAAGATCAACATTCAAGAGCAATTTTACCCAAGGTATTTTATACAAAACACAAGCTTTGTGAGACTTCTGCTAAAAGAAGAGTTCTGTGGCTGAATATGATTGAGAAACGCTACATATTCTATATACATTTGCACATGGAAGGCCCCCTGAGAAGTTCTTTGGCAAGGACTCGGTTTTCTCTGTTTAACTTGGTATCCTCCACACTTTCGGCCATGGAATCTTTTTTCACACACCACCTATTAACATCGAGCTGACCTAGTGGTCTGTGGAGCACATCTTGTGAAATGTCGCTCTCTTGGGTCAGCCCCAGGAACTATCATATGGGTCTCTTTGTGAGTGTATTTGTTTCAACCTAGGCCCTACTGCAGCCATAGCCTCATGACCTGTAACTGTCCCACATTTATAAAATAATCATCTAGCATGGGGTGGATTCAATCACTGAACTCACTCAAAGGAAGCAAACCACTGTGGGAACAACTCCCTGCCTTCCAATCCTTCTGTCTGCAGGGTAACATGATAGAAGAATTATCAGAGCCCAGAGGACAGCCTGTATTTATTTCTCAATACATGTGTGCTACACATGGAAGATGCACATCTCTGCGGGTCTTGGATTTCCGACTATAATCTATAGACAGTACATTAATTTCTCCTTGAAACATTCATAGTAACATATCTATTATGGGCTTTCCCCATGACTCGTGATACAACAGGCATCTTCCCATTGATTTTATAGCCCCAGAGACTAAGGTCAAAGAGCTATTGGAAAACACAATGTGCTAATGACTCACTTCACCACTGTCTTTCCTGAAGAAAAGTGAATAAAATAAGCAGACATTTCCTTTTTGAATCCTATCCCAGTGATAGGAGCACAGTAAGAGGACACACCAGAAAATGATTTTACAATGGATGGGAATGGGTCCCAAACTGATTTTAAATGCTAAAATGATACTCAGGTCCAAATCAAAACTTTAAATTCTTACCCAAAATATTGTGCCTATTTAGACTAGAAAAAGCAGCAGGAGTTCCAAGAGGATGTCTAGGCCAGTAAAGTAACACCTTCACATCAGTAAAACATATCA
Source organism: Monodon monoceros (assembly GCF_005190385.1). Classification (NCBI taxonomy): domain Eukaryota; kingdom Metazoa; phylum Chordata; class Mammalia; order Artiodactyla; family Monodontidae; genus Monodon; species Monodon monoceros. The sequence continues at coordinate 62,033,903 of NW_021703775.1, forward strand.
ATTGCCTCTTGGTCACTGAGATTGCAAAACATGATTCAGCATCACAGTAAGTACCCCCCCAGTTTCTGGGATTAAATCACTAAATACAGCAGAGCACTGTGATGAATCTGATAGGTAAATAAAAAGAATTTTAAACATTTTAAGTACTTTGAATAACTTAATTATCAAGTCTGGTTGACTGCAGTCTTAGTTCACGCCTACTGACTTTCTACTATGATTTCCCAAATATATAGCAATAACAGTGGATTCTAAGTTTCATTCTCATACCCACATTAGTCTCCTATACATATTGCTTATTTCCTCCTGGAAAGAAAGAAATATCAGAGCAATAAATTCCCTTATGTTAATGGAACTGAAGGGAACTTTAGAGAAAACACTAACTGTAGCGAGTGTTGCATAAACTAAGAAGTCACAGAAGAACATGCTGAAGGAAGGGAAAAGTCACTGAAAAGCTTTTAAATGAAAACATCAATGGATATTACGTCACTAGTCACAGTTCTGAATATTAAAGAAATGGTATTGGCCACATGCTGCCAAGTGAAAGAAGACAGACACGGAACACTTACTGGATAATTTGAAAGTTCTAAAAAGACAACTCATCTATGCTTATAATAGTCGGGACAGTGATTACTTCTGGAAAAGAGAGAGAAAGTAAAAATTGAGAAGGGACAGAGGGAGGATTCTGGGGTGCAGGGGATCTTCTATTTCTTGACTTGAGTGATAAGTACACAGTTATGTTCACTTTGTGATATTCACTGAGCTAATTCCCTGTGATGTGTGCATTGTTCCATATATAGGTTACACTACTAATAAAAATTTAAATAGATAATAAACTACATAATTTCTAATATTACCAGACTTTTTTCACCAACACTTTTTCAACATGGCCTCATAAGTTTAGACGTAAAGTGACCTCCCAGTAATACAAATAAAGATCTTCAAGGTGTTACAGATCAATTTCTAAAATTGCTGCAATTCTCTACCTCTTTTTGTATCCATGACCCTGTCTATGTGACTTTGTAACTTCTCCCACTAGCAAGTAGAGTCTATTTTCCCACTCCTTGAATGCAGGCTGGCCTGTGACTTCCTTCAGCCACCAGTGTGTGACAGTGTGTCAATCCCAAGCCTAGGCCTGAAAAGCTTTAGATAAGACACCTTGTGGAAGATTGCTGAGCCATTCCTGCTGAAGCCATCCTGGACCATCCAGCCCCAGGCAGCCATCAGCTGATCACAGACCCAAGACTGAGCCTGGCTGACATCACCCATACCCGGCCTGGGTCAGCAGAACTGTCCAGCTGCCCCCAGAAGCGTGAGAAACACATGATTGTTTCAGTAAAGTAACTGTTAACTTACAGGGGAAGGGAGAAGAGGTGATACAGAAGGGGAGTGCCTCAGGAGGAGTGCTCAAAAGGAATGCAAGCTTAAACAAACAGCCTCTAGAGACCTCAACGTTCTGCTTGTTAAGGACTTCAGGATAAAACTAAGGTACAATGGCTTGCTAATAACAAGAGAGAAAAACACTTATTTTACCTACAAAGCAGACACATTTAAAACAAGAAAACTTGCTGTGAAAGTAAACAATGAAGTGTGGAGAACTCTGATTTCTAAACCAAGTTACTGAAAGCACCTAACAGGAGAGTCTGATCTAAAGAGTAAAAGAACCAGAGAGCATCTAATATCCCCCCCAGTGCTGCTGCTTTAAGCCATGGTTTCCCCACCTGTAACAAGCAGATGCAGTCATTGTCAGGAATTACTGACATAAAAAGCATGATAAGAAGTACTACAAACTACTAAGTAAACGTTAGTAGCACAGAATGGGGAGAGGGAGCCCAGGCATCAGAGATAGATGCTAGCACTCTCCAGGTATGCTATCTTCCATTACTTAATTTCTTTGAGCCTCAGGGCTCAGTTTCACTACAAGTTTAAAAAAACATAACACTATCTCACAGGGTTACTGTGAGAATTATGACATAGCTGAAGCACCCAACCCAATGGCTCCACTAAATAGGCATTCAATAAACACTAGCAAAATACATAAACAGGTAGATAAGAAGATGTGTAGGCGATAATGACCAAAAAGGAAATTTATTGTATTAGAAAAGAGAAAGTTATCAAGTTTCTTATGCAAGTATTACCATAAGGAAAGAAGTAGCACATAAATAAAATCAACAGTAATTAGAGCAGCAGGTGGCCTAGCTAGTTCCACCTCAGGAGAAAGTCTGGAGAAAAGTTGGGTGAGAACCTAAGAATACTAGAGGAAGCAGTTGGGGTAGGTACAAAAGGGTTAAAGTGGGCTTGAGAGCTAGAGAACTTAGCAAACTTAGACCTTTTATGGCACTTGCTGTGTCAGGATCACTGTCACTAAAAACATAGTTATGTCTACAGATCATCACCGTCTCCCTTGTTCCTTGTTACCATCACTGCAATAAGACCCAGAACAAGGTGAGTGGGCCTTGAAAGAGATGGGGAGACAGGGAGGAAGGGAGCATGGGAAAGAGAGAAAATGGGAGGGAGAGTCCAGAGCACTCACTACAGTCATCCCTTGATATCCCTGAGGGATTGGCTCCAAGACCCCCTCTCCTCATGCAGATCCCCAAATCTGTGGATGCTCAAGTCCTTTGCATCAAACGGCATAATACAGCCAGCCCTCCATATCTGCAGATGCAGAACCCACGAATGTGAAGGGCCGACTCTACTAATTTGAAGACATTTATATTAGCTCCATGACAATTTGGTCACAACCCAAAATCTTTGAAGCAAACCAAAAATGTCAATGGAGGAAAAAGCAAAATTAACAAAATTAACCAACTATATCAACTTCCCATGTATTTAAAATAAAACCTTGAAAGAAGCTTACACTCACTAGCCTTAGGCACCATACCAGACAAACTTCAAATTCAGCCTGCCTCAACCCCCAGCGTACCTCAACTGACTTACCCACCTCCACGGGTGCATGTTTTCCCATGCTCGTGTCTTAGTTCCTTTCAGCCCTAATAACTACCCTGCCCCATATATCACCATCTTCCCCAAATTACAATTATTTGAAAGTAAAATTATTTTTCTACATACAAAACTCAGACAAAATTATTAAAACCAGCAGGAGTTAGTTCCAAGATTGTTAAAAAAAAAAAAAAAATCTTGCTCATAGCCATATTCAATATAAAGTACCTGGGGAAAGCCTAAATGAAGAAAAACATACTACTTAACTGCCCTTTTTGTGTTTTCAAATTTGTAAAGAAAAGGCAATAAGGAAGGAGAGGAGGACACAGTCCGTGGGCTCTCTAAGCCTAGTGGGAAGGGAAGCTGTACACCCTCTCTGAAGCCTAACGTGCACAGGATGAATGAAAGCTTGGGAACCAATAATGTCTCTTCTATGCGTAATCATAGCTTCACATGAAGGTTTATGTTCAAGTACACCCCTGACAGCATTATATATATATAAAGGAAAAAAAGAAACTAATCTGAAAATCCAACTTTAGGGGAATGGTTAAATGAATTATCCTATATCCATTAACTGGGATTCTATGTCAGCATTAAAATAATTTTTAGGACGTTATTTAATAATATCAGAAAGTGTTCATTATCTATTAAGTAAAAACACAGTTTTCACAAGTATCCATGAAATATAAGCTCAAATTTATATATATGTATATGTATATATATACATATATATATGATTGGTAGAAAATATAACAAAATACATTTATTTGGTAATTTTTATTTTCTATACATTTCTCTAGTTCCTAAATATTAAACAATAGGTGTGAATTATTTTTATAAACAGGAAAGAAAGTGCTTTTTTCTTTTTAAAGGAATATGTTTTTAAATGCCATCTGTGATTTTCGAACTCAGTGGGACCTGTCCTCTGAAACTGCACAGTGTTTGGTCCGTTTCTTTTACAGCACGAACTACATGCTGCCTTGATGTTTTAATTACATGTGAGACAGTGATTTTTGTAAGGGTAGGAACTGAGTTTTATTAATATATTTCTCAGTGTGCCCCCACTGAAATCGTCATTAAATATCCATAAAACAAATGAGTGAATGCACGGCAGATGGTGAATAGATTTATGCTGATGGGCTGCTTAATTACAATGGTTAAAAAGACTATCTGTGGATAACAATTATATAATATGAAGTTTCCTGAAAAGCTTTTCTGTATTCTCAAGGAAAAGCAATTTATTATATTGAGATATATATATATATATATATATATATATGTTAAAAACCACATTCTGATACTGATCTCTTAAAAAAAAAAAAAACCTCAATCCTGATATGGATACTTTTTTTTTTTTTTAAAGTAACACAGTAAGTTCATGCTTTGGCATTCACCCCAGTTCCTAACATAAAGCAATTACAGATAAAATATCAAGGTCAAAAAACGAGGTCAACATCCCAGTAAACCTGAAATGGTATAGAAATACATGGTACCTGGTGGTCACTGAAGCTCTGGGTCTGCTGTCTAGAAAGCAGCAGGGGAAGCCAGGAGTTTAACACATTACTGACCAGGGGATTTTGGCAGAAACAAACACCTGTGGCTGTAATACGTCTCCAGTCAAAAGTGGGTTTAACAACTGAGGATAACAAACTAAACCTATTTATGCAAAAACACTCCTCCCTCAGCAACTAAAATCCAGCTAAACTTTTCAGTTTGCTTAAAAAGTTAAATAAATACATTTTAAAAAATGAAAAAAGAACAGGTTAGCTATGAAAAACAATGAGAAATTTTGGAACTGATAAATAATCTTAGAATTAAAAGTGTAACAGATGGGATAGAATCTAGATAGGCATAGTAAAGCAGCAATTAGAAAATTGGAAGACAGAACTGAGGTATTCACGCACAAGGTAGCAAAAAAGACAAGAGGATAAAAGCACAAAAGACGTGTTACAAGAGACACGAAAACCAGAGGCTCCAACACTTGTCTAAAAGGAGTTTCAGCTGAAAAACACGGTGGAGAAACAATATTTTAAGAGATAACAGCAGATCATTTTTCAAATTTGAGGAAAGACCTGAGTCTTCAGATGGACAACACAACACTCTGCCTACTGAGTAAAATCAAGATAAATCCAAATATAGACACACATCGTGGTAAAACTACAAAACATAAAGAATTCAGAGATGATCTCCAAAGAGAGAAACAGTATCTACAAAGGAAGAAAGTATCAAAAAGAGGTCAGAAAGACACTGGTATAATGTAGGTCAAAAGTATTGTTGGAAAATAACTGTTATCCTAGAATTGTACACCTGACTAATCTTGTTACAGAATGAGCTCAAAATAAAGATATTCTCAGACATGTAAAGTATATACTTCTCAGTGATCCCCATTTAAAGAGCTTTTAAGGGATGTGATCTCAAAATATAAATTAGCAAATAAAAATACAGGATACCCAGTTAAATTTGAATTTCAGATAAACTACTACTTTTAAAATACATGTCCCAAATTATCTGCTGTTTATCTGAAATTCAGATTTAACTGGGCATCCTATATTTTACCTGGCAATCCTACCACAAAAGAAAACATGAACCCACAAAGTAAGCAGAGGACACAAGAAACAATGCTGAGTGCAAAAACTGATACAGTGTCAGTAAATTCATTTAACTATTAACTGTATGAAAAAGACTATTTACATTAACCATACCTTTGAAGATAATTCTAAAATGATAACTCTTCTCTAAGCCACAAATCCATTTTCTTTTAAATGTGCAAGAAGTTGTCATAATGGCCTTTGGACATTTCTATGTTAAAAGAAGTGTAAATCCAACAGCTGTTTTCCCAGCATGTATCACAAAGCCCGTTATATTACAAATGATACATGCAATATATTACAAATGATACATGCAATTAATCGTAAGAAACATAAGAAATTTGTCTTAAAATTAGGCATCACTTCATCTCATCCTACCTGTCTGTTTTAACCCAACACTATGCCATAGGCCACGTTCTTTTCTCCAGCCAAGTCAGTTTTCCTGAGGGTCTCTCATGTACTTTCTAGTCCCCTCAAAGCACTCAAAGACCAGTGTTCCTCTATGTGTTCACCATACTCCATTCACAAGCAATTTTTTGATGATCATTAAGACGTCTGAAATGTAAGCTACAGTCCAGACAAGCTCTTCATAACCAAGAAGTTCCATGTACAGCTTCCTTATGTGGATTATTAACCAAGATTGGTGAGTTTCACTTAATGACAGAGATATGCCCCTGAAAAAAAAAGTGCATTATCTTTTCTATGGTCTGAATACAATTCAGTTTTAGATGCACTTCGGGGGACTTTCTATCAAAAAGGAGACCTGCAGTGAAAGTTTTAATAGAGTATTACTGTCTTAGTGTATCTGTGTTGTAAATTTATTTTATTAAAGCAGAATAACCAGTGTAATAAAATAATGCCAAAAGAAAGTTATGTGGACAGCTCTTTCATACTTGTTTTAACAGGCTCATCTGGAGGCAGCTGAAATTCAGCTAGACGGATGAGTGAACAAAGCAAATCACATCCTGCTGATTCAAACTGATTTAATTACACTAAATCCAAAGGGCAAGACCAATGTCTTATTCATCATTCATCACATATCCTCAGTCTGTAGCTCAGGAGTGCTCCACCAACTAATGTTTGTGGATTATGGAATATTTTTTAAAGATTTCAAAATTATTCTCGAAAAAGGAATACGCATACACTGGATTCTAAACGTGTAGACGTCTTCTAGCTATGTATTTTGGCATTGCCCGCAGCACCTCTGCACATGCTAAAAATGTAGAAAACAGTAGATTGATTTACAGTTATAAAATCAAACAGGTAAGTGATTTTAGCATATCAAGAGATATTTGCTTTTAATAAAAGATTTCACTGAAAAGACTGGTCCCCAAGTAATTTCAGAACCCAATTCTAGTTTTGAAAGTTAGATTTACACCTAATTTTTAAGAACTCATTTATTTCATGGCAAAGTTATGGGCAAATGAGTAATCAAAATGCAGGGAAGAAGTATGAAAGTAGGAGTTCCTATGATCATTTCCATGAGGTACTACTTCATTTAATTCTAGTTCTACATCAAAACTTTAGAATAATAATCAAATGACAAAAGCTGCTCTAGATCCACCAGGAAATTTAATTGTATTGTTTGTTATGATAAAGAAAGCAAATTATAACAATTCCATAATGTTGAGCGTAGTGAGGCAAGGTTTTAGAGCTCCATGTGTTTATATGTAATAAATCATTCCTTTGAAAAGATAATTGTAGCACCACTAGAAAGGAGGGGGAAAAAACCCAACTTTTAGGGCAATTATTTGAAAGCTCCTCAAATTAACTTGTGAACAGTTGGTTCTTTGTTACGGAGTGGCCATTATGAAAAGTTGTTTCAGGACATTAATTCACTTAGTTGAAGGAAATAATGTAATTCTAGTTATTAATCACTTTAATTTTAAATGTGCTTTGTAAACTGAGAAGACATTAAACTCCAAGAACAATGTGGAATGCACAAGTAATTAGATGGTTAATGGGCTTTTTTTGAAAAACTTCAGCATAAAATCAAAAGGCTTCAAGGCTCTAGGAAAATCCAAGTGTATATATGTAATGTGAGAAAGTTCTACCCAATTTTAGTGACCAATAATATCACCAAGGGAGTGAAATTAAGCCCTTCTCTCAAAAGCAATTTCAATAGATTTCATATTATGTTATGAGTCAATCTTCTCTGTAGTGTAATTTATCTGTGCCTTCTTGAGGCACCATGAAACAGAATTTTCTGTGATACTTCACTCCAGAATTCATGCCAAAAAGTACAACACTGTTTTGCAAATATCTTCCTGAGACAGACATAAGCCAGGATTTGGCGTTACTGAACATCAGTGCAACTGACTGAGGTGGAACCATTTGATATGCTCAGTACGAACAAAACTTGCTAAAGGTCACTCCATACCAGCCAAACCAGAAGAGGAAAAAACAAAAAAACCTCAAGGAATTATTTAAAGGATTCTCCATCTTATTTTGCTAAATGAGATGGCAAATGATTACTTGCAAATTTTCACTCCCACTTCTACAGTGGTATTTTTATGAATATGAACTGTTAGAACCTTGAACCGGCCAGTAGAAGGAATATGTTAGATAACCATCCTTTCTTATTAAACAAAACCAAATTGACATTAATTGCTTTGACTTCTACTCGTTCTCAAAACAGATGGCATACCGTACCTACGTTAGTAATACTTCACAGATATATACAAAATTGGTAAAAGAGGTCATACTGCAGACAGAAACAGAGGTGGCTTGGGAGTTTAATCCTAGCTGGGCCTCTTCTGTGTGACCTTGGACACTCTCTGTCTCTCTGTTTCTAATTGGGATTCTTAAGGTCCAAATCCCACCCCACCCCGAGAAAATAAGTATATTCTTCATCATTTGACATTCAGAGAAATTAGGAGCATCTGACATTTCTGGAGAGTATCTAACAATTAGCCATGTAGGATTAGGATGGTGAAGGATAAATAAGGATCCTCCTCTTTCTACAGCTTAATGAAGCAACCAGATATGCCTGATCAAGGGGACACTTCAGGAAACTACATGTCTAAAAATTGTGCGACAGACCAAAAAGTAATTTCCCTCTTCTCATGCACAACCTCAGTCCTTGGTGACAGAGTAATACTGGCATCAGAGTACTGGAATGAACCTACAGAGTTATTTAACATTATGTACTGCATAGGACAGAAAGTCCCTGTAGCATCCCAAGCCAATAGTTATTAAGGATCTGTTGGATCACCTCTAAGTGCTGGAAGCTCAGTACTTCCAAAGGTGTTTCATTACAGTGATGGGGAACTCTAACCCACAGAAAAGGTTTGCTTGTAGTTGTTGTAAATATGCCTCCTTATAACTCCATTCTATTGACTTTGGCCTTTGAAGCAACTCATAAAAGTCTTGTTTTGTAGGAAAGTTGATCAAACATTTATTTAAAGCCATGTTTGTAAGGCAGCCATTATATTTCTCTTCAGTCTCAACTTCTCGAGGCTAAACACCCTCATGTTTAACACCAGGCCCTTCACAAGCCTGGCTGACCTTATTAGCCGAAAGATAATGAACACCAAATACCCAAACCCCAAATTCAGTCTGATTGGCACAGTACAAGGTCATTACTTCCAATGCCCTGCTCATTCTGCTTCTACTAACATATCCTCATAATGGGCTAGGGCTTTTCATATATATATTTTTATCCAAATCTGTGAAACAACTTGGTTTATACTGTAGAATATACATTTAGCCATCTATTCATTCTTCCATCCATATAATATGAACTTTTAATAATATCTTAAATTCTACTGATTCTTACATAATGTTAATTAACCCATTACTCCCATGTACCTAGCAGTACTACAGGTTTGCAGATGTTTCTCAAAAAGCACCCTGGGCAACCTCTCCTTTGCCAACATTCTTTCATCTAGGATGAGGCCTTATAATATTTGAAGGCAAAACTTTTTAAAGACATGGTATATCTATGTGCATTTCAAAAAAAAAGATTCTTTTTAAGTCAGTAAAAGCTCTACAAATCATAAAAGTTAAACAGACACAGTATTATAGAGACAATTTACTTGAGAAAATTCTCAGGTAATTAAGATATTCCTTTGACATGAACCATTTTAATAGGGATTAATCTATATATTGTTAACATTACCTAAATCTACTCAGCCCTATAAACACATACTGGCCAAGAAGAGAGAGCCCGAAACCACAAGTCCAAGGACATGTGCTGTGTTTTGATATGGATTTTCATTCAATAAGACTCTTGGAGTCTCTTTCAACATTTATTCCAAAGTACACATAAGTTACTAACACCACCACCTTCATCCTAGATGTGTACTGGGAAATGAGCAGCATTAACTGGGCACCTCCCAAAGTAACTGAAACGAATTTGCTATCATATATGGATACTAAACTAGGCACTGGTAAATGTGAGTTACAACTTCAGCTCTATTTAGCCACAGGAAAGTCATTTAACCAGTCTGGGCTTGAATATCCTCACTTGTAAAGTATAGACACTGAACTGGGTGATTTCTGAAGGTCCCTCGGCTGTATGTTTCCATATACATTGAACAAAAGCACTCAGGGCTGTCAACAAACACATGAAAGGATGCTCACCATCACTAATGATTAGAGAAATGCAAATCAAAACTACAATGAGGTATCACCTCACACCAGTCAGAATGGCCATCATCAAAATATCTACAAACAATTAATGCTGGAGAGGGTGTGGAGAAAAGGGAACCTTCTTGCACTGCTGGTGGGAATGTAAATTAATACAGCCACTATGGAGAACAGTATGGAGGTTCCTTAAAAAACTAAAAATAGAACTGCCATACGACCCAGCAATCCCACTACTGGGCATATACACTGAGAAAACCATAATTCAAAAAGAGTCATGTACCACATAGGCTTCCCTGGTGGCGCAGTGGTTAAGAATCCGCCTGCCAATGCAGGGGACACGGGTTCAATCCCTGGTCCAGGAAGATCCCACATGCTGCGGAGCAACTAAGCCCGTGTGCTACAACTACTGAGCCTGCGCTCTAGAGCCCGCAAGCCACAACTACCGAGCCTGAGTGCCACAACTACTGAAGCCCGCGTACCTAGAGCCCATGTTCCACAACAAGAGAAGCCACCGCAATGAGAAGCCTGTGTACCACAACTAAGAGCAGACCCCACTCGTCGAAAATAGAGAAACCCACGTGCAGCAACAAACACCCAATGCAGCCAAAAAAAAAATAAATAAATTTATTTTAAAAAAACAAAACAAAAAAACCAAAACGAGTCATGTACCACAATGTTCACTGCAGCTCTATTTACAATAGCCAGGACATGGAAGCAACCTAAGTGTCCATCGACAGATGAATGGGTAAAGAAGATGTGGCACATATATACAATGGAATATTACTCAGCCACAAAAAGAAACGAAATTGAGTTATTTGTAGTCAAGTGGACAGACCTAGAGACTGTCACACAGAGTGAAGTAAGTCAGAAAGAGAAAAACAAATACCGTATGCTAACACATATATATGGAATCTAGAAAAAACCAAAATGGTTCTGAAGAACCTAGGGGCAGTACAGGAATAAAGATGCAGATGTAGAGAATGGACTTGAGGACACGGGGAGGGGGAAGGGTAAGCTGGGACGAAGTGAGAGAGTGGCATGGACATATATACACTACCAAACGTAAAATAGATAGCTAGTGGGAAGCAGCCGCATAGCACAGGGAGATCAGCTTGGTGTTTTGTGACCACCTAGAGGGGTGGGATAGGGAGAGTGGGAGGGAGACACAAGAGGGAGGAGATATGGGGATATATGTATATGTATAGCTGATTCACTTTGTTATAAAGCAGAAACTAATACACCATTGTAAAGCAATGATACTCCAATAAATACGTTAAAAAAAAAAAAAAGCACTCAGGGCATTTCACATTTAACTACATAGTTTTACCCTATTGACTAAGAAATGTGTGTTTGCTCTGATATTTAATACCTGAATACTTCAAGGTAGCCAGAAATAGTCTGATGAAAGAAAAAAGGGGACTCTGCTGCCCAATCATATGTCAGTAAAGAAGTAGCGCTTCCAGGTCCATGTATGTGCTCACATGCACACACACCCACATGTGGACTGGAGGTGACTAGCGTGGAGCCCACAGAGGGCTCCATAATGTAATCCCAACTCTCCTGGATTTCATCACAAATAGACAGAAGGGGGAAAAGTTCCATAAAGTTCAAATGGTAGTGAAGTAATTCTAGCAACGACACACTAAACTTCTATTTCCTAAACAGAGGGAGCAAGAGGTGGTTCTCTGTGTAACCTTCACATGCTGGGCTAATGAACAAAGCATGGCAAAACAACTCAGGTTTCTCAAAAGCCAAACAACTGTTGAGCTCATACACCAATGAAGTCAGTTAAACTTACCTTGACAAAAGGTGTTGTTAACCCGTTTATAACCTTGTAGGCATTCCATCATTTGATTATATCCATGATAAGCTGTAAAGAAGAAACAGTTATGTTACATGCTTAAATTCTTACAACCCTAAACTACTATATGTGATAACCAAAGCCATATAAAGCATCAGTGATCTTATTTCTAAGATACCAACCCAAGGTATATGCATTTCTTTCACATTTTCCTTGTTTTTCAGTATACCTCATATTTTGCAACAGACATAAATCTCAATTAGTTGTCAATCTTGATTATGTTAGTTCAAAGAAACATAAGACTGTTCTATATTTTCTTCCAATTAGTGATTATGTATTACCAAAAAAAAAAAAAGAATCAATTCCTCCCCAATGATTAACTACAGGGAGTTGTATTTTCTTATAAATTCAGAGAGGGTGACTATATATCCTGGTCTGCCTCATACAACCCTTGGTGATACCTTTGATCCAGCAAAGTTCATCAATAGCACTCCATTTCACTTTTAAAAGTGTCCCAGTTTAGACAATAAATTGTATGCTCGCCTCAGTTACAGGCTCACATATTCCAGTGATGAGCTGATTCTTTATACCATGAAGCTGGGAAGAACAGAAGGTGAGGAGAGGAAGCTGGGAGAGGTGAAGGGCTGCTCTGATCAGTTGTACGGTTCATCAACTCAGAAAACTCATCAACAATACAAATGTCGCGGTCACCAATTTATCAACAAAATCCTAGTCACTGAAATTCTGACATCCTAACGTGATACCCGAGAACCTTTCTGGCATAAGTTCTGGGACCAAGTTGACCTAGGTTCAAATCTTGGCTCTGCCACCTTGGAAGACAAGCTTCCTGGGTTTCAAATGGAATTCTGTACAATGGGAGTATCCCCATCTACTGAGCAGGTCAGGGTTGTTGTGGAGTTTAGAGATAATTTATGCAAAATGCTTACTGCAATGCCTGACAAAAATAAGCCCAGATATCACTGTTTCCTGCAATAAGGTGTTATTTTATTAAGACAATGAGTAACAGAAGATGGGCTGTCATCAAAATAGGATGAATGGTCAAACCACTTCGAAGACCTGAACAAGGAGTAAAAAAAAAAAAGAAAGTTGCAAGTAAAATGGAAATTTTCTTTGGAAAAATAAAATTATTTTGCCCCTAACACATGCTCTTTCTTCTCACCACTAGTGAACAGCGTGAGTATTTACTAGTGGCATTCATCTCCTCTATTACTTCCTTTCTTTGCCGTATTTCTCCTGCTGGAAAATGGTTAAAGTGAGGAATCTGGAAATGTTGGGTTAAAAGAAAAAAGAGGTTGGTACAGGGGGAGTCGCCCATTCAGGCTCTTGGCCACATGTCCAGTCTTATCCCATATAACAAGGACACCTTGTAGCAGGTTACCTACAGAGACTGTGCTATCTCTGTCTGTGAATTGTTCAAAGGCAAAAGAGAGATCATATCTTGTTTAAAAATTAACAGTCATCTACCTCAAGGCAGAAAGAGCTGGACCAGATGATCTTAAATTCTTCTTCCGTTTAGAATTTGATGCTAATTTTCTTCTAAAAATGTTTAAAGGATAAGCGACTTGTTCATACCAAGTACATTTTTAATAGAGTACAGACTTTCTAATGAAATTATTTGCAGATTTAAAATTACGTTTTCACAGTAAGAAATGATCAACAATGAAAGGTCCTTCTGTATGTGGCTAAACAAAAACTTCAAAACATTAAATAACAGCCACCTGAAAACTGAATTTTGAACTACTTTGAGTGAAAAAAAAAAGGCATGGAACACAGAACCCTAGCGTCTAAAGCCAAGGAAAGTCCGCTCTTTTCCAAAACGAATATGATTTAGATTAGTACCAACCAAGGCAAGTTTGTTAAATGACACAGGAAGAATGTGACCCTGAGTGTGTTTCTTGGGAGTGAGTCACATCGTAGGACGGCACAGAAGGAGTAAATGTCAAGATGTTAATAGTTTACTTCATTCATAATCTGCATTGCTCTTCGTGAAACAGAATCAATGTCTTCAATTTATACATTAGGCGAGCCCATATATGACCTTATTTTCATCAGCATTTAGTTAAAAGTGATAGCAACTTTGTACTTTCACCTTCTACTTAAATTATCATATTAAGATATAAAACCATATAAAGCAGTGAATTTATCCCCAGATGATAAAATTCTACATAGAAAATGATAGAAGGTCAGGAGTTAGGGATTAAAAAACAAAGCAAAACAGAAAAACAAAACAGTATGATTCCCTTTACTCTTAACTTCTGTCCCTGTCTTGCAACGCTGGGATTTGGAAATAAGAGGAAAGAGAAAAAGCTTAATAAGCAAAAGATACACAGAGAAGGGGAGAAATGGAAAAGAAAAATAAGAGATAAAATGGAAAAAGTATTAGTGAATATAAATGTAGCCCCAAAACCAAGCTGTAAGAATTGGACTTCTTTCCTCAGCCCTTAGACTTAGCAGTGGGAAACATACCACCCATCACAATATTCCTGAAGACAAACTTACCCAAAAATGAAGGGAAGACATTTTTTAAAAGGCAATGCTTCTTCAACATTTTAAATATAGACTCGTTTCATGATCCATAAGACTCCACAGCAAATGACAGAGCTGGAGTCAAACTCAGGGCTACCTAACTCTAAACTCCATGCTCTTGAAATCATACCAGATGTCCCCTAGATGTCCCTTCAGTCAGGTTGCCACAATAATTTTAGGCAGATGGATCTTTCAGTGAGGCAGGACCATCACACTCAACCCACTTGCTGGAAATTCACGTTGGTAATCATTACGGAAACTCAGAGAAAGTCCACTGGGGACGATGTCTCGGTACTGAATGTCTTTATTTATGTGGTTTTTTCCCCCCCTATATGAAGAATTCATTAATTATCAGAAACTTTAGTAGGTGTTTCCAAAAATTATTCCTCTAAAGGAAGATAGGAGCAATTATCAAGAAAATAAGTGAAATTAACGTAGACATCAAAAGATTTAGAGAACATGTAAGTCTGAAAGACAAGGAAGAGAGACAATTTATTTAAAACAAATTATGACGGCGATGGAAGAACAGTATGTAAGACAGACCTATGGAGCAGTGATTCTAAAATGGCAGATTCTAGATTGAACAGGTTTAAAAGGCAGTTGAGAACATCAATCAAATCAACAGACGTTTAAAGAAGGGTAAATAAAACTTAGCCAATTGAAGCCAATGAGAAAATCCTTGCAGCATAAACTATTAAAAAAAACTATAAAAATCTTCAGTAACACAAAGCAAAAGATGATGAAGAGAAAAACATCACTTGCTTTCTTGGCAAAAACATGACAAATAAGAGGAAAAAAGCTCAACTTAAAACAAGTTACCTCTGGCTTTCTGAAAAGTATTAGAAAAATTGTGAAAAAAGTAATAGAAAGATGTACATCTGGATTTATTCACTTCAACAGGTTCTGAACAACAAATTTTATAGACTAAATGCATGTGGGTGTCAACAGAGATTCATGTCACGAAAATGTGATAGTTTAACAGTAGCAACTAAGAGGAAAAGGAGAAAAGCACTGTGTCCTAGTGACTGTAAGTTTCTCTTTCACAAATCAGCAATCATTCATTTCTCCATTTTAGCTTTTCCTTTCAGTGAAATTTGAAAACCTATAGTGTAATAAAAACTACAAGAGAAGTCGTGGATATTAATAAAAATTTCGCTTAAGGAATGTAATTTAAGAAATAGCAACTGCTCTGACTTTTTATAGGGTTTGGAAATTTAATTATCATTTTAAAAGAGATCTTATTTTTCTTTCACCTCAGAAAATAGAGCCTACTTATAGCACATCCCCTTTCTAAAGACTTTTTTTTTTTTAAATAAGTAATCCAGCTGGACGAGGCAACTGGTAACTGTGTTTATGAATAAACAGAATCCATGTGAAAGCTTTCTCAGACTTGCAAGGTTTCTGAAAATGCAACTTATCACACTACGTTCTACAATTCAACGCGATTTCTTTGAAGTCTAATGTTGTCTCACCATTAAAACTGTAATCATAAGGAAACAGATACGTTACATTAACCTGCAAAGGAATGATGATACGTCACTTACACGGCTTCTTGGGGCATTTCTGGCATTTATGAAAGCCCCAGGAGGTACCCACGGTTCCACAGCAGTCCTCCTGCTTTGAAAGGCCAGGAAGCGCTTTGCCACACTGCAATGATGAGGTGTGAAATACAAAGGTTAATTGAATGCAGGATGCCCAGCTCCAGAGCACTGCTGTGCTTCACAGCCACATTATAAAACAGTTCCCTTGTTATTGACACAGAACGGAGGGGGGGGGGGCAGGGAGACCTCTAAAACCTCAGAACAAAACACCAGCACACAATACCGCACTCAAGTAAACATGCATATTTCCAAGAGCTCCTTGGCATTTTTAGGGTCTTCAGAAAACCTGTCACTGTTCAGAGCGCTTTATAAAACTTAACTTTCCAATGTCATTTTTTCCTTAGTAAGAACCTCAAAACTTAAAAGATAAACTTTTTATAGATAACTAATAAGAACCTACTGTACAGTACAGGGAACTCTATTCAATACTCTGTAATGTTCTATATGGAAACAGAATCTAAAAAAGAGCTGATATGTGTATATGTATAACTGACTCACTTTGCTGTACAGCAGAAACTAACACAACATTGTAATCAACTATACTCTGATTAAAAAATTAATTAAAAAAATTTTTTTAAATTAATAAAAGATAAACTTTTTAAATTTGAGGTTTAATTGTCTGTTGAAATCTCTGCCGTGGACACTCAGGGAACAGGGCTGTAAGGGTGAGGCATGTACAGAGACCTTGAGAATGTGGCACAGATCCCACCTGAAGAGGCCATTGGTCCTCCTGTAACACCGAGGCCTGGGGAGGGACAGGATATGATCACGGGCTGAGCCAGATCAGCTCTGGACAAAAGGCTCCAGGCATCCTGACCCAGGGAAGTCAGCCCAGCTAGGAAGGTGCTGGCAGGTTTAAGTCAGGCCAGCAGGCAGAAGTGCCAGGCGCAGAGGCCACCTGAGCAACACGAGTTGACAGATGTGAAGATCCATCTCATCTTATGGTCAACCAAGGTCAGAAGAGGCTGAGAGGCAGGATCCTAAAGTTAGACCAACTCAGTGGGGTTGGGAAGGCTCTAGGACAACAGATTCTGCTCTGTGTACGGATTTGGAGGCCAGCTGTGCAGGAAGGGTCACCTGACTCTTCATCCCTATTGTGCAGGCTAAGCCCACGCCCCAGATCTAAGGGGTCCCTCTGCCTTCCTCTGCCTCAGTCTCTGTAAGATTCTCCAAATGGTTTCCAGAGTCATCTTTCCAAAGACAAGTCTGATCACATCACTCTGATTGAAAACCTTCAGCGACTCTCCACTGTCTGAAGACTGCAACCTCCCTAGCATGATACATGGGACCTTCCTGTTCTCACCTTAGACAATCTTCCTCTCTGTCCCCTTCCACCTCTCTACATCCATTCTTCAGGCACACCAAAGGACTCCTTATCTTCTGTACAAACTGTCTTTCCAAAAGTTTCTCCTCTCTGGAACACCCTTCCTTCTCCTTTTGCCTTGAGAAACTTTCTTTATCCCTTAATCCCCAGCCCTGCAGAACCCTCACCACAAAGCCTCCTCTCTCCTCAATTTCAGCAAGTTCCTCCAACCATCCCCTCTACTCCGGGGCACTTTCTACACAATTCCACTGCTTCCACTACTCATTTTAATTAAACACACAGATGTATCTTATTTATATCCCAATACACAGTACACATTGCAAATAAACGCTCAATAAATGTGGAAGAAAGGAGCAAACAACCTGAGGAACTAGGAAACCAACAAACTAGTTGCCATCCATTCAAGCAAGCAGTGGTTCTGGGAAAAACCATGGAAATTAGTAAACTCGCCCAGGCTAGCAAGCAGAACTCAGGGACAAAAAGCTGGGGCAGGTGGTGACTCGAAGAAGGGCAGCAGTGAGTAGACACCAGTCACCTGGCAGGCCTCCAGGGACAGCGCTGCTTTCCCACCAGGTCTACCCATGCAGCATTCCCAACGAGGCTCTAAGTAACGACATGTCCCAATTGTCAAACAAAACCAGAGAAGGCTCAGCTCAGCTAATGAAGTTTTTGTTACATCATAGCTTTGAATTCCTTAGGTTTTTGTGGTTTTTAATGATTTCAACAGGATGTTGTATGCTCTCCAAAAATAGCGTATGATAAGCAGGAGGAGGGGAGGGGGGAAAGGGGAAGGGAGTGTGAACACTTGTACAAAATGGAGAACCTGAGGGAAGAAGAGCACACACTGGCTGGATTGAGGTAGTTCCCAGACTCCTTTACCTTAATCACAGAAGGCTTAAATCTGAAATATGAAGCACGGAAGAAAGAACAGTGCTCCAGGCATAAAACTGGAAACAAAATGATTATGTTAAGAACACAGAAGGGCTTCCCTGGTGGCATAATGGTTGAGAGTCCACCTGCCGATGCAGGGGACACGGGTTCGTGCCCCAGTCTCGGAAGATCCCACATGCCGCAGAGCGACTGGGCCCGTGAGCCATGGCCGCTGAGGCTGCGCGTCCGGAGCCTGTGCTCCGCAACGAGAGAGGCCACAACAGTGAGAGGCCAGAGGTGTCTACTGTTGCAGTCCACTGCCAAAATTTGCTTATGGTTTATTTCCAGTTTTATCAGTCAGATTTACATAAGACACCAGTGCACATCCCATGTAGTCCATTCTTGTCACAGACTCTCTAGGTTCTTCCCTTCACCAAGCAAAACTCTCAACACTTGCCGATTTTATATGCTCTAAATTTTAGTAGCAGTTAAAATCCAATTTTCACCTTGGATTCCGAGAATGTTTTATTTGGGAAGGCAAAAATAAATCATTTTTCCTGACCAGGCCTCCAAAAATGTACAAGGTTTTCATTACAGGATTCAGGCCGCTTTATCCCATGGCCTTGTTTTGCGGGTCCACCTCCAAGAGCAGCACAAGCCATCCAAATTGATTAAATAAATGGCAGCGTAGGTGGTACCATGACACTGTGTGTTCTTCTCAAAACTGGGTCTGCACAGTATGAGGACAGACTGCAAGGGATGAAACCAGGCTTATAACAAGGCACAAGGTTTCATGTACGCCCCTTTAGTTATTTAACAATGCAGACTTCAACGTGTAGCTAGAAACTCCACCTGAGACATCTTTGTGGCCAGATGAGGGCTCTCACACAAGAGACTACTCAGCACCACTACGTCTTACCTGGATGTAGGAAGCATCTAGAGTAAAAGAAGGTAGAGAAACAATCTCCCCTCCACACCAAAAGGCCACACTGGAGACAACCACATTGAAAACGATGTTAGAATCCGGGATGACCTTCTCTCAGAATGGAAGATTCTGCTTCTCCATGAGACATTATCACATGGACACAGGCTGACTCTATTGAACCACAGTTTTATTCCCAGATAAAAGTGATTTTTACAACTTAAAAATACAAACGAGAGAGGGCAGATAGCAGAATAAGAACTACAATCCTGCAGCCTGTGAAAAAAACCCACATTCACAGAAAGATAGACAAGATGAAAAGGCAGAGGGCTATGTACCAGATGAAGTAACAAGATAAAACCCCAGAAAAACAACTAAACGAAGTGGAGATAGGCAACCTTCCAGAAAAAGAACTCAGAATAATGATAGTGAAGATGATCCAGGACCTCAGAAAAAGAATGGAGGCAAAGATGGAGAAGATGCAAGAAATGTTTAACAAAGACCTAGAAGAATTAAAGAACAAAAAAACAGAGATGAACAATACAATAACTGAAATGAAAACTACACTAGAAGGAATCAATAGCAGAATGACTGAGGCAGAAGAATGGATAAGTGACCTGGAAGACAGAATGGTGAAATTCACTGCTGCAGAACAGAATAACGAAAAAAGAATGAAAAGAAATGAAGACAGCCTAAGAGACCTCCGGGACAACATTAAATGCAACAACATTCACATTATAGGGGTCCCAGAAGGAGAAGAGAGAGAGAAAGGACCAGAGAAAATATTTGCAGAGATTATAGTGGAAAACTTCCCTAACATGGGAAAGGAAATAGCCACCCAAGTCCGGGAAGCGCAGCGAGTCCCATACAGGATAAACCCAAGGAGAAACACACCAAGACACATAGTAATCAAATTGCAAAAACTAAAGACAAGGAAAAATTACTGAAAGCAGCAAGGGAAAAACAACAAATAACATACAAGGGAACTCCCATAAGGTTAACAACTGATTTCTCAGCAGAAACTCTACAAGCCAGAAGGGAGTAGCATGATATACTTAAAGTGATGAAAGGGAAGAACCTACAACCAAGATTACTCTACCCAGCAAGGATCTCATTCAGATTCGATGGAGAAATCAAAACCTTTACAGACAAACAAAAGCTAAGAGAATTCAGCACCACCAAACCAGCTCTACAACAAATGGTAAAGGAACTTCTCTAAGTGAGAAACACAAGAGAAGAAAAGGACCTACAAAAACAAAAGCAAAACAATTAAGAAAATGGTCATAGGAACATACATATCGATAACTACCTTAAATGTGAATGGATTAAATGCTCCAACCAAAAGACACAGGCTTGCTGAATGGATACAAAAACAAGACCCATATGTATGCTGTCTGCAAGAAACCCACTTCAGACCTAGGGACACATACAGACTGAAAGTGAGGGATTGGAAAAAGTTATTCCATGCAAATGGAAATCAAAGAAAGCTGGAGTAGCAATACTCATATCAGATAAAATAGAGTTTAAAAGAAAGAATGTTACAAGAGACAAGGAAGGACACTACATAATGATCAAGGGATCAATCCAAGAAAAAGATATAACAATTATAAATATATATGCCCCCAACATAGGAGCACTTCAATACATAAGGCAACTGCTAACAGCTGTAAAAGAGGAAATCGACAGTAACACAATAATAGTGGGGGACTTTAACACCTCAGTTACACCTATGGACAGATCATCCAAAATGAAAATAAATAAGGAAACAGAAGCTTTAAATGACACAATAGACGAGATAGATTTAGTTGATATTTATAGGACATTCAATCCAAAAACAGCAGATTACACTTTCTTCTCAAGTGCGCACGGTACATTCTCCAGGATAGATCAAATCTTGGGTCATAAATCAAGCCTCAGTAAATTGAAGAAACTTGAAATCATATCAAGCATCTTTTCTGACCACAACACTATGAGATTAGAAATGAATTACAGGGGAAAAAACATCAAACACATGGAGGCTAAACACTACGTTACTAAATAACCAAGATATCACTGAAGAAATCAAAGAGAAAATAAAAAATACCTGGAGACAAATGACAATGAAAACAAGACAATCCAAAACCTATGGGATGCAGCAAAAGCAGTTCTAAGAGGGAATTTTATAGCTATAAAAGCCTACCTTAAGAAACAAGAAAAATCTCAAATAAACAATCTAACCTTACACCTAAAGGAACTAGAGAAAGAAGAACAAACAAAACTCAAAGTTAGCAGAAGGAAAGAAATCATAAAGATCAGAGCAGAAATAAATGAAATAGAAGCAAAGAAAACAATAGCAAAGATCAGTAAAACTAAAAGCTGGTTCTTTGAGAAGATAAACAGAATTGATAAACCATTAGCAAGACTCATCAAGAAAAAGAGGGAGAGGACTCAAGTCAATAAAATTAGAAATGAAAAAGGAGAAGTTACAACAGACACTGCAGAAATACAAAGCATCCTAAGAGACTACTACCAGCAAGTCTATGCCAATGAAATGGACAACCTGGAAGAAATGGACAAATTCTTAGAAAGGTATAGCCTTCCAAGACTGAACCAGGAAGAAATAGAAAATATGAACAATCCAATCACAAGTAATGAAATTGTGATTAAAAATCTTCCAGCAAACAAAAGTCCAGGACCAGATGGCTTCACAGGCGAATTCTATCAAACATCTAGAGAAGAGCTAACACCCACCCTTCTCAAACTCTTCCAAAAAATTGCAGAGGAAGGAACACTCCCAAACTCATTCCACGAGGCCACCATCACCCTGATACCAAAACCAAAGATACTACAAAAAAAGGAAATTACAGACCAATATCACTGATAAACATAGATGCAAAAATCCTCAGCAAAATACTAGCAAACAGAATCCAACAACACATTAAAAGGATCATACACCATGATCAAGTGGGATTTATCCCAGGGATGCAAGGATTCTTCAATACATGCAAATCAACCAATGTAATACAGCATATTAACAAACTGAAGAATAAAAACCTTATGATCATCTCAATAGATGCAGAAAAAGCTTTTGACAAAATTCAACACCCATTTATGATAAAAACTCTCCAGAAAGTGGGCAGAGAGGGAACCTACCTCAACATAATAAAGGCCATATACAAGAAACCCACAGCAAACATCATTCTCAATGGTGAAAAACTGAAAGCATTTCCCCTAAGATCAGGAACAAGACAAGGATGTCCACTCTCACCACTATTATTCAACACAGTTTTGGAAGTCCTAGCCACAGCAATCAGAGAAGAAAAAGAAATAAAAGGAATATAAATTGGAAAAGAAGAAGTAAAACTGTCACTGTTTGCAGATGACATGATACTATACATAGAGAATCCTAAAGATGCCACCAGAAAACTACAAGAGCTAATCAATGAATTTGGTAAAGTTGCAGGATACAAAATTAATGCACAGAAATCTCTTGCATTCCTATACACTAATGATGAAAAATCTGAAAGAGAAATTAAGGAAACACTCCCATTTACCATTGCAACAAAAAGAATAAAATATCTAGGAATAAACCTTCCTAGGGAGACAAAAGATCTGTATGCAGAAAACTATAAGACACTGATGAAAGAAATTAAAGATGATACCAACAGATGGAGAGATATACCATGTTCTTGGATTGGAAGAATCAATATTTTGAAAATGACTCTACTACCCAAAGCAATCTACAGATTCAATGCAATCCCTATCAAATTACCAATGGCATTTTTTACAGAACTGGAACAAAAAATCTTAAAATTTGTATGGAGACACAAAAGACCCCGAATAGCCAAAGCAGTCTTGAGGGAAAAAAACGGAGCTGGAGGAATCAGACTCCCTGACTTCGGACTATACTACAAAGCTACAGTAATCAAGACAATATGGTAGTGGCACAAAAACAGAAACATAGATCAATGGAACAAGATCGAAAGCCCAGAGGTAAACCCAGGCACCTACGGTCAACTAATCTATGACAAAGTAGGCAAGGATATACAATGGAGAAAAGACAGTCTCTTCAACAAGTGGTGCTGGGAAAACTGGACAGCTACATGTAAAAGAATGAAATTAGAACACTCCCTAACACCATACACAAAAATAAACTCAAAATGGATTAGAGACCTAAATGTAAGACCAGACACTATAAAACTCCTAGAGTAAAACATAGGAAGAACACTCTTTGACATAAATCACAGCAAGATCTTTTTTGACCCACCTCCTAGAGTAATGGAAATAAAAACAAAAATAAACAAATGGGACCTAATGAAACTTAGAAGCTTTTGCACAGCAAAGGAAACCATAAAGACGAAAAGACAACCCTCAGAATGCAAGAAAACATTTGCAGATGAATCAACGGACAAAGGATTAGTCTCCAAAATATATAAACAGCTCATGCAGCTCAATATTAAAGAAACAAAAAACCCAATCCAAAAACGGGCAGAAGACTAAATAGACATTTCTCCAAAGAAGACATACAGATGGTCAAGAAGCACATGAAAAGCTGCTCAACATCACTAATTATTAGAGAAATGCAAATCAAAAGTACAATAAGGTATCATCTCACACCAGTTAGAATGGGCTTCATCAGAAAATCTACAGACAACAAATGCTGGAGAGGGTATGGAGAAAATGGAACCTCTTGCACTGTTGGTGTGAATGTAAACTGATACAGCCACTATGGAGAACAGTATGGAGGTTCCTTTTAAAACTAAAAATAGAACTACCATATGATCCAGCAATCCCACTACTGGGCATATACCCTGAGAAAACCATAATTCAGAAAGACACATGCACTCCAATGTTCACTGCAGCCCTATTTACAATATCCAATAGCCAGGTCATGGAAGCAACCTAAATGCCCGTTGACAGATGAATGGATAAAGAAGGTGTGGCACATATATACAATGGAATATTACTCAGCCATGAAAAGGAACGAAATTGGGTCATTTTTAGAGATGTGGATGCATCTAGAGACTGTCATACAGAGTGAAGTAAGTCAGAAAGAGAAAAACAAATATCGTATATTAACGCATATATGTGGAACCTAAAAAAGTGGTACAGGTGAACCAGTTTGCAGGGCAGAAATTGAGACACAGATGTAGAGCACAAACATATGGACACCAAGCGGGGAAAGCAGTGGAGGGGGGGGGGGGGGGGTGATGAACTGGGAGATTGGGATTGACATGTATACCCTGATGTGTATAAAATTGATGACTAATAAGAATCTGCTGTATAATAAAATAAAATAAAATGCAAAAATTTTAAAAACAAAACAAAAGAAACAAACAAAAAAAATACAAATGAATTTCTCCTATGTGAATCACTCACCACATTTTCAGAGAAAGCCTGTCTCTCATTGCACGGCATATCTTATTAGAAATCCAGGAGAAATGTGCTAACTTTATAACCCAATATTTAGCTATTTCAAGTCAGAAAGAAAAATCTATCCTGTCCATTGATCAATGTGATAAAGCTCCTCAAAAAGTTCCCACAACCTCTGGCTGCAGATAGGGGACACTCTAACCCCACATGTCCCTTCCAGGATTCAGCAAATGTATGACCCACCTAGAGTTGTCCAAACAGAACAAGGAAGGTTCTGGCAACCGGGTCCTGTGAGTATCAACTGAAGAAAGTAGAGATAATAAGACAGATGGCAGAGTTCAGATATGTTAAACCAACTTGTTGTTTGAAGTTAGCTGCATGGTGAAGGTATTAGCAGGACTAAAGGCTGCAAATCACAGGAAGAAAGGATTATGGAAGAGGTCAATATCTTCCCTGGGAATGGAGGCTGGAGGACCATCTCTCAGGAATGCTCAGGGTATGAAGTAGATGACTCTTAGGGTTTCTGCCAGGTCTAGGGTTCCATGCTCAGTATACACTGACAGGTTGCATTACTTGATTTAGGAAATGCAAATTACTACACACTAGAGAAACCCCAAGTACTTCTGTTGCTCTCACGTCTCTACAGGACTGTGTCTGGGCAGATGCATTCCTACCTATCTCCTGTGTCTCACACCTCGTCCCTCAAATCAACATCACCAGAGATGCTCACCCCAGCCTGAGAGGTGAGGACTTATGCAAACTAGAGAGAAAAGGTAAAAACAAATAGAGCTACTCCAAGTCCTAATCACCATGATTCTTAGAAGATTGGGTGCATGAAAATAACTCGACCTTTCCTGTCTGCATACCTGTATTAGCATTATATATCAGAAGGTAAGACTATTTAAAAATCATTACAATTACTCCATGAATGTTCATGGTTTGACTTTTACAACAAAAAATTATTGCAAGCAATGGTGTAAAAGCCTTTGTTAACCACTGTTAAGAATTAACAGACTGCAAGATACTGTACTCTTCTAAATCTTGACCTGACTGAGAACACTTATCTGGAGACTTACCTGAAGAACTTACCTTGCAAATCCTCAGTTTTAAAACACCATACCACTTTCCTGATACTCAAAATAAAGCTGTGATGACAACTGGTTTTAGATCTCCCTATAAATATATAAGCTGGAATGATAAGTTTTCAACTTATCATGGCTTATATTTTTTGTCAATTAAAATCTCACCACTGGAGTTGCTTCAGAGATGAACAATTGCTCGAAGAGACTGTGATAAACATTGGAGTGTGGTTTCAAGAGATTCAATTTTCATACCTTAAGATTACTGGTACCTATAATATCCTCATTTCAAGAACGTTTGCTACACTGGGCCAGTGGATCTTCTCCAAGGAAGATTCAGCCTTGGGGAAAAGGAAGGAGTACTGCATTGGAATCATTACAGCTGGATCTAAACCCCAGCTCTCTCTGATGAGATGTTCCACAGAGTATCCAGCCTCTCCTGACCAGTACTGAGACAATGGGACAGTAATCCCAACTTCAAAGGATTGTGGTGAGATTAAATGATGCATGTCCAAGCATGGTTGACCTTACCCCATCAGCCCCTGTGCAGGGACTAAAAGAAGGTGATCTGTTGGGGTGTGTTCTGCACCAGGACATAGTGTTTGGTAAGCAGAGCATGGGCTGGATCTGCACCGTCCTCCTCAGCTTATATCTTGTGTGTGTGCAACCTATCAAGTGGCACAGTGCTGGCCAATTTGTTAGGCTCTCAGGATACATTTCTTAAAAGGGTTCAGATATTTCAGTAGTAGAAGGGTCACTTCATGAAGATGGCCACCATGTCAAGGACCCACTACTTAAGACATTTAAAAATGTTAATAGTGAAGTACTCTTACAAATTATCCTTATCACATGTATGTAGCTCACTTTATTTTGTTATCAGGAACCATTATACATTGAAGTATAAAATACTTTGAGTTTGAATAAAGAACATTTTCTCAAAGAGATTAAGGCGCTAGAACCAAAGAAACAAATAAACAGAACCTAAAATGTTAAAGGAATACAGATTTCTAAAATGCTCCTAGAGATTGCACCAAAGTAAAACATGAAAGAAGAGAGGCTGATGCATTGCAACTCTTTCTTGCAAGAGTATGCAGAGCTGTGTTTAGGCAAGAACTGAAACAAGGCAGTGACTCAACGGCTGGACTGGGGAGAGAGATTCCAAAGGGATGGAGCAGCTTTAACTAAGCCCAATACCTAATACAACTGGAAGAGACCCCAGGGCGAGGGTGGGGGAAGGACAGAGAAAGGCAGGCCAAATGCAAAGGAACAGCAAGCCGGTGGGGAAAGTCAGAGAATGAGGTGGAGCTAAGCCATGGAGAATTCTCCCAAAGTGGGAGTCAATCTGTAGTTGGATATCAAAATTAATCAGGAGACAGGGAAAAGCAAAGGTAACCATTCCTTTTCCCAAAAGTTTTGGATTGCTTCCAGTGAGATATCTGACATCTTTGAAGCAGTGTGGCAAACATGGAAATATTGATAAAGAGGAGGAAGAAGAGGAAGAAAAGAGTATGTTTTTATAAAAGTATAGTATTCTACATCTGGTACTTCCCCTCAAAAGTAAGTAAGAATTATCGGGATAGAGTACATCATTCATGGGGGGAAAAAGGGAAGAAATTATATTTAAGGTCAACATGATCAGTAATAGAGGACCAAAATATAAAATTGGATAATTATTAAAGGCCCGTTAGCTATACTTCTCCTCACATGACTAGCAGAAGGGGGTTTTTAAGTTCACCACAAATGATCTCTTTCCCAACAAATGCTGTCCCAGTAAGAGAGGTCCCAACACAAAACAAACTCCCAGGCATCTCCATGTTTGGCAGAATTAGTGCTTTATGACTGTGAAATTGACCTTCCCACACAATTCTACCCCCTGTGGGTCCAGTGAAAAGCAGTGTAAAGATGACCCGTAACTGAATAAATGACAGGAGCATAGTCTTTGAAGTTGGACAAACGTGGGTCCAAATCCTCACTTTACCCATCATCACCTACATGGCCATGGGCAAAACTCTCAACCTCTCTCTGCCTATTTTTCTCTATAAAATGGGACTAAAAATGTCCATTTTCACAGAGCTCTCAAAACTTAGACAATACACAGAGGCAGATTCTACGTGAGACAGCCACATGTCCAGACATGCATGGCTCACAGTCAATATTAGACCCCTTCCTCTGGGTCCCTCATTTAAAAATCCGGGCTTATTTAACAAATGACAAAGTAATCTAACAGTTACTCAATATAATACAGTGTCCCAGATTCAACTTACAGAGAAAAGATGTATAAAAAAAAAATAACAAGTTAGCTCTAGATATTTAAGAAGAAACACGATATTCTTAAGATTTTGCTAAAAATGTTCAGGTTTTCACAAAAGTGCTCTGACCGGTAGAAAATGGTCAGGGAGTAAATGCTGTGGAGAGTTTGTGATTATCTGGATTTCATTTTTATTCTACTCAATAAGGACAACATGGTATCACAATAAGTCAACCAGTTAATATCAATGTTCAAGCAGCAGGTGATTTCACTTTGGGGACATCAAGCTCCTTCTTGTCATATGCCATGTCTTGGTGCCAGAGGACCAAGACCATGAAGCCAAAATAGTGAAGCCTACTCTGCATTTGCTCCCAAGCATACATGGTGCAATCACAAGACACCGCAGAACATGGAACTCCCTAAAACATGTCCCAGCGAATGTATCTGTTCTTTCACGTTCAGCTAGTATTATGGACTGAATGTTGGTGTGCCCCTCCATGCAAATTCACATCTAACCCCTAACAGGATGATATTAGGAGGTAAGACCTTTGGGAGGTAATTAGGTTTAGATGAGGTCATGAGGGTGGGGCCCTTGTGATAGGATTAGTGTCCTTATAAGGAGAGGAAGACAGACCAGAGCCCTTTCTCTCTCTGCCATCTGAAGACAGTGACAAGGTGGCCATCTACAAACCAGGAAGAGAGCCCGACCAGGAACTGAATCTCTCAACATCTTGATCTTAGACTTCCAATCTCCAGAACTATGAGAATAAATTTTGGTTGTTTCAGCCACCCAGTCTGTAGTATTTTTTATGGCAGCCCAAGCTGACTTATACAGACAGCAATGGTTTCTTGTGAATCCTCCACACCGAGGAGAAATGACCTAAGAGCCTGGATGGAACAGTAGAAACAATATTGGAGTAGGAAGCAGAAAGCCTCAGTCTTGGCCCTTACCTACCATAAACTCAAAACAAGACGTGAAGCAAATTTATTTATCTCTGGACTTTAGCTTCCTCACCAATCACATTTTAAGGATAGACTAATTGCAAATATTCATTGATGCACCTAGATTCTATGATTTTATGAAGACTCTAGAGCAGGGGTGAGGGTAACCTGTGAAGCTCCATGTTCCTTAAATGTTCCCTGCCTGCCAGGTTGATACACTAGATTCCCTGCTGCCACATGCTTCCTAGTCCTAACATCATACCATGACCTGGACCAACTTGATCAGTGATAACCAGAATGGGCCTCCTCTTCTGGACCCTGCTTCATACCCTCTCCCTTTCCTGCTAGTCACTATTCACACAAAAAAGGCAGCTCTTTCTAAAAACAGTCATGGCTTTTAAATGGCTCCTTTCTAAATTATAAGAATTATAATGAATAGATGATTACCAATAGGCAAAATATCAGAAATTATTCAAGACAGTCATGGAGACACAGATTTTCCATGCCTTGAGAGCGATGACTCATTTTAAAGTCACATTATGGTTGATCAACCCACTCTGCACAGGTGTCCCATAAATTATTCCAAGTGTGGAACTGCCATGCTCACCTCTACCCCCACCCAGAAGCACCTTATTCCAATGTTCTGGCACAAAGCCTTGAGGTATTCTGGCAAACAGAAGCTACACCCTCAGTTCTATGAATCTGGTTGAGGAATGTGAATCCCATTTTTTGAAAATCTGGGATTTCTCATAAAAACCAGAACCAGGACCCTCATGGGGAAAGTTCTCCCTGTATGTAATGTAACAATTAATCCAAACTTCTGTCACAGGGCCTCTTTGTTTCTATTAATCTTTTCGCTGTGATATAAACACATCTCCACTTTGGCAAAATGACTTCTGCCCATCTTCCGAGCAAAACAGTCCTCCAGCCTGTGGACCAACTATGGCTCCAAATCAAACTAGAAAACCTCATGAGAACTCTTCAGCGTCCATATACCAGAACATTAAATATGTTCATGTCTATGTGCCAATGAGAAAAAGGGTCCAAATCTCTGAACCCTATCACTAACGTAACTATAGCAACATATTTGATCAACTTGTTCTAAACGCCTGTTGTCATAAAGGAGAATATTGTACGATGGAGCACTGGCAGGGTAACAGGCATTGTCTCATAAGAAGAAGAGGAAAACGCTTAAATACTTCCAGATTTTCTAAAAGAACTTGTAAAAAATTTGCTTTGGCTTGAGCAGAACATTCTTTACAGGCAAGATTTTTTTTGTTGTTTTTGTTTTGTTTTTTTAAAGTCCACCCAGCTTTCTTTTATTAGAGTAATTAAAACAATGTTAGGCATGTGGTGTATCTGATACAACCATAATCCTCTGATATTTCAGGGTATTGATTTTACAAAGTATCTACTGTGACTAGGGCATTAACTGTTGGAAATGTATCCACATTGATTTCTGACAGTGTATTTGTTTAAAGCCTGCTGAAGCCAAACCATGGGCTTCAAGGAATTCCAGACAACTACTTTAGTTTTATGAAACAGTATTTTTAAAGTTACACTAAGGCAAAAATGGTTTTAAAGTAACATAAAAGGAGAAAAAATTCTTAAGCATGAAACGTATGATTCTACTTGACATCTTTTCTAAATAAACGATCAAATTTGGGCTGCCTATTTTCTCCACCTCTACAATGATTTGAGTATTTCAACAGTCAAGTCTAGCAAGCTATGATGTATGTGTCTTGCTATTCTTAAATTGCAAAAAGAATTATGTTTTTTCATGATTATATCCCAACATAATTCCTGTTAGCCTTTCCTTGCAGCAAAACACAAATAACATCATAAATCCTAGTACTAGATGGTACAAACATGAAATTTATCCAAACTTCCATTACCAAGGATATTTCCTTTACAAAGTTAGACTCAAGATGAGGGAGGAAATAAAGACAGGCATGTAGGCATGGCATGGTTATTACTACAGCAATCAGATCACTCACAAATGATGAACATAAGGCCTATTCTCCCCAATGCTTATTTCTAGAATTGTATTGAGAGAAATTCTTTCTATGAAGCTTCATTGCTTGTCAGTTTCATTTTTGTTTACATAGAGATACTGAAAGGAACAAAAACCCATTTAAGGCCTCATAACACTATGTCTGTCAGCTGTAACATGTGCCTCACTTGGTTAAGCTTTCAGTTTTTCGGTATCTCATCCAAGTACACAGAACTCAAAACTAATAATTACCTGTGGTTTGGTCACAAGTAGTATAGAAAAACTGAATGCCACAAGCCATATTAATAAGTTTCTTTAATTCCCTGTGAGCAGGGAACCATGTCTGTCTTGACCACTGCTCTGCCACTTGTGGTGGGAACATTTACTGCTCACCAAAGAACCACTTGCTTCCCCACATGCTCTGGTCCCTTACTCTGTTAGTCAGCTTGGGCTGCCATTACGAAACTCCAGAGACGGGGTGGCTTCAATAACATTTATTTTCTCTCCCAGTTCTGGAGTGTCAAAAACCAAAATCAAGGTGCTAGCATGGCCAGTTCTGGTGAGGACTCCCTTCCTGGCTTATAAGAGGCTGCCATCTTGCTATGTCCTCACATGATGAAGAGAGGGAGCTCTCTGGTATCTCTTATTACAAGAACACTAATCCTATCGTATCAGGGCCCCACCCTTATGACTTTATTTAATCTTAATTACTTCCTTACAGACTATCTCCAATTACAGTCACATTGGGGGTTAAGACTTCTCTTGCTGTCAGAATTGAGAGGTCATGTATTCCATACAGCACAGCAGTAACATGGTGGAAACCACCAACAGCCTGAGTCCCTGAGAGATGTGTAGCACAGAGCTCCCCTGCTCACCTGTTAGACATATAGTGCATACAAAGTGTAAGCTTTTGTAATGTTTATTACTGCAGCAAAACCTAGCCTACACTGACTAATACTAATATACTTACTGACGACTCACCTGTGCCCAGTACTGAGCTCAGTCTGTAAGTGGCCCTGTCCTCATGCAAAGCACAAGCTTGTGGGGAAGAGAAGAGAGGCACAAAATCATCAACTTTAAAACAACTAAATTCAAAATGGTCTGACTGGATTCTACATGCAGTAAAAGGTCGGGAGGAGAGAGCAATGTGCATTGAAGGATTGAAATGCTTTTTAGAGGAGCAAACACTTGAGTCTCTGAAGTCGGGGTGGATTTGAAAGATCTTTCTAGGTACTGACTGTATTCGAGGTTTGTACAGTTTGCTTTGTCCACAGATCCTGTGCATATGTAAGTATCAGTGGCGTCTAAGATTGCAGAGAAGAAGAGAGACATCAAAATCATCACAGTCAGAGGACTGCATGACTAAAAGAGGCCTTGGTAGTCTTCTCAGCCAAACCAGTTATTTGAAAAATAAAGAAACCAAGGGCCAGAGATACGGTGAGTTTGCCAAAGTGGAAAAAGAGCTATTATTTGGAAATACCAACACAAGCTAGTCCCCTTACCTCTCTGAACCTCAAGTTTCACTTAAGTAAATGGGAGACAAGAATACCTACTTTTCCTTGTTATGAGGTTGTTTTGAAGGTCAGGTAAGGCCATACATGTGAATGTTCACTATCAACTATTTTATAAAAATACACGGCCTTACTAAGATGCCTGCCCCAAAGCCACAGAGCCATCAGACCATTTTCTCAACTCCATCAAAGCCTGCACACTCTAAGCCAGTCCTCTCCCAAGTGTCATCTTGAAAGTATTGCTGTCTTTGTTCAAAATATTTAGAACTCCTCTGTCCGGATTTCAGAATTCTCTTCAGGGCTGAATACATGTTATTTTAAATGCCCTCAATGGTGGTATTCAGCCCACGAGAGGCTGAACTGAGCATCAGAAACTTTCGGATTCATTGAGAATACATTAAATGGGTGAGCTGCAGAAAATCGAAGACTAGTTTTCATGTGCAGCTTGTTAACTGGTTCTGAAACACTTCCTTCAAAACCAGTTTCCAAACTGCACAACAGCAGTATCACTAGAGTAAATGCACAGTCTCAAAGAGAGATCTTGTTGAAACAATATCCAATTTCATATATAAATTCTTTTTTTTTTTTTTTGCGGTACGCGGGCCTCTCACTGCTGTGGTCTCTCCCGTTGTGGAGCACAGGCTCCGGATGCGCAGGCTCAGCGGCCATGGCTCACGGGCCCAACCGCTCTGCGGCATGTGGGATCTTCCCGGACCGGGGCACGAACCCGTGTCCCCTGCATCGGCAGGCGGACTCTCAACCACCGCGCCACCAGGGAAGCCCTATAAATTCTTTTATATACAAAAGGAGAAAAAATGGAATGAGGATGAGGAAAAAAAAAACAGTATTTATCATCATTGTGGGGGAAGGTGCAGGACAGAGTTGGGGAATCCTTTTATTGTCTTTCAACAAAGGGTAATGTTGCTTTTTTCACTACAACTTTATGGGTCAGGTTCTGAAGAACTGTGTTGTTTTGTTTTTTAGCAAATCAGATGATTCCACTTCATTTTAGCAAATCTCAATTCCAAGGGGTAATGCAGACAAAGCCAAGAAACAACATCAGATCCTAGAAATACCAGCTTTGACTCTTCACACATTTTTGTAACGTATAGAGCCTAAACCAGCCATCAGTTCAAGTCACGGGCTCTTAAAACCACTTCCAACGTGCTCAGAACTGTCATCTTCAAATGTAATGATCACAAAATCTTGCCACTTTGTCAGCATCAGAAGTGACACAACATGCATCCACTCTGTACTGCCCCATGATTATTTTCAATGCCTACTCCTCTGAAAAAACAGGAGTCTAGTTAATAGGTATATTATTTCAGTGAGCCTTAGAGGTATAAAATATGGAAATTTGATATTCCATGTCATGTTAAAGGCATTTTCACTGCCTTTATCATAAATAAAATGAAAAACATCTGAGCGGATCGAAGAAACATAAACTTGCTTGTCTATTAAACAGGTCAGGGTAAGTGAACACCTGAAGCTGACAGCCTCTTTGGTGCCCAGAAGACATCGGCCTGGGTAAAGACTCGATATTAGGCAGTAGGAAGGGTAATGTCTGGGTCATCACCCATTCTCTTAAGTACTCTACTTCAGTTCTAAGAATCTATATTTTGATTATCCTAATGTCTCAGTCCTACATTCTCAATCCAAGTAAAACCAGCGGTTCTTCCCGCCACTGGCAGAAGCCCAGTGACATGGAGACATGTTCTCTTTCATGTGCAGTGTGTTTTCCCTTTGGGTCTTATCCCTGTCTTTATTGATCTTTTCAACTCCAAGGAAGAGGGCCCCTGCACAAGGTCCATCTGGCAGAGGCGGTTGGAAAGACCAATCGACACTGCAGAGGTCCAAGACCTATCACTGCGATGCATGTGACACCTTCAGTGACACCCTCTGCTGTTGACACAGGTAAGGTTTGGCAAGGATGGCCATTTTACAGTTGCTGGGGACAACCAGACTCCCTAACAGTCAGTTAAATATTTCTTAGATTATGCCAAAGGACTATTTGAGTAGGATACTGAAGTAAACCCCAGATGGCATAGGAAGTGCCTGGTGTTTATGACTTATTCCACCTGAAGGAGGCCAAACTTCAGTAAATGCAATCAGCACACCCCCACAGGGGTCTCTGCTCCTGGAGAAGGCAGATATCTGGTGGCTCTGGCCCTGCCTTCTTCCCTCATCACTGTCCAGCAGCCCCTCTGCAAGAAGGCCAAGTTCACCCGGAGGGCCCCGACCCCAAGAGCATGTGGCCTGGGGAAATGGGGAAGAGAAGAGAGCCACATACACACCTGTACCCACTGTTGACCCAGCCTGGATGACTCAGTTCTCCTTCCCACATAAGGGATAACACAGATACAAGAGGCCAAGAGCCTTTGGTAAAATGTTTTATAGTTATTCTTTGTTTAGACTTCTCATCTATTTATGTAGTTTATGGACTCAATTTAGGGAATTAACCAGAGTGAAAGTGTTACAACCATGCTGGCATTATCCCCCCATCAGGATAAAACTGGTACTTCATCATAGCTTCAGGCCTCACCCCAGTAATGCTCATCATCAGGGCAGAGAAGAGTCTGAGGAAATCAAAGAAGAGGTTTCTAAGCAGAACTTCATGTCCTGATCCCTTAATTGAGCACTAAATTCCTTCTCCATCACTGAGAAGAGATTTGCAAAGTCTGCAGCCCATATCTACAGCTACATCTCTACTTATCCATCTCTGTTTTTTCTGCCGTGTGGAACTGACAGGCATCTGTTTCTCTACTTTCTCATTGGCTTCTGTGTGGAAGAAACCAGGAAATACTTTTCTTCAAAGTCCTGAGACTTTTTAAAAAAGTACTTTCAGCCATGTAGCTCAGTTACTTTTCCACTTCAGTGAGTTCACACTTTCCTGTTAATTTCTCCATGATGCTTATTTTTTTAAAGTTTTTTTAAACAAAAGCAAAGTGCATCTGCTTGGCATTTCAGAATTGTGTGTGTGTGTATGCTCGTTCCAGTGTTAAGGTTTAGAGCTTGAGGATGTTATTGAATTTGTCTGCCAAAAGAGACCAATCTCCAATTAAAGAATCTTTTTCTCCAGTGGCCCATTCTGTTTCTATTCTTCCTGTCCAAAAAGAACTGTTAGAACAACCTCTGGAACCTCTAAGAGGATCCCAAACTGTTCTCGTGTCATTTTAACTCAATTTTTGCCCCAGGGCTTAAAATTTATATGACTAGTAATTAAAGGAAAGAAAGGTTTTTCCAATGATATCAGGATTTCCCATCAAGAAGTGGTCCTTTTCTTCCTAATCCACATAAAGCTTGTTTTCTTCTATAGAACATATATTAGAGAATTTAATCTTAGAGTGTTTCTTATGGTTTTGTAAATTAAACTGTATTTTTTTAATTGAAGTACAGTTGCTATACAATATTACATGTTACAGATATACGATATAGTGGCACACAATTTTTCAAGTTTATACTCCATTTATAGTTATTGTAAAATATTGTCTATGTTCGCCATGTTGTACAGTATATCCTTATAGCTTATTTTATACCTTATAGTTTGTACGTTTTGTACCTATGGGTTTTTTTTTTTAATCATTATGGGGATTTTATGGTTGCCAACTATCAAAGTGGGTTTGTATGTTATTTGATTATCTTTAT
This sequence comes from Monodon monoceros, assembly GCF_005190385.1. Lineage (NCBI taxonomy): Eukaryota > Metazoa > Chordata > Mammalia > Artiodactyla > Monodontidae > Monodon > Monodon monoceros. The sequence goes on from NW_021703775.1 coordinate 62,069,856, forward strand.
CCGTGCTAGAGTGCTGTATTAAAAATACCCTCTCTCTTCTGTTTACATCTACTTCAGGTTTTCTAGTATTTCTATCCTTATTTAACTCAGGTATTTATACATGGAATTTGCTGCTCTTTTGGCACTTGCAATCGGAAAGTCTTGAGGCACTTGAATTTTTGTCTCATCTTGTAACTCCTGTCTAATTAAGGGGCATGTTTCCACAATGAACAAAAAGCATATGATTTCACAAGGCAGGCAGCAATGGCACACCCAACATGGAAGCTGGACTCTGAACCCTACCTCTCACACAAGGTCTTTTCATACCATCTGACATCATTAGGTCACTGTAAACATTTATTTCCAGTAATTGGGCAATAAATAAAACATGTTTGAAACAACCAAACACTCAGATGCCAAATAAATCTCAAATTTAATCACTGTTAAGAGAACCAGTTTAAAATAAAGGACACCCTTGCACAATGGAAAAAGTGTACACATTCGATGACCCTGTGATGCAAAAATAGATTTGAGGGGTATTTTTCTGAAATTTGGCCTCTCCCTAGAGATGAAAACTTGACTGGAAATGTTGAAGTTTTAAGCACATGAAAACATGAGATTATACTGAAAGTAGTTGGTAATTATAACCCCTAGAAATGTAATTCTAATTTGATCTATACATTGAGCAAAATCTCAGAAATGTTTTCAAATATATATGGCATACCACTGTTTACTGCAGACAGCACAGATACTTATCTCTGCCAAAATTATGACTTTTCAGCTACTTCAAACTTGATTTACATTCAAGAAACCAATTCCTCTTAGCCACCCTGTACGTTCTATTAGATTAATTTCTATTCTTCTAATACTTTAAAGTGAATTTAGTGATGCCTGTACCCAGCCTGATTCACACAGAAATCAACAGTTTATATAATCTTAAGAACAAGAAATTATTTTTAGGACTCTGAAAGATGAAACATCACTTTCTACAATAGGAAAGGTATTTCCCCCTTTATCTTGACACTTTCCATCAAGGTGAAAAACACTTTAGATATTTCCAATCCCATTATTCCTCCTCGTTCCACTTTATAATCCAAGCCAAAACAATCTCTGTTCTTATTAATTTAACTATCATCACTAAGTCTAGTCACTGACCACTGAGTTTTCTCCATTAATCCTCTCTCACTTCATCTCTAAAACAGCACTGGACTCCATGATTGATATTCAAGAATACCTGATTCTTGACATCAATCAAAGATGCAACTGGTTAAAACAAAGATGTAGCTACTCATCTTTACCTCACAATCCTCCCCTCCAAGGGTCAGTTAATCAATCAGAGAGCGCATTTATCTGATTTCTGAAGCCAGGGAATTCAGAATACTCCAACTCAGCACCATCTTTTTCTTCACAACAGTCCATAATCAAATCCTGATGCTGGATTCTTCACAAAAGCCTCTGCATTAATCTCTGCATCTTTAAATTTACTTCTTAGATTGGACCCTGATCATTTCACAATTGCACTAAGGCCAACTTCTCTTCCCTGACCTCCTCATGTCTACCACCCCACGTCCACTCCCATCTCATTCAAAAGTTGAAACTTTTAAAATTTTCTAAAAGTTCATTAAATGTATTAAACTTAGAGCTTTTAAGTTCATCATAAAATTATTCTATTCATAAGTCTAGGAAATGTTCACATTTTCCTTCTTTTCCTCATAAGGAATTTTCAAATATGCTGAGATAATTCAAAGAATAATACAGTGATCACTTGCTTTCCCACCTCTCAGAGTCAACAATTTTTACAATTTTGTTATATTTGTGTATAAAAGGCATTTGAAAGTAAATTACAGACATCATGGCATTCCTCACTCAAGAATAAGGACACTACCCTACATACCTCTAACACCATTATCACACCTAAGAAAATAATAGTTCCAAAATACCATCTAATATCCAGTCCGTATTTAAACTTCCTCAATTGTTCTTCAAATGTCTTTCAGAGCTGGGTTTTGATGTTTTTTAAACCAAGATATGATTAAGGCTCATATATTATATGTGCTATTGTCTCCCTTTAGTCTCTTTCTGAGGAAGTCAATCTATTTTTTAACGATATGAAGAAACCAAGCAATAATACCCTACATTATCATTCTTTCTGATGTGAGGCAGTATGATAGTTTTGGCTTGTTTCTTCACCCTCAGTATTCCCTATGAGCTGGAGGTTAAGGTGTTGCTTAAGGTGTTGCTCTACACTTCATACTGTGTTGCTTCATACTGTATCCCATCAGGAGGCATATGATATCAGTTGTCCCCCTTTTAATGATTCTGAGTTTGATCACCTGATCAACGGGGCATCATGCGATTTTTACCTTGATACCAAGTCTTTTACTTTGCCTTATGCCTCAGGTCTAAAAGGCTTCATATCTGTGCCAAAGCCTGCCAGGAACTCTAAACTACTTTACTTCTCTGGTCTCTTCTGACACTTCTTCCTTACCTGTTTCTTGCAGTGTTCTCTCTCTTCTGTTTAATTTCTCCCCCACTTCTCTGTGAGCTTAGTTTCCTAACCAATCATCCATTTTCCTCCACCATCCAAGCAGTTCCTGAAATTCTATTCTATGAAGCTCCCATGAATTTAAATACACTGATCACAGTTCATGTTGGCTTTTCAACCTCAAGTTTACTGCCTCATTTTTAGAATGTGCCACAGAAACAAGGGCTTTTTCTACTAAATTTGTTTTGTATATGACCTCTAATGGCAGTACATAAACATAGGTGCTTACTGATGACTATGACATGAAGGTCTCAGTAGTTGTAATCTGCATCTAATAAGAGTTTTCTCACTGAGCAAAGCACTAGTGAGTATTTATGCAGTCGTTTCTGCCATTTATTTAAAATCCACCTGTACCTCCCTCTGTAACTATGTTTGCACACCAACCACAGCAAGAAGGCACAAATATTTCCAAACACCTTTGTAGGATACATCTTATATACTATTGACAATTTGCCAGTAATTTTTTTTTTTAATGCTTGGATCATCCTAATTGCACAAACTGGACAATCATGGGCATTCAGCAATATTTCTCACCAACAGGAAAAGCAAATATCTTCTGAGAGTGTTTTCGCAAAACAGGTCTTATTTTGAAGCTGTGTATTAGTTACTACACATGCAAAATGAATTAAGTATTGAGATCACTGTCTGGATCATACAGACCAAAAGTCAGAGAAGTATCCAGATAAGACAAAAAAGTGTTCCACCGAGTTTGGATTATTTGGGTAACTCCACCAACTATCCAATTCACGTGGATTGTGTAGTCCAGCTTAGGCCTAAAAGTAAATAATCTGTTTATGTCCTTCCTAGTTGGCAATCATCTGCCTGCGATTATATGCACAAGAATAACACGTCTGTTGACATCTCATTTTCTTGCTTTTTACCATCTGTGTTCCAACGTGGAAACTAGGGAGAAGGATACTGGGCACAGAATTTTAAAAGGACCTGCTTTTTTCCTTTCTCATGACCAACCTAAGCTGAAATGACTAAACAATGCAAATGGCACCAAATTTATCCTCCTTCTCCAAGGCTTGTCTGGGGCAAACTGTGCAGCGTATGAGGTTTACTTCAGCCCCACTGCCCCTATAAAAACTTGCCCTTAACACAGTAATCCAGTCTTTACTTCTAAGCTAAGTGTAAACTGATGATATTCCTTCTCCAAAAAGCATGTGTTTAAACCTGGTCTTCAACTGAGGAAGGAAAAGGTCCCTCTTAAGTGGGCATTTCAGGCTCCGCAGGCAGACCAAGGTTGTGTGGGGCATCAAGCTTTCCCTGTCTTACTGAAGTTACATGACATAAGCAATCACCTGCTCTCTTTTTATGTTTGACTCTATCAATAGGTAAGTGTCTTCTAAGCTAGTAGTTGCATAGTTCTGTAACATTTGCAGAGCATGGCACATTACCTTGTCTAATCTTGACAAAGCCCCATATTCTTGTCTCCACTTTACAAATAAGGAAGCTGGTTCCCTGCCACCAAGTGCTGAGCCCATGGCTCTAACCAAGGTCTTATAACTCTACATGGCTGTTCTTTCCATTCTGGTCTACAAACCAATTTTACCTCCTCCCCTAGAAGAAAGGGGATGACCCAACCATGGACTTGCCCAGCACCTAAAAGTGTTCTCCAGGTTTCAAAAGCAAGAACGATTGATTCTACTACCAACAGATATTTCACTCACACACAAACACACACACAATTTTTTGAATATTCAGGTAACAGCAGGAATAAAAAAATAGATCTCGCCTATTTTTCTCACAGGGGGTTCAAACCATAATCAGGTGACAGGACAAGAACCATAGGACAAAGCTATGTCATTATCACATAACTCCAAAGCAGGAAGCACCAAGTAACTGGGGTAGAGGAACCAGTAATTTTATGTTGCTTTTACTATGCACATTCAGTGATGAGTTTTAAAGAGAAGTCAGCCTCTCTCTCACTTTACGATATATAGACCTAAAGTTACACATAAATCCAATGATATTTAAAATGCACTTCAAACAACTCATGCATTGCCATTCTAGTTATAAATTTGTATAAGAAAATAAAAGATGACAAATTATGGCAAACTTTTTCTGAAAAGGGCTTTGCAGACCATATTTTAGGCATTTCAGATCATATGACCTCATTGAAAGTATACCATCCTTCTGTCCATAGCATGAAAGCAGACATAGACAGTATGTAAATGATGGGTGTGGCTGTGTCCAATAAAGTTTTATTTACAGTAACAGGCCCACAGGTCATTTTGCCAACCCCTTCTACAAAAAACTTATTTCTACCAAGTCTGTCTTTCCTACTACAATGAGACTATACCTAGAACACATCACTAAAATGGGCTGGGCAGTGTTGCTCACCTGCGACCCAATAGTCTCCTGGAAGCACCGGCCAAGCTGCGTCTTAGCAGCCACCGGATACACGTGAGGAATGACTTGCTGGTGGGAGTATGAGGAATGGACCGTCTGAGTCTTCTGGACAGGAAGCCCTTGGTAAGAGACTTGGGACTGGCCTGGTTGAGCTTCTTTTACCTTCTGGCCTGTTGGGCCATCAACTCTTGAAACCTGATGTATCTGGACTGAGGCCTCAGGAGGGTGCTTCACATGGATATTGACTATGTTAGGAGGAAATTTCACTAAAACAGATTGGGAAGAAAACTTATCAGTCATAAATAATTAATACGCACATCAGGATGAAAGTAAATGTTCATGCTAGTCAGCATGAAACTAAGTTTTATATACACACATATACTTAAGTACATATACATTATACCTGGGATAAATGATACATTTTTAGTGTGTATCTATTTTTGCTGCACAGCCATTAAAAAACTCTTGAGAGTAAAAGGGGACACTCAAAAATTAATCCTGAATTTATATACTTTAAATAATAAAACTGCTTTTACAAAGAGAAATTTAAACTTCTCACAGTAACAGATCCATGAGACAAAAATTTTTTTCAGAGGAGTCATAAAACTACGAAATTTGTGCTACTTGTGGTCATACATTCTATCAAACAAGAGTAATAAAGACTCAAGAGTTTGATTATTTTTGAATTTCTCACAAAGTTTCCATCGTAGAGACTGTGGGATTTACAACACAATTTCGCAAAGCATAGTTCTCTTACCCTTAAACCTGGTGTGTACATACTTTTGTGCTTCCTGTGACACACACAAAATACCAAAGTGTGATATTTTACATCTCTATTTTCTTTCTCTGCAGCTTTCACACAGAATTTCATCTTCTGATGCTAAGATTCAGGTTTTAAAGAATAAGAGCCAGTAACACTTCTCTGACTCCTTTTTTAAAAGTTGTGCATGTGTAAGAGGTGCCAGGTTGAAAAGAATGAATTAGTCATAGAATTTCTGAGCTCCAAGTGACCTAGTTTACCTTCCTCTACAGATGAATAAACTGAGGCCCAGGGAGGTGAGGTTACAGATTGTTTAGAACTAAAACCAAGAGCTCTTCGACTACAAAATAGACTTGGTGTTCATCAGCAGGTATCGTGTGATCTTCTCGTTTATTAATCCCATAAGGGCCAGAACACCATCTTGTTCATCTTTCCATTTCCCAGGACCTACCAGAACAGTGCCATGTGTGTTTATCAGCTCTTGGTTCTGCATCACCAGAGAAAGATGGGCTCCATTTTCTTATTTCCTAGATACCATTCCCTACAGCCTAGAAAGCACTGGCACCATATACCTGGGCCCATATTCTGTTCCAATACCAGCCCTGCAGACACTTGGCTTCTGTATGGGTTTGGCATGTTAACAGAGTTCTGATGAATGGGCAAAATCAAAATAATCAGCTTACCTTTGACTCCTTGCTGGCTGGTCATGGTCAGAGGCAAAGTATGTGTTGAGTGGACGACATGTGTTCCCAACGCCTTGCCTGACTGCTGGGAATGCTGATAAAGTTTAGGCACGCCAGCACCGTGGACCGGAATCTGACAAAGCTTCCCTGTGAAATTTGGAGGGCACTGGCATTTGTCCCTTGAACTGCATTGGCCTCCATTCATACATGGAAGATGGCAAATTACTGTAAAGGAAAAGAGAAAATGTGGAGAGTGGTTAGTTTCTCAAATGCCAAGTAACAATCAACCAACAAAACTCCCCCAAAGCACAGCCATCATATTCCCAATGACTTTAGAAATGGTAAACAAAGGAGTATACACTATGACAAAAATACTTCCTTTTTTTTTTTTTTTTTTACTATCTTTTTCTTTCCACCTTAAGTAAGTCATTTAGCTCTCTAATTGCTTGTGGTTGTTCACCCACAATGGTGGCAAGAATTCATGGGAAAAAATATACATGTATATTTATACATATAATATATGTATTACATATATTTATACATATAAAGCTACTTTATATATATAAAGTAGCCACTCAGGATATCTCTTGCATTCTATAATTACTGTGTTTTCCTATTTAATTACTAGTTTATTTACTGTCTCCCTAGATTATAAACTCTTTGGGGGAAAGGAATATGCCTAGTTTAATGACCTTTGTATCCTCAGCACCTAGAATAATGTCTGGCGCACAGTGGACATTAAATATTTCCTCAAAGAATAAACAAAGGAGAGTGCTAAAAATAATATCTGTTGAGAATTTTCTCTACATAAGACACTGAAATAAGTGCTACCCAGAATAAGGGAGCAGAATAGTTTGAATCCTGCTTTACAGGAATTTGCAATCTCATTGGGATAACAAGACCACAGTGAAACCTAGAAGTAGCAGTGATTAATAGTTGGAAAGTTATTTAGAATACCAAAAGATAAAAGGACATGTTTGGGTGAAGAATTTTAAAAGGAGTTTTAAATCCTGGCTAAATTCAACTTCAGGCCAACCTATTTATCACGAATGAATTCTTCCTATCAGCCCTTGAACTGATCGGATTTCCAGCAGCTTAAAAAATAGCCCCTCAACTCCATTTTCTTCCAGGTTCTACTTTGCTTCAATCCTCTCCTCCATGACCAAACTTTCCAAAAGAATTGTCTGCTCACTTCTCCACTCACTACCAGCCAGCCAGGGTCACGTTGTGTTTCCCTTTCCCCACACCTCTCCTATGCTGAAACTCCTCTTACTCAGGTCACTAATGGTCTCCATGTTGCTAAATCCAATGGATGGATTTCAGTCTTCCCTTGGCTTCTGTGACATCTCAACCCATCTAGTTTGCTCTTTCCTCTTTGTTCACTGTATCTTAATATTCTTTGCAGACTCCACTCTTTCCTTACCCTTGAAACACTGATGTGCTTCAAGATTTGGTCTTAAAATCTTCTGCTTTACTAACTCCATACATTCTGATTTCAGCCTGTCATATGATGATGTCACCCAAAACTATATTTCTTAGCCAAAGCTTTCTGCTGTGCTCCACACTGTCTGCTACTGTTTATTTCCTATAGATCTTCTACAGGCATCTCAAACTTACAATGTCCTAAATGGAACTTGATCATCTTCCCCTAACATCTCCATTCACTGAGAGACCCTTAACAGGAACCTGAGGGCTGCTCTATTCTTTCACCCACCCAAACATCCATCTCCAGGTCCTGCCTTCTAAACATTCATCAAATATTCCCACATCTTTCTCATCATAGAGATCCTGTTCTCTCTGAAACATCATTCCCTACAATCTAGCTACACTGACCTTGATTCAGTTCCTCAGTGGACAGGGCCTCTCACCCCTCCTTAAGCTTTATATACCCTGTGTCCTTGGCCTGGAACACTCTTTCCATATGTCCCCCGTCACCTACCTAACTCCTACTCACCTTCTGGATACTGCTTAAACCTCAGTTCCCTGGAAGCACTTCTAATTGCCCCTCATCTAGGTTTGGTGCTTCTCCTCTGTGCTTCCGTGGGCTCTCATTCACTGCTCATCATGCTGCTTGGCTTACTGCATTACAATCACCTGACTACTTTTCCGTACACCTCATTCAACTAGAGTGCTGTGAGGTCAGGGACTTTAATGTTTTACCTCTAGCATGTAGCTCAGCTTTTAGAAAAAAGGCTGCAGCTCAAAAAAAAAAGAAAAAAATACTAGATGAAAGAATGAACACATTTATGGCTACCACTTTGTCAAATACCATTCTACATACTACAGAAAAAAGTAAAAGCTAACTGGAACTACTAGGTAATATATGATAACTAAAAATACAAATAAGTAACATTGGAAAAAGTAAATTCTGTGGAACTCCAGTGAAAAGTCATTTCTGGGAAGTCAAAATAGACTTTACAGGAGAGCTCATTTGAGATAAGACTTTGAAGCTAGGTAGGCTTCAGAAAAACAGAAAGGATTATATCCTAGGAGGATAGTGTGTAAGAAAGGGGGAGGTAGGCATATTTGGGAGATAATGAGAAAGTCTATCTTGTTGAAACCCCAGATTCCTGAGTGAAGGGGTCAGGTGATAAACTGGGAGATGTAGGCTTAAGTCAGACAATGGATAAAGGGAAGCCCTAGCAAGTTATTTTGTAGACCCCCAAGGAGAAAATTTTCCAGGAAGATTACTCTTGTGATAGCATGTGGCATTAGCTGGAAAGGAGAGTGACCTAGGTGGAGCAGTCAGATAGGAGACTATTAAACTAACTGAAAGACAAGTTGAAAAATCCATGGATTAGGATGATGGCAACAAGAATTAAAAGAAACATGAAGTGGGCTTCCCTGGTGGCACAGTGGTTGAGAGTCCGCCTGCCAATTCAGGGGACACGGGTTCATGCCCCGGTCCGGGAAGATCCCACACACCGCGGAGCGGCTGGGCCCGTGAGCCATGGCCACTGAGCCTGCACGTCCGGAGCCTGTGCTCCGCAACGGGAGAGGCCACGACAGTGAGAGGCCCACGTACCGCAAAAAAAAAAAAAAAAAAAAAAAAAAGATGGGCAATCAGTACTACATGGAGATAGGACACAGGAAATAAACAGCAAGCCAAAGAAGAGGGAAGACAGTGAAGGAGAAAGGAAACAGCTGGAAAAGATGACCAAGGTAAGCACCTAGAACTATGTCCAGGATCTCACTATGTGGCAGATGAAGTCAAAACTGCCCACGCTGGATAGGGTCTGGAATATGGTTCCACCAGTGTCTGATCCATACTGAGGTGCAGAGTAAGAAGAAGAGTCAAAGCTGACTCTGAGGTTAAGTCAAAGACTTTGTAACTCCCAGTTCAATTCTGAATTGAATTTCTAAATGACAGGTTGGCTACGCTGGATGGGTTCAGTGTGTAACAGGGAAGGACACAGGGAGCCTGGCCAAGATTTCACAATACTACAAATAATTTATAACTGGAATACAAGCATTCCTCACTTTGTATGGTTCCAATATGCATGAATTTCAGTTAATGCAGTTTAGCTAAATAACTTCAATCCCCCAACAACACGGTTTGAACTTCATTTGCCACAATATTAACTAGGTAACTGCATAAAGTACAAACTTCACTGCTAGCTCTTTGGTCCACAAACCACTACATAAATAACAGATGTGCACCATGATCAGTAATCAATCATGTCACTTCCTTCAGAGGCTGTTGGCGATTGATCCCAGCATATCTGTTATTCAATTCATGCACAGACAGCAAAGCAGGTAGTTGTGTTGCCTCCTCACTTTACATTGATAAACTTGCATGACGTTTTACAGAAGTGTATAGTCAAAAGGGCCAACAGCAACAACAAAAAAGCGCAGCAAAGAAATGAAAAGTGGTGACACTGGAAGCGAAATTGGAAAGTGGTTGTGATGTAGGATAAAGATGGTCCAAAGGAAATAACATTAAAGGAACTCACAGATATTCCACAACTTTGAAAGCATAATGGTAACATACTGGAACCTGATTCAAACTTGGGAAGGAGTATAACGGCTCACTAAGGCAAAGAAGAGATACTCCACATCATAAAGTATATGAGAAGAAAGCAAAAATGTTCTAACTACTCTTGTTAAGTTCTACTCGAAGAAAGAAAACACTTTAATTCTCAGTGTTTCTAACATTTTAAATTACAGGGCACTAGATAAATATCAGCTTTACCATTTTTTTTCCTTTCCCTATAAATACATCACCTACAGTAAAACAATTGTAATGTTTTGACAAAAAAAAATTTTAAGGTGATAGAACTAGTAATTTTCCCATTATTAAGACTGTTTTGCACAGTTACAGCTTGCATGGTTATTTTTATGGTCCTGCATCACCATGCAAAGAGGACTACCTTTAATCTTTATTAAAATAACTTCATCTATGTTATCATCTTTTTTTTTTTTTTTTTTTTTTACAAAGAAGCTGACTTTTATTTCTAATATCAATAGCAGATTTTGGAATCCAACATGAATTTAATTAGCTTTGTTCAAAACTATTTTTAAACCTCTGAGATAGCTTCCACACAAATATTTCAAGAACTGTACTAGTCTAAGTGGATACAGCAATAATCCCAGAAGAGAACTCCAATAACCCTGTTTCTCTCTGGTCATAAAGGAAACCGTTTCTGCTGACTTAATCCAACCAATAACAGGCCACTATTTATAACCATTTATGAATGAGAAATAAAATACCTATTCTCCTGTTCCAGCATTTTCACAAAATCTAAATTATAATTTAAAGTTCTTTGCCCCAGCTCACTCACTGTACATTGAGTTCTTTGTGGCAGGTGCTATTTTTAAAGTTAAATGGTCTTTTATGTCAAAGAAAACAAATTTAAAATCAACCTACAAAAGTTAAGTATTTAACTATGAATAGTTTCTTTCTGTTTCAAAAGTTCACGCCACTCTCAAAACATCACCTGGTGATATATAGTCTGTGCAGCCAGCGTTCTATAAAACTTTCTCAACATATGAAGAGGAAAAAGAATAAGTTATCTTTAAGGCTGGCTTGTGGAATGCTGGTTGTAAGTCTAGCTATGGCACATATATTTTAGAACATATAACTGGAAGGTGTAATGTAGAATGCTGGCTGAGAAATTCCATAACCTTGTCAGCTTGACATTTTGCTGGCCATCACCATAATTCACTACATTGCATCATACGGTCACCTGGGACCTACAGCAAATAACAAGAGGTATATGGGCCTTCAGCCTGTTATTCCAGAAAGTGGAATATCATGACAACCACTCCAAGTATCTCATGGTACAACTATAAAAGGTCACAATGAGCAAAAGGATCCAGGCTGGAAGAAAAAGTTGGAGGCTTTAAATATGCCCAGCATTTCAGTGCATTCCACCATTCACAATGGTCTGTAAAACAACTTGCAGGACTCAAGAAACTGGGCTGACAGGATAATATTCACAGTCTATGCCACAAATTGGAACTTAGTTTTAAATGAATAGGTACTGACTTGGATACAAATATGGGAAAACCGAATTTTCTGCAGATTTGAGTTATAAAAAGCTAGACTCTCATTCTTCCCTGTTATCTTAGCTGACTATAAAAATATTTCAGCTGCTTGTCCCCAAAAGGCGCTCTAAGAATGTACTTGACTTTCCTACAGCAACACCCGGGCCCCTCCACCCACCCCCTCGCTTTGTGTGCCAGCAGACAGACTGTTTCAAGTTATTGTGGCTAAGGCAGAACAGGGAAAACAAACCTCCATCTGAAGGAAAACTTACATCTGTCATTTCACAGAACAGACATACACATGATTTTGATTTGAATAGCTACTTCAACTTTCCCACTTGTCTCTGATTAGGAGAATAACATTCCCTTAAAGGCTTTCAACATTTTGTTTGATGTCCCTTGCAGGGTGAAAAGAAAGCAATAACATTTTTAGAAAGTACAAGGTACCATTTTATTTCTCCCTCAATATACCTACATCGCCCTCTTTTAAAGGGTACCCATAGATTCTATTCAGCCAGAAAGTAGGTTAAAAATGTAGCTATTTAAAGCTTTCAGATAACAACTATGTCAGATAATAATTAAATGCCACAGCAAACCACTGCTCACTTTAAGAACCTAACCCACTTTTTAAAAACCTGCATTTTTGCCTTTTAATTCAGTATGCATCATCCTGCCACACCAAAAAATAAAATAAAATAAATAAAGCAACTGAAGCTGAAAGCCAAGATGGAAGTCACGTTCCCTTGGAGCAACGACAGAGGAACTGAGGAGGCCTCGTCTTACACAGAAGCCAAGAAAGGAAGTACAGAGATTAGTAGGCATTTACGAAAATCTAAGTTTGAGTATTTTTATTGAATGCACAGATTTATCATTACTGTGCTCCAAAACTGCTTACAGCCAATTCTAACGTATACTGAGTCCCAGGCTGAACCAAGAAAACATTCAAGTAACACGCTGTCTGAAACAACCTGTCCAAGGAGGTGACATTTCACCTAAACCTAAAGGGAGAAGAATCCCATGATGTGAAAGTTGGCAGAACAATGTTTGCGGAAGAAGAAATAATAGGAGCTAAGACCTTGAGGTGAGACATGGCTTAGAAAGGTCCAGAAACTGAAAGGAGGCTGATGTGGTGGGAATGTCAGAAGAGGAGAGCAAGTGAGAAAAGCTAGGTGGAGAGACAAAGCAGGGCCAGATTCCTGTTTCTTTCCACAAGGATATAGGGCTGCCTATAATACAGTAAACAGGAAAAATGTAAGTAAGTTAATACTTGGGACCAGGACAGATTATGAATCACAGGAGACAGAACCAGGGGAAGAGAAAGAACAAGGATAAGTAAGGGTAAGTAGAATCATCTATTGTATACACAAGAAATGTACACTGTAAACCTGGCTTTGAGTTTCTGGACCTTAGCCAGATTGAAGTTAAAGTCTGGAAGGTTTAATTTAAGACTCAAATAGATAATGATTCTACAGATAAGAGGACTTTTAAAAAATTCTTTATATTGATTACATATGGGCATGATAATCGTAGTGGGTGGAACGGTGGTCTCCCAAAAGATACACCCATGTCCTGTGAATGTCCAGAATCTGAATATTACTTCATGTGGTAGATGGGTGAACACCACCTTACAATGCAAAACAAATGCGATTAGAAATCCTGAGAGGAGGCACTTGTTCTGGATTATCCAGGTGACCTCTCATTTCAGTGACAAGGTCCTTTTAAGAGCGAGGGCCAGGGAGCTTTGACCGAAGAGGAAGAGACAATATGACTGAGGCAGAGATCGGAATGATGCAGCTAGAAGTCAAGGAGCACCAACAGCCATGAGAAGCGGGAAGAGGCAAGGAACAGACCCTCCTCTAGAGCCTCCAGAGGGAGCGTGGCCCTGCCTACACCTTGATTTTGACCTTCTGGTCTCCAGAACTGTGAGAGAATACATCTCTACTGTTTTAAGCAAAAAAAAAAAAAAAAGAAGAAGAAGAAAAAGGTACAATAATACAATGTGTGTAACATTATGAGACTAATGCTCTTCATAGTACATGTAAAAGGGAAAAACAGAGTCTAAAGAAATCTTGGAGCAAAGAGAAAATGCTTCCACAAAAGCTAAAAATGCACCCACCATACTTTTTGCTGCCATAGACAATCTCTTTGTTTTACCTGCTCTGGAAATTAAGATGACCATTTTCATCCCATCCCCATCTATCAAATGCTCAAGTACACTGGACTAGAATTAAAGGAAATTCACATTTCAACAAATGCAATATCTCAACCTTAATACAAACAAAAATCCCACAAATCTAATTTTTAATGCTGGTGCACATTAGCGAATGCTTGGATAGCATGTTCTGTTTATAATCCAGGAGATAGGAAGCCCTACCACCCACACATGCATCAGAGCTTCCTATATGGGATAAGACCATTCATCATCTCAACTTTGTTTATGGCTTTCTGCTCACTGATCATCAACCTCACCATAGCTGTGGGCTATCTAATTTGATCTAGTTTCATATTTTTCATAACCTACGGAGCTTCCTATATCAAGCAAATCACAAAATTCCACTTTATATCCTCCATCCACAGAGGCTTGCTCTCAATAACTCGCAAACCCTGGGCTCTTTTACCCTTAGGAATAACACAGCAACATCTGCAGGCTACAGAGTAAACACACCAGTCCCACACACTTTGGGGTAGGGGCAAATCATTTCATTCTGTGGATTACTGTGCCCTCCTCTGCAAAAGGGGGTGGTCCAATGACATAATCCACAGGTTTCTACAATTAAAGTTCTATTCCTACAATTAAAGTTCTCAAAACGCTAACCAAGTTAGTAGAGTGAAATTCAGATTTCCTCATCTCATCTAATGAAACTGGCATGATATAAAATTTTTAAAAGGGACAAATACATATCCAGCCACTTGCAATTTAGGGAAAGGGTTAATCTGTTACATGGTGTGCTTTGTTTTTATTTTAATGTATAATCAGACACTGATTCAAACATAAGTTGCCTACTTCGTAACAACGCAGTTAATAAAATGCCCAGAGGTTTATGCAAAGCTGACTTCACTTGGGAGAATTATGTAAACATAATTGGGGAAATGATAGTGCTGTACACTAATGGACAGGGAGATAGGTTTCACAAAAATGATGACATGCTTCATCCTTAAAGACCATACCTTTTACAGTGGTATCACTGCAACTATCTCCAGGGACACGAAGTCATTTTAACTACTGTAGCAGGGCATTTTCTTTAATGTCATTGCAAAATGCTTTCTCAAGAACCAAGTAATACCACTTAAGCTGTACACAATATTAACAATGAGTTTTAAAATGTACTGCACCGGAGGGAGGAACACTCCCAAACTCATTCTATGAGGCCACCATCACACTGATACCAAAACCAGACAAAGATGCTACGAAAAAAGAAAACTACAGGCCAATATCACTGATGAGCATAGATGCAAAAATCCTCAACAAAATACTAGCAAAGAGAATCCAACAGCACATTCAAAGGATCACAGGCAGGGTTGGAGGGAGGGAGACGCAAGAGTGAAGAGATATGGGGATATATGTATATGTATAGTTGATGCACTTTATATAAAGCTGCAACTAACACACCACTGTAAAGCAATTATACTCCAATAAAGATGTCAAAAAAAAAAGGATGATATACCCTGATCAAGTGGGGTTTATCCCAGGAATGCAAGGATTCTTCAATGTATGCAAATCAATCAATGTGATACACCATATTAACAAATTTAAGGAGAAAAACCATATGATCACCTAAATAGATGCAGAAAAAGTTTCTGACAAAATTCAACACCCACTTATGATAAAACCCCTTCAGAAAGTAGGCACAGAGGGAACTTACCTCAACATAATAAAGGCCATATATGACAAACCCACAACCAACATCGTTCTCAATGGTGAAAAACTGAAAGCATTTGCTCTGAGATCAGGAACAAGACAAGGTTGCCCACTCTCACCACTATTATTCAACATACTTTTGGAATTTTTAGCCACAGCAATCAGAGAAAAAAAGAAATAAAAGGAATCCAAATCAGAAAAGAAGAAATAAAGCTGTCACTGTTTGCAGACGACATGATACTGTACATAGAGAATCCTAAAGATGCTACCAGAAAACTCCTAGAGATAATCAATGAATTTGGTAAAGTAGCAGGATACAAAATTAATGCACAGAAATCTCTTGCATTCCTATACACTAATGATGAAAAATCTGAAAGAGAAATTACGGAAACACTCCCATTTACCATTGCAACAAAAAGAATAAAATACCTAGGAATAAACCTTCCTAGGGAGACAAAAGACCTGTATGCAGAAAACTATAAGACACTGATGAAAGAAATTAAAGATGATACAAACAGATGGAGAGATATACCATGTTCTTGGGTTGGAAGAATCAACATTGTGAAAATGACTCTACTACCCAAAGCAATCTACAGGTTCAATACAATCCCTATCAAACTACGACTGACATTTTTCACAGAACTAGAACAAAAAATTTCATAATTTATATGGAAACACAAAAGATCCCGAATAGCCAAAGCAATCTTGAGAAAGAAAAACGGAGCTGGAGGAATCAGGCTCCCTGACTTCAGACTATACTACAAAGCTACAGTAATCAAGACAGTATGGTACTGGCACAAAAACAGAAATATAGATCAATGGAACAGGATAGAAAGCCCAGAGATAAACCCACGCACACATGGTCACCTTATCTTTGATAAAGGAGGCAAGAATTTACAGTGGAGAAAAGACGGCCTCTTCAATAAGTGGTGCTGGGAAAATTGGACAGCTACATGTAAAAGAAAGAAATTAGAGCACTCCCTAACACCATACACAAAAATAAACTCAAAATAGATTAAAGACCTAAATGTAAGGCCAGACACTATTAAACTCTTAGAGGAAAACATAGGCAGAACACTCCATGACATAAATCACAGCAAGATCCTTTTTGACCCACCTCCTAGAGAAACGGAAATAAAACCAAAAATAAACAAATGGGACCAAATGAAACTTAAAAGCTTTTGCACAGCAAAGGAAACCATAAGCAAGATGAAAAGACAACCCTCAGAATGCAAGAAAATATTTGCAAATGAAGCAACTGACAAAGGATTAATCTCCAAAATTTACAAGCAGCTCATGCAGCTCAATATCAAAGAGAGAAACAACCCAATCCAAAAAAGGGCAGAAGACCTAAATAGACATTTCTCCAAAGAAGATATACAGATTGCCAACAAACACATGAAAGAATGCTCAACATCATTAATCATTAGAGAAATGCAAATCAAAACTACAATGAGGTATCACCTCACACCAGTCAGAACGGCCATCATCGAAAAATCTAGAAACAATAAATGCTGGAGAGGGTGTGGAGAAAATGGAATCCTCTTGCACTGTTGGTGGGAATGTAAATTGAGACAGCCACTATTCAGAACAGTATGGAGGTTCCTTAAAAAACTAAAAATAGAACTACCATACGACCCAGCAATCC
Source organism: Monodon monoceros (assembly GCF_005190385.1). Classification (NCBI taxonomy): domain Eukaryota; kingdom Metazoa; phylum Chordata; class Mammalia; order Artiodactyla; family Monodontidae; genus Monodon; species Monodon monoceros. The sequence continues at coordinate 62,087,172 of NW_021703775.1, forward strand.
CACTACTGGGCATATACCCTGAGAAAACCATAATTCAAAAAGAGTCATGTACCACAATGTTCACTGCAGCTCTATTTACAATAGCCAGGACATGGAAGCAGCCTAAATGTCCATCGACAGATGAATGGATAAAGAAGATGTGGCACATATATACAATGGAATATGACTCAGCCATAAAAAGAAATGAAATTGAGTTATTTGTACAGTGAGGTGGTTGGACCTACAGTCTGTCATACAGAGTGAAGTAAGTCAGAAAGAGAAAAACAAATACCGTATGCTAACACATATATATGGAATCTAAAAATAAATAAATAAATAAAAGGTTCTGAAGAACCTAGGTGCAGGACAGGAATAAAGACGCAGATGTAGAGAATGGACTTGAGGACACGGGGAGGGGGAAGGGTAAGCTGGGACAAAGTGAGAGTGGCCTGGACATAAATACACTACCGTATGTAAAACACATAGCTAGTGGGAAGTAGCCGCATAGCATGGGGACATCAGCTCGGTGCTCTGTGTCCACCTAAAAGGGTGGGATAGGGAGGGTGGGAGGGAGATGCAAGAGGGAGTAGATATGGGGATGTATGTATATGTACAGCTGATTCACTTTGTCATAAAGCAGAAACTAACGCACCATTGGAAAGCAGTTATACTCCAATAAAGATGTTAAATCAAAAAATGTACTGCACCACTGTAATTTGCAAACTTGGTCTAGAGACCAAGTTCATACTCTCACCAAGTTCATTAATGATCTGCTTGTTATTTATTTATCCTGAACCTTCAGGATAGATTTACAGATTAATCTAAATTTAGAATTTTAAAATATTTGCCAAGTCAAAACCTTGACGTACATATCTAACTTGAGAACACAAAACTGCACTAAAACCTCCTGTCTTGGTAGCCAGTAAAAATTCCTGGAGTCCTTTCAAGTCAGGTCTAAATATGGCCTCCAATAAAGAAACTTTCCTCCAAAGAGAGGAAGATGCTGAATAGGAAGAATCCTAGAAGGATTTGCAAATGGGGTGGGGGGCATCTAATATAATTTCTGTGTCATTTATCAATCTGCCTTGTATTATAATTATTTTTTTGTTTCTCTTCCTCCTACTAGATTTTGGATACGGTAGGAAAGAGTCCATGGTCTCAACTTTGTATCTCCCACATTTCTCATACAACAGCATTTTGCAGACAAGAACTCAACAAAAAAATGTTGCCATTAATTCCCTAAAAACTTGAGATGGAAAAACAATGCAGCATTTACCTCTTGTAACACACTCCTCATTTTTCTTCTGATGCTGTTTAACTTTAGCACACACAGATCTTCCTCAACTTACAAAGGGGTTACGTCCCAACAAACCCATCTTGAGATTGGTTGATGGGTTGAGAATATCAGAAGTCAAAAATGAATTTAATACACCTAACCTACCTAGCTTAGCTTTGCCTGCCTTAAACATGCTAAGAACACTTACAGTTGAGCAACATGGTTTAATACAAAGCCTATTTTATAATAAAGTGTTGACTATCTCATCTAATTGATTGATTACTATACTGAAAGTGAATAACAGAATGGTTGCATGGGTACAGAGAAGGGTTGTGTGTATATTGGTTGTTTACCCTCGTGATGGTGTGGCTACTGGGAGCTGCATTGGCTGCCACTGACCAGCCTCATGAGAGAGATCCTACTGCCTATAACTAGCCCAGGAAAAAATTAAAATTCAAAATCTAAAGTACAGTTTCTACCAAAGGCACATGGCTTCCACACCACTGTAAAGTAAGTCAAACCACTGTAAATTTGGGACCATCTGTACTAAAACAGTAGTCTTCAAACTATCCTCCAGAACACACTATAGTTTCCACAGAGGTGCTAAAAAGGACCTGCTAAATAACCTAATTCAATCACCTTACCCTACAGACAAAGAGTGAGTTACAGAGACTGTGTGTGCTTAGGATTCAGGGCCAGATTGTGACAGAAATGGGATGTGAGACCACATTTTCCTAAGCCCTGGTGCAGCGCTCTTTTCCACATAGCTCTTATGATGGAAGGACCTAGAGGTGTCCCTCAAGTCTCACCACATAGTCTTGTCCCAAGTCTTCCTTCCTTCTTCCACAGAAACATTTCTCATAATTAGTCACCAGATGTGCTAATGGAACCCTAACTTAGATGGAGGTTTGGCCAGTTACAGATGAGGTACACTCATGAACTCCTTCAGGGATCGAAATATATGAGTAGAAACTACCAAGCCGCCTTTTTTTTTTTAAAGGAGGACACACAGACATGAGAGGAAGAGTAGGGGCAGGAGGAAACAAAAAAGGAATTGAACAACACTTGTTAGACGGCACAGACAGAGAACATTTCCATCACTGCAGAAACTGCTATTCTGCTCTGCTGGTCTATCACTGTCCCCGTCAGTTCCAGTGAGGTGAGAAGTAAAGGCCAGAAGCTCAAAAAGTGGTGTTGGCTCATTCAGTGAACATTTATTCGATGTCCGCCATGGCCAAGCACTGTTCTAAGCCCTTAGCAAACGTCAAGAAACAAAGCAAGAGAAAACCTTTGACAAAATTCAACACCCACTTATGATAAAAACCCTCCAGAAAGTAGGCATAGAGGGAACTTACCTCAACATAATAAAGGCCATATATGACAAACCCACAGCCAACATCGTCCTCAATGGTGAAAAACTGAAAGCATTTCCACTAAGATCAGGTACAAGACAAGGTTTCCCACTCTCACCACTATTATTCAACACACTTTTGCAAGTTTTAACCACAGCAATCAGAAAAGAAGAAGAAATAAAAGGAATTCAAATCAGAAAAGAGGTAAAGCTGTCACTGTTTGCAGATGACATGATACTATACATAGAGAATCCTAAAGATGCTACCAGAAAACTCCTAGAGCTAACCAATGAATTTGGTAAAGTAGCAAGATACAAAATTAATGCACAGAAATCTCTTGCATTCCTATACACTAATGATGAAAAATCTGAAAGTGAAATTAAGAAAACAATCCCATTTACCACTGCAACAAAAAGAATAAAATACCTAGGAATAAACCTTCCTAGGGAGACAAAAGACCTGTATGCAGAAAACTATAAGACACTGATGAAAGAAATTAAAGATGATACAAACAGATGGAGAGATATACCATGTTCTTGGATTGGAAGAATCAACATTATGAAAATGATGATACTACCCAAAGCAATCTACAGATTCAATGCAATCCCTATCAAGCTACGACTGGCATTTTTCACAGAACTAGAACAAAAAATTTCACAATTTATATGGAAACACAAAAGACCCCGAATAGCGAAAGCAATCTTAAGAAAGAAAAATGGAGCTGGAGGAATCAGGCTCCCTGACTTCAGACTATACTACAAAGCTACAGTAATCAAGACAGTATGGTACTGGCACAAAAACAGAAATATAGATCAATGGAACAGGATACAAAGCCCAGAGATAAACCCACGCACATATGGTCACCTTATCTTTGATAAAGTAGGCAAGAATTTACAGTGGAGAAAAGGCAGCCTCTTCAATAAGTGGTGCTGGGAAAACTGGACAGCTACATGCAATAGAATGAAATTAGAGCACTCCCTAACACCATACACAAAAATAAACTCAAAATAGATTAAAGACCTAAATGTAAGGCCAGACACTATTAAACTCTTAGAGGAAAACATAGGCAGAACACTCCATGACATAAATCACAGCAAGATCCTTTTTGACCCACCTCCTAGAGAAATGCAAATAAAAACAAAAATAAACAAATGGGACCTAATGAAACTTAGAAGCTTTTGCACAGCAAAGGAAACCATAAACAAGACAAAATGACAACCGTCAGAATGCAAGAAAATATTTGCAAATGAAGCAACTGACAAAGGATTAATCTCCAAAATTTACAAGCAGCTCATGCAGCTCAATATCAAAGAAAGAAAGAACCCAATCCAAAAAAGGGCAGAAGACCTAAATAGACATTTCTCCAAAGAAGATATACAGATTGCCAACAAACACATGAAAGAATGCGCAACATCATTAATCATTAGAGAAATGCAAATCAAAACTACAATGAGATATCGTCTCACACCAGTCAGAACGGCCATCATCGAAAAATCTAGAAACAATAAATGCTGGAGAGGGTGTGGAGAAAATGGAACCCTCTTGCACTGTTGGTGGGAATGTAAATTGAGACAGCCACTATTCAGAACAGTATGGAGGTTCCTTAAAAAACTAAAAATAGAACTACCATACGACCCAGCAATCCCACTACTGGGCATATACCCTGAGAAAACCATAATTCAAAAAGAGTCATGTACCACAATGTTCACTGCAGCTCTATTTACAATAGCCAGGATATGGAAGCAACCTAAGTGTCTGTCAACAGATGGATGGATAGAGAAGATGTGGCACATACATACAATGGAATATTACTCAGCCATAAAAAGAAATGAAATTGAGTTATTTGTAGTGAGGTGGATGGACCTAGAGTCTGTCATACAGAGTGAAGTAAGTCAGAAAGAGAAAAACAAATACCGTATGCTAACACATATATATGGAATCTAAAAATAAATAAATAAATAAAAGGTTCTGAAGAACTTGGGGGCAGGACAGGAATAAAGACGCAGACGTAGAGAATAGACTTGAGGACACGGGGAGGGGGAATGGTAAGCTGGGACAAAGTGAGAGAGTGGCCTGGACATATATACACTACCAAATGTAAAATAGATAGCTAGTTGGAAGCAGCTGCACAGCATGGGGACATCAGCTCGGTGCTTTGTGTCCACCTAGAGGGGTGGGATAGGAAGGGTCGGAGGGAGATGCAAGAGAGAGTAGATATGGGGATGTATGTATATGTACAGCTGATTCACTTTGTTTTAAAGCAGAAACTAACACACCATTGTAAAGCAATTATACTCCAATAAAGATGTTAAAAAAAAAAAAAAAAGCAAACCAAGATAACCTGCCCTCCTGGCTCTTACCTTCTGTCATCTCATCATGTTTGTGAGACTCTGGGCATGAAAAGAATCTTGGTTTGGGGCCTAGGAGCTGGACGGCGTTCGATAAAGACTTGTTCTCTCAGTTCTACAGGCTACCAAACACCTATCTGAACATGAAAAGAGGTCAGGCAGGGCACAGAGCTGGGTGTTCCGGGGAGGGACCTTCCACAGGGCAGGGCTGGGGCTCTCTCTCGGGGCTCCATCTGTAGTGGCCCCTGAAGGGTCTGGATAGGAAGACCTGGGCAGATGTTTTGTGGTGAAAGCTGCTCACCAGCACTGGGTGGGGAGTGGGAGAGTACCCTTGGAGATCCTCAGGCACTCTTGCAAGGGGTACAGTAGGGATGAAGGGTTTGGGGCTAGCATAACTTGGGTTTATCATTATCATTATATTATCTATACCTGCAATGATAATGACTAGAGGGGCATCCAGGTTACAGTTAGGATTACCACAGTTCACATTTGCAGTCTTTTGTCCCTATATAGCCATGATACTGTTCCATGCTATAAGCTGCTACAGAGCCTGAATAGCTACATAATATCCCATTAAGCTGACAGATGGTAAATTACATAGTCATTCCTTTATTATTTGTTTACATTGCCTGAATTTCTTTTTAACTACTGCAGGTAAGGCTGCAAGGAACATCCTCAAGCATGTAATTGTATCTTTCTTAGTAATTCTTTCCTCATGCTTTCAACTAATATTGGGCAATTGCTTAGTATGTAACAGGCAATGTGCTAGATGATATCATCAACAAGAAAACCATATGAGCCAGTTAAAGCAATGTAACCATCTTATCATGGGGAGGACAGGGAACATAGGCACTAAGAGCAAGGGCCTGGAAGCCGATCTCGAGGGGGTGCGAATCACAGTTTCACCATTTCTTAGTGGTATGACCATGGACAAGTCATTGAACATTTCTCTGCCCCTCATTTCTTCACCTATAAAATGAGCATAAAAATTGTAACCCCTCATATGGTTGTTGTGTGGCTTGAATGAGGTCATATATTCAAAGCACTTAGTGCTCAGCACACAGGAAGCCCTCAGCAAATGTTAGCCATCTGCATAATCTCCCTGATTAGGATACAGTGGGAACATATAAAAGGGGAAACCACACCAGTGCATTGGCAAGGAAGGGGCGTGAATATCCTTATCACCAGTCAGGTCATGCAGCATACTGCATGTTGTTTCATTCACTACTCTGCTCCCGGTATCCAATGAAGAGACGTTGAATTGCTGAGTATATCAATAGATGAAGCTTCTAACAAGAGTTTATCAATTATTAACATCAAGAGCAGTATATGAACATATCCAAATTCACATCTTGTCAAACCTGGATTTTGTTCTTAAACATTACTACCACTTTAATAGCTTCAAAATAACTTCTAAGCTGTAATATTCTACCTGCAATCAGGTTAAACTATAACAATGTTGATTTCACACGTCTATTTACTAAAGATTTTTAACGGTTTTAATGTTTGTAACTTTGTTTTGCTGTTTTTATTTCCTCTTGTTTGAACTATCTTTATGTTTTACCTATCCCTTAGAATCGTAATGATTTTAAAAATTACTTTAATGATGGTTTTTATGGATAATACAATTTAAGATTTTATTCGTCCTAATGACGAAAATACCTTTGCAAACATATTTCCTGTTCGTTTTAGTTTAGTTTGTTTGGATACAGATATTTTATTATTTCCATAGAATTAAGTTTATAGGTTCCTTTCTCTGTAATGTTCTGTTTCACTCCTTTAAAAGCTGCTACCCCTCCAAGTGTCTGATAAATAACCTATTTCATACTAGCTCCTTAGATTCTTTCCATCTCTTTCTTGCTTATTTAACTTGTTCCACCTGGAGTTTTTACCCAGTGTATACATACGGGTTATCACTCATTTTGCTTCAAATTGCAATCTAAATGGCTTCACATTAGTTATTAAATAAAACTTCCTTTCCCATTTTTTTAAAAAACTAAGTAATTTTGAATGGAAGTCTTCAAAAGGGGAAATCATAATGTGGTGGAAAAAAGAAAGAAAAAAGGGCAGTTTAGGGTGGAGTCAAGAATGGGAGGAGGAAGGAGAATGCAGGATAACAGAGCGGAGGCCCAGGACTAATACAAAAGCAGAGAAACATTCCCTGAGAGACATGAAAGAAGAAACTCACTGGGTAATAAAATGAAATGGGGTCTGTAAAATTCAGTCAGATGCCAAAAGGGATAAATTCTGAGGAGACAATGTTTGGGAACCATTACTATAAACAAAAATCTGTATGGCCCATCTACAGCTTCCTTTTATTCCCATTACTCTTCCATGGCTCCCACCTAACTATGTCACCCTAGGCGAGCATATTTCTTTATCCCGGTCTTTTCTTTCTTTTAAAGAGCAGGGATCCCTTGCAGCATTCTCTTCCTGAGTAGTAAGCTGTCACTGAGGAGCATAAAGGAAGGTGACACTGGGACGCAGTGCAGGACGTCACAATCACCATGATCAGGAAAATATCCAATGCAAAGGATACAGAATATCCTGTGTAGCTGCTGATGGGACATGCATTTGAGCAAGGCAGCCACAGATCTTTCTAGATATCTGAACTAGAAAATCCTTAGGCAGGAAAACAGACTCCTAATGCCTTCTTTACGTACTTAAGGGTCCAGGCAGATAGTGACCTTAAAACCTCCATGTGACACAAAACTGCACGGGGAAAACCAGTTTAGAAGCCTGTCTACACTGGTGGGTGAACTATCCCCAATACTGATGAATTTCAAAGTTTTACACATAGGTGACAGAATATACACATAGGTATAGACAGAGATTGCCTAAACTCACAATCAAAAGGGGCTGAACAACCACCTGACAACTGCTGTCACAATTAGGTATCAGTTTCTGCTTCAGTTAGTAAGAACTGATTTTTCACTTCTTTGCCTTTTAGACTCACACAGGCCTTAGTGAAAGAGTTGAAGTTGGAGGTAAAAGAGGGGTTTTTTTACAAATACTAAATACTAAAAATTCGTAAGACTGCATCACAAGTTTCAATTCTACAACCTGTTAGATTAAAAGAAAACCCTACCTCAGATTTCTTATCTGACATAGCATCCCATTTTTGGGTCTCATATCTAGGGGTAAAGAAGGATGAGACTGCCTGACGGGAATGAGAAGGTGATTTACGGATATGATCACACACTAGGATGGTAGTGAAGAGCTTCCCAAATAGTTTTTATTGGATCATTCCTTCTGAGATTCAGGCTCATTTGAGCTAAAAGCCAAATACATCAATTTCCTGCTTAACAATTTCAGAGATTCTCTGTATCACCAAAGGAAGACATCTAAACCCAATCATGGCAGCAGGGCTCTTCTTTTTTTTTTATTTTTTTATTTTGCGATACGCGGGCCTCTCACTGTTGTGGCCTCTCCCGTTGCGGAGCACAGGCTCCGGACGCGCAGGCTCAGAGGCCATGGCTCACGGGCCCAGCCGCTCCGCGGCACGTGGGAACTTCCCGGACCGCGGCACGAACCCGCGTCCCCTGCACCGGCAGGCGGACCCTCAACCACTGTGCCACCAGGGAAGCCCAGCAGGGCTCTTCCTGATCTAGTTCCTGCTACCTATCCAGCCTGGTTCCCCACCATTGTGGTCTTGTTCCCTTCAGTTCCAGTCATACCCAACCCTTGGTCTGTTCTGAGCACACCATGCTCCCTCACACACATGTGGTTCTATACAGGCTCTTTCCTCTCCTCCTCCCAGCTCACCACCCCAACCCTACTATGTCAACCGAAGCATCTGCCTACGCTTCACCTCATCACTAAGGTCTTTCCTGATGACACCAGAGAAAAACTGATAGCTCCCACTTCTGCCACATAGTCTCAGAGCAATGTATTCATGTGCACCGCCAGCCCAGCACAGCCAGCATTCCACTATAATTGAGGGCACGTCTGACTTCTCTGAAAGGTCATGAGTGCCTGGAAGGGAGGAAACCTTGTCTTTGGGATCTTGCCTGTTTCAGCTGCCCAGCCCTAGAGCTTAACAAAATGCTAATCACATGGTGGGTACCCAGTACGTGTTTTTGAATGAACAAACGAACAAATGGAGCTTCTCACAAAACATTGCTTTTAAATTGTGGAGCCAGCTGAATGCCAAATTCCAGTTTGTCGTTTCCTTTCCAATTTCTTAATGTCGTCTTACCTTACCCTAAATTGACAGTCAATACAATATTAGTTATTTGCTTTTATTGAGTCTTTCTGAATGATTCAACTGAATTTTCATAAAAACAACTCTTTTTTTTTGATCAGCTTAAATACCATTTGATTTAATGATGTCATTTCCAGTCAGAAACAAAAGAATTGACCCTTGGAAGCCATATTATTCAGACATGGGAGGTATAATGTGTGGAATGAACTATCAGCTAGGAATATTCAGCATGCCATGGGCATCAGTCAGTGTATTTTTAAAGAGGAATGGAGGGAACTGGTTCATATGCAAATTCAGCTACATGGAGGTCATTTTAGAAAGCTTCTGCTGCAGACAGCTTAAAATCACATGGCAGAACTTTCCAGAGTCAAATGCTAAAGCTATTCAAAGCCACGTGATTCATTACTGACTGTAAGATGAGCCAAGATGTCTTCTTCCACTTAACTTAAATGACTTGATATGTCAAGTTCAGGTTATTCAAATATGCCTATTCATTCCTCAGGGCTCCATATATACTTCCTGAATCTGGAACATTCCACTAAATCAAGACAATATGTATCAAAACTGACTTCCTAAAGATAATTCCTTTTAATCCCCAATATTGGCCCATGAATATGTTTCTAATTAACTCTCTTGAGATGTAGCTCAGACTCAGACTAAGTTGACTTTTGAAACATCCTAGTGTATACTCTAATACTCAGTTACCACAATAAAACAATCAAAGGTCTAGATTTTGCACAGGATAAGAATCCGAGGCATGGAGCAAAAGTAAATTAAAACTACCATCATTAATCAGGACTAGAAAAATTTCCAAATCCCCCTGGCAAAGTTCCTAAATAAACCAAGTATCATCAGGGAAACTACCTGGGCATACGAAGAAGAATTTCAGAAACTTTTCCCTAGTATTCCTCCTGTTTCATTCTTCTTTCCTTTTATGGCCAGTCAGACAATGAAGTTAAGGAAAGTATATAAGGATATTTTAATTCAGCATTATAAGGCAATACAGTGATTGCTACTGATAAAAAAATGAAGTCTTTTCATAAACTACGATCATTTCTCTGTAATTTTTACAAGCTAAAACATTTTACCAAATTGATTTCAACATGAAGTGGTATAATTTATCACATATTTGATCCAAACAATAAGAAAAAGCCTATACATTACTTAGAGAGATATGCATCTATCAATACTTTCAGAGTTAATGCTGTTCTGGAAAAGGTAGTTGCCACAACTGAACTGGCAACTTGAAAAAGCTGAAGAAGGGGAAAGAAGACAGCATTTTACACCTTTTATATCTATTAATACATTCAATACCATCAGAGCTTGAACCCCAGCAACTTCAAATACATATTTTCACAAGCCATTTAGAGCAAAACATTTTCACTGCTTCACTTCTAAAATTCTATTCTCTTCATGGAACTTGACCACATGATTCACATTTTGTAGTCCATTACTTTTATCAGGAAAGAGACCCAACCAATAGATAATAATAATAATAATAATAATACTTCCTGGATGTGATACAAGTTTCAAGTCTAGCGTGTCAGAAGGTCCACGTACTGGGAGACTAGACACCTGAGTTCCACCTCGTAGGTCTGCCTCATACAGCTAAACAACCCTCAGCAGTTCAGTTCAGCTCTCTGAAACTTGGTTTTCTAATTGGTAAAACAATACCTCTAACTGATATAAATTTTTTTCCCAGTGCTAAACTTTTATGGTCCTATAATCTATTAAATATGAAAGAATACTGCTTAGGAGCCACAAACATTGGAGCCTCGCTTCACCATCCCGACACACGCACATCGACTGTAACCAAGTTCTACTGATTCTCTCTCTCTAGTATGTCTGTTTATTTCTTCCTTTCCATTCCCCAATGCCTTTGTCCAAGCTCAGGCTATTGTATCCTGCACAGACTATGGCAAAGCCGTTTTGATAGCCTCCCCACCTCCTTTCTTACTTCTCTCCAATATGTTCTCTCCATACCCTGGCTAGAATGTACTGTCTGACATGTATGCTTAATTAGCTCATTTCCCTATATCTACGGCTATCACCTAAAAAAAAAAAAAATCCTATTTTCTCAGTGGAATTTGGGTAATAAGCCCATGGGCTGCCTCATGGGGTTTGCAGTGAGCGTCAAAGGCCTGGCTCATGGTAACAGTACATTAAATGCCAGGTGCTACCAGTCTTACCTCCACCATGTCCTGCCTTGGGCATTTCAGACCACGAAATTGATCTACCTGCATCCTGAAACACACCACTCTCTCTCCCCTGAATCCAAGCCAATGCACATGGCATGCCTCTGGCTAGATTCTGGAAGAATTCCTCTTCCCTCTTCTTCAGTTGCTGGGCCTCAGCCCCCCTCCATGTACCCCCCTTCAGCGAGGCCTCCTGTGACCCTCCGTGAGGTTCAGGTGCTCCTGCCTTCCCTGCACCTGGAGTGCGCTGAGTAGGCGCCCAGTAAACGCCAGTGATTTGAAAGCACCTCAGTGGGGCCAACCCTTCAGCCTTCTGACAGAAGCCAGAAGACCCAAAGTTAAACTCTCTGGGTTTATACGGGGACCAAGTAAGAACGTTTTTCCCAATACAGCTTTGTATGTTCCTTTTTGTTCCAAATGACACCAAAATATGTACCATTCGAAGTGAAGTGATAGTTTTCAGCTAGCATTCCATGGTATTTTAGACTGCTTCCAATGCTTTTTCCACGAAATAGATAGCAGCAATCCTGGAAAGATTTTTCTGCTACCTTAGTCACAACCCTCAAATTGTCTTTAAAACTTTTCATATTACATCCAGAATACTTTAAAAGCCATATTTTGTATTCTTTCCGTCATTGTTAACGTACTGGCATATTTCCAGTGTTAAGTGATAAAGCTCTTAAAGCTTCCTATTTCTTAGGTCTAAAATGAACATTATCTCACTCTCTTTACCAAAGCCCTTCTCTTTTGTCTGTATCTGGCAGGCCTCTTCTGGATTCTCCTTACAAAATTCAATTAATTGCTAGCTTACATTGTTGTTCTTTTTTAAAAAAGCAAGAAAACTACAATAAAATTTCATAAATATTTCACTAATATTTCATTTTTGAATATGAAGTATCTATCATATCTCCCAGTATCTATCACTGGGAGAGAAAGGCTATATAATCTTTACGAGTGATTTATGATTAGATCTTCCAGCTGTTAGCACGCTGATCAACAGCCAAGCAGAGGAAAGATACTGAATCTTACTTGTCAAAAATACATGTACATGCCACGGAGCAACTAAGCCCGTGCACCACAACTACTGAAGCCCACGCACCTAGAGCCCGTGCTCTGCAACAGGAGAAGCCACCGCGATGAGAAGCCCGGGCACCGCAGCGAAGAGTAGCCCCCGCTCCCCGCAACTACAGAAAGCCCGTGCGCAGCAACGAAGACCCAATGCAGTCAATAAATAAATAAATAAAATTTAAAAAATAATAATAACAGCACCAATCCATAAAAGTTGGTGTTTAAAAAATATATATATGTGTGTAATCAATGGGGTCTAGATTAGGAAAGCTTAAACTTGATTTGAAGGCTAGAACAGAATTTCTGCTTTCACCATTAGCATAAAACCATAGAGTTCTTACTATTAAAATGGAAAATTCAAGTTTTCATAGTCCCGTACCCCAGGGAAAAAGGAAAAACCAGAGATTGATAGAATTTTCCAAGTAATTATTACATATATGATCACGATATCCAGTCAGAATTCCTAAAGCCAAGAAGAAAAATGATGATTAAGGAGGAACTCAGTTTGATTTTTAAGAGGTTATTTGGCCACTACCTTTATATAGGCTCACTTATTATGTATGAATCCACTGACACACATACAAACAAATGCAAGTCTACTAAACATTCACAATTGATAAATGTCATCCTCTATTTCTAGTACCTTAAATTCAACACTTCAGCCACAAAAGGTAGATAAGAAAGACACTACTGTGTCCCTTCAAATTTGCTTTTCTGAGCCAAACAAGTTATTTATATCTGGCTGTCACTCTATCCTAAAAATGATGAGTCTAACAAGTTCCTCACCATGTGTTTTTCAGGCTCTTGTAAGGCAATCAAAGAATGCTAGCAAGCATGATCACTTTTACCAAGTCACTCCATTCCCATCTGAAAGAAGCAACTCAAAAGCCATGAAGGATCCAGGACAAAAGAAAAAAAAAAGAATTCAATGAGAACTGTCTAGAAGTACAGAAGACATTATTCAGTAACTAACAAAATGATTCAAAATTTATAAAACTGATCATCAGTAAAGTTATCAACTGAATGTTTATTCCAAGGTGCAGACTCTTTAATATGCCCAACATAAGCCTGTTGAAAAGTTTCCACTTAATTTGTTAATAAATTAAAATATATTAACCCTTTACAGCTAATATATTTAATATATAAAAGTGATGGAAATAACATACCTATCTGAAAATGCTTTAATGCCACTCTTGACATTTATCCATATGAAAATATTTGTTTGCAGAAGGCAAGAACAATAAAGTTTCAATAAGGAAATGGCTACATGGCCTCTACACAAAGGAAAGGTACTAACAATTGTTGGACTTCTACTCTTTTACAGGGTACTATATTCACTATCCCAGCTACTCCTTCAAGCAACTCTGTGAATGACATAATTTTATACCAACTTATAGAAGAGTTAACAGATTCTGAGACATTTTGTTTTCTTCCCAAAATGGTAGAATCGATATTCAAAGTCTACCACGCTATCTATATCCACAGTATGCATATTGTCCCAGCAGATTTTAGAAAGGCCAGGAGGGGATGAAAAGGCCCAGTCATTATTGCTATGACCAGTGGGCTGCTGCAAACACCCATGGAAGCGGCAGCTGCAGCGTAGGTGCTATACTCTCTCCTCCTCTATCTTTAACAAAAACTACTTGTCTACCATGGCTCTTGCTGGGCCTGGAAAGAGACTCTGAATCCTTCTCAACACACTACACTGGTCAGTCACAGGTAGAGTTGGGTAAAATCTACTTTCCATTCCAAAGTACTGCAATCATCAATAATGAGACAGAATAGTTGCTACTAATCACAAGGGCCAAACACCTCGTTGACAGTGTGCTTGTCTACAATACGTAGTTATTCTCAACAGTGATCAAAAAGCCTATTTCTATAGTAGGTCAACCCAATGTACTGAATTCCCATACTTTTCAATTTACTTTACTAATCATTATTAGAGAAACAACGTAAAGATGTGGCGCCTCATCTGTAAAAGCTTAAAAGCTAGCTAGAGGAAACCAAACTTACACAGGCATTCAAGCTCTTGGGAGGGCCACCCAAGGATGCTGACACAATCAATCAAAATACTCCCTTGGAAGTAGTGTTGCCCTAACCACATGAATGACCCGCTCAAAAATAATTCCAAAGCACTTGGATTCCATTAATTTCAAGTTTCGCTATTCATCTACCAACAATTAAAAGGGGCCAGTCTCCTCAATACCCTAATAAATTTTCTCCATGTGGCTATAGAAATGGAAATTGTCCACAATAGTTATTTTTACAATTGGATTCAGTATTACAGTTCTCTGGATCGAGTACTTTACCTAAATCTGCTAGGCCTCTGTTTTCTAATTAGTAAGTGGGAATAATATACCTATTATTCTCAGGATGAAAAGAAATTTGATGTGAAAATATCTAAAACTATGATGGGTACAGTGAAGGTACTCAATAAACAGGAGTTTTCCTTTCCTTCCAGCTCTGGACCAGATCTTTCCCCATGGTTTTACTCTGGGAATTTTTCCTCAATAATCCATCCAGTTATCACACAGGAAACTAAAGTGGCCTAAATTGGACCAACCCATATTCCAAGAGGCAGAGTCAGTAAGCAGCATCAGTAGGGGCCTTCAAACAAGCACGACCACTGGTGTTCCTATTTTTAAAGGTATTATTTAAAGACTTGAATCATCAGACACGATAAGATACAGATAAGGAACAGAAATTCTTTAACAATAGAACTAGTGATGTTACTTTTAAAAGGTGCTGGACAGGAAGTGCTGGCAGTGGTGGCTTTTTTGATAACTCAAACTCAGCAACTTGGTTAAGTGGCAGCTGAACTGGCTGAGCCTTGATTTTACAGCAAGCACTCAAGTTTCAGAGGGACTATTATCATTAATTTAGCTGCAGCCTGGAGGGACCCATATTTTCTATTATTTTCTATAGGAATCCCTGAGTCACAGGGCCACAGCAGCAGCAGGCTGCTCCTCTCTGTGAAGACGAGCAGGGCTCAGTCAAGGCCAAGGGGAGGGAACCAATCTAAGTGCAGCTGTTGCTACTATGGCCGCAGCTCACCAGGCTGCAGCTTTGTTCCCTCACTCACAGAGGCACGCTCAGGGCCAGGATTAAGCAGACCCTAAGCCCCCTGCATTCCCATCTCATTGCATTCTTTCTGGCCACGAGACAAAGCAGCACAAGAGACATTTTCATTTCACCTTAAATGAGCTCTCCAAACAAATGCGTTTCCTGTCTCACTCTGTGATGTGCTAAACTAAAAATGTGTCATCATTCTGCAGAAAAGAGAAAAGGTACACGCTGTGTTTCTGCCATTTTGAAGAAGAGCAACCATCCTTTGTCTTCAGTTACCCAGCACTTAGGTGCGCTACGATGCATTTGAAGCATCAGGGTTACGGGCACCACCATACCTTTGTTATGACTCTACACTTCACCATGAATTCCTCTCTTTTCTCTCATTTTCTGTCGATTGAAAAAGACACTCTTAAGGGCTCGCTCAAATGCCACCTTCTCCAATAATAATGGCTTGGTCTCCCCGTCCAGAAAAAAAAAAAAAAAGAATCAGGGTTATAGAGTAGGAGAGAGAAAAGAAGAGGAGATAGGAAGGGAAGATGAATTGATTTCTGGTGTTTAAGAGTTACTGCCAGGGGACTTCAGTTTATATTTTAAATTCCAGGAAGTCGAAGTGTTCTGGGTAATACGTGTGAATCACTGGAAAGAAATCTTTCATTTTCTGGCTAGAAGGTCTCTCCTTTGATAACCACAATGTCCATGAATCATCGGTACTTTATTACTCGACTTTCCCTAAATGAGCTAAGAAAATGTCACTCAGGATCCCTCTAGGAATTAGCTAGGGAAAAGCGTCTCAGACCTGAGCTCATCTCAAATTTCCTCTCTCGGTTTCTTCTCTGGGTTAATTCCAGAAAGTGGTAAAGAACTGGGGCATCCAGTCTTTACCAAGCCCTGCAGAAGGTGCTATGGGCGGAGAGTAGCCTTCTGTGGCTGGGACTGGAGGACCCACCTGCCAATGCCCTGGGATGTTCCTTCTGCATGACTACTTGTATTTTTAATTCTTAATCCCTGGATATCTGAATTTGGTATTCTACACATCACTCTATCTAAAGTTTACACAGCATAGTCTACTCATTCTTTTGTTGAGCAAAGGTTCACAGTGATTGAGGAATACTGTCTTATTTATGTTTTTTTGAGTATGGTCAGTCTATCTTTGCCCAATTACCCAGTGACTCTCACCCTCACCTTATTTGGGTGGGAATGGGGTGGGGAGGGAGTGGCTGGAGCAGAATCCCTCTCGGATACTCCACTCTTGTACATTCAAGCTGAGTTAGAAATCGCCACACAGGGGCAATGGCCAACAAGAGGCCACTTTACGAAATCTCCAGATATAATAACCTTACAAAAACAATCTCATTTGGCAATGCAATGAGAATCACAAGGCAGGGTCTGAATCTGAGCTCTGCCACTAGCTGTGACCTTAAGGTCATCCCCTTCCCTCTCTGGGCCTCAATTTTCTGATGTGTAAAATGAAAAGGGTGAACGAGATGTTCTCTAAGCCACTCCCATTGCTAAGGGTCCGGCATTCACTTCACGAAACAAATCCCCACAGATTTCCAAGAAGTTATGACCCCTCATGAGCACAAGATTATTTGGCACAATCATACGATCATAAATTTTGACTTTTCAGAAACACACTAACGGTAAATAACACCTGTGAAATGTCAGTTTCCTTCCTTCCTTGTTTCAGCTCTTCATTTCCATACATGTATTAGCCACGTGATAATTCTATCTGCACTAATGACATCTTAAACAAACCCAAACAATAATTCTCTGGAATCTAACACCTTTGATGTTTGACTTACAAATTTTTCAGCATCTGTAATTTTAAAGTTAAATTATATATTTCAAAGTCCAAGTATTTCAGGAGGGAGGGAAATCAACGTGTGCTTTCCAGGCACGCCCTGAGTCCAAATTTTAAAAATCTGCTCTTTAGTCACCAATGGAGTGACTATCAACTGTGTAAAAATCTGCCATTTGCAGAACTGTGAAGTGTTTAAATTCTTCATGAAAACCCCAAATAGTAAATTAAATGGGATCAAAGTTCTTTGGATTCTCCTAAAGTTAAAGCTATATATAGGAGAAAATAATTTCTTTGTATTAGACTTGAAACTGCAGCTAAATGATGTAAGATTAAAGTACCAGGCAATGCCATTAATTTGTGATGTTTGGTCAATTTCAACGTACACAAGTTACTCAATATATATTGGTTACTTTTGTTAATGCCAATCTCTTATATGTTACAATATGTTTAAATATGTTCAGTGTTGTAGTTTAATGAATTGCATTTTGATGTAATCAAATGTATGTGGTATCATAATCAAGCAATTAATAAGAAAACTAACACCTGATTATATGGACATTGTTCTGATCATAAAGCATTTTTTTTAAAAAAAAAACATGCTCCATATTTAACCCTCACAACAACTCTATGGGTGGGTATTAATCCCTCCCGTTCTAGAGATGAGGAAAGTCAGATTCACACACGGATGTGACAGAGCTCAGGCCAAGACTGATGACTGAGTGAATGACTTGAGTCAGATGCAATTAATTGGAGTATTCTCAACCAGTGGTGACTTTGCCCACAGGAGCATTTGCCAACAACTGGAGACATTTTTAGTTGTCACAACTTGGGTGCAGGGTGGGGGTGGGAATGCTACTTGAATCTACTGTGTAGTAACCAGGATGCTGCTAAACATCCTACCATGCATAGGACAGTCCCTTGAAACAAAGAATTTTCCAGCCCAAATGGGAATAATGCTGAGGTTGATTGGGAGATGCAAATTAAGGTTCTAAATCCTAATTTCTCAGTATCAGGAATGTAAATGATTCAGCTTTTATAGCAGATGATTTGGTAAATGTCTGTTAAAATTAAATCAGAACATACCCTTTGATGCAGCAATTTTGCTTCTAATAATTTATTCTCAGATAATCACACATGTGTACTAAGAATTTATTATTCTCTGCAGTTTGGATGATAACAGAAAAAGTTGCAAAGGCAAATGCCGAACAATAACAGTCTAGTTACTATAGTGTATGCCAGCATGGAATATTATGCAGTCATCAAAAAGAACAAGGCAGATTTGTTGGTGCTGATATGAATTGCCAGGTGAGCAAAGCACAGTGAAATATACTAAAATATTCTGGCAGTTTCAAGGTTATATGCTCCCACACTCAAATTCAAGAAGAATACTCAAGAAATGGGTAAGAGTATTTGCCCCTACAAAAGAGAACTTCATTTTCACTCTAGAGTAGGCCTTCTTGTGTCTTTTAAGTTTTGTACCATGTATTACATAATCAAAAAAGCTAATTATACATATTTTTTTTAAAGTAGATGCCATACAAATCGACTGTTTAAAAAATCTGCCTTCAGGTCTTTTAACTAATTTTAGTATGAGTCAAAAGACTCAGAAAAAAGAGGAACATTAAAGTGGGGCAAAACTGAAGACTAATAAAGAGATTCTTGACATCGGTACATAGGAACTCTGCTGAGTTCTGGGAAAACCACAGTGAGAATAGTATCCTGGTAGTGCAAAAATAAGGACCTGGCAGAGAGCTCCTCATGACACGGGCTGCAAATAAACATCCCGACCTCTCTCCCGCTCCACCCGCCAATCTCCTGAAGGAAAAGGGAGCTCACTGATGCCTCTAGGGGTGCAGAGCAGGCTGGATTTCCAGCACAGGCAACCATTAAACTCTGCATTTTGACTGTTGCAGAACACTTGTGCATCTGGCTTTTTCTTTAATTCCACAGGAAGAAAAAAATTCAAGGAGCTGTTAATCCAAGTAAATTGAGATAACCCGGGGAATTGGCAAGAGATAAATGAACTCAAACATGTGTCAGATGGAAAAGCTACCTCTTCAATTACAATAAAAACTATGTTCCTTAAGTTTAAAATTAGGTTTTGACTTTATCTTCCCTGTAAGGTGATTTAAACCCTTACAGCTCCTATTTTTAATCCTCAACCACACATTTGTTATAGTTTGCAGGAGGGGTCCAGCACATTCTAAGGCATGCAGGCCTTCATTTCAGTGCTCACCACCAAAAAAAAAAAGAAAAAAAATTAGCTCTTTATAAACTGAGTGGCCGAACCCACAGCAACTCCATCCTTGCATCTCACTCCATACAAGCTGTGCTTCCTTCAGGCCACCATGGAGGCATTCTGTTTCTGGCCAAACTCTTCTCAGCACTCTGATCTAAATGACTAGGCAAGAAAACTACAGAGTTATTTGTAAGTTTGTCAAATGTTTCAGGCCTCCAGTACTCTGATCAAGCTTGTCAGGCCGACGACACATCACCACACAATATATTACTGAACTTGTATAAAATCATCCTTTGATTTAAAGTGGAAAGTGGAGCCAAAAAAGTACAAAAGGGAACACACTGTACATACTGGGAAATCACAGTAAATATTTTCAGAATAAAACATACTAAAGATAGCTTAATTCCATTTACACTTCTAAAATCATTCTCCTAAAAGGGCTTTATATTAGACAGGATAATAGCATTTTAGGGCTGTAAAAGATCTTGAACATTTACTCCTTAAACTCCTCCTTTTCCAGATGAAAAACTTAAGATTTAAAAATGAGTCTTGTCCAAATGGCAGGACCAGGACTAGAACTCAGGTCTCCCAGAAGATTCACAATTAATATCAACTATAGATAACACTGTAATTAAACACCTAACTTGCTAAGTGGAAATCCCAGTTTTTAAAAAATCTACCACAACAAACCAATTCAAAATTGGGCAAAGGACTAGAATAAATATTTCTCCAAAGAAGATATGCAAAAGGGTGATAAGCCCATGAGAAGAGGTTCAACATCATTAGTAATTAGGGAATCACAAATCAAAACCACAATGAGATGGACATATATACACTACCAAACGTAACATAGACAGCTATTGAGAAGCAGCCACATAGCACAGGGAGATCAGCTCGGTGCTTTGTGACCACCTAGAGGGGTGGGATAGGGAGGGTGAGAGGGAGGGAGACGTAAGAGGGAGGAGATATGGGAACATATGTATATATATAACTGATTCACTTTGTTATAAAGCAGAAACTGACACACCATTGTAAAGCAATTATACTCCAATAAAGATGTTAAAAAAAACAAAACAGTATTTAAGAATACTCATGGTAAATAAAAATTCGTAATGCCCCAAAATCTTACAGTTCAAATGAGAAAGTTTCTTCATCAATGCAACCGTTCCAAAAATTTACATGACACCACCAATAAAGAGTTGTAAAGATGAACAATACTTTACATGTTGTCAATAATCAAGTATAATTTTTATCAACCCTGGTAAAGAAAGGACTTAATTATGTTTCTCTGTAGAAAATGATATTGCAGAATTGTCACAAATCATGCAACCAAAATATAGGTTAAAAGGTATCACAGGGCTTCCTTGGTGGCGCAGTGGTTGAGAGTCCGCCTGCCAATGCAGGGGACACGGGTTCATTCCCCGGTCCGGTTCATGCCCCAGTCCGGGAAGATCCCACATGCCGCGGAGCGGCTGGGCCCGTGAGCCATGGCCGCTGAGCGGCTGGGCCCGTGAGCCATGGCCGCTGAGCCTGCGCGTCCGGAGCCTGTGCTCCGCAACGGGAGAGGCCACAACAGTGAGAGGTCCGCGTACCGCAAAAAAAACAACAAACAAAAACAAACAAACAAACAAACAAAAAGGTATCACAGAGGTGTGCTGAGCATTTAAATAATAAAAAATAGTGTGTTATTTTTCTGGAAAAAAAAACCCACAATGAGATACTACTTCACACCCACTAGGATCCTATTACCAAAGGGGGAAAAAAAAGGAAGTACTGGTGAGGACACAGAGAAATTAGAACCCTAGTGCGCTGCTGGTAGCAATGTGAAATGGAGCTGCCACTGTGGAAAACAGTTTAACAATTCCTCAAAAAGTAAACAGAATTACCATATGATCCAGCAATTCCATTTCTAGATATAGACCTCAAAGGAATGAAAGCCGGGCTTCCAACAGCGCTTGTACACCCGTGTTCATAGCAGTCTTTTTCACAGTAGATGGAAACAACTTAAATGTCCGCCAACAGATGAATGAATAAGCAAAAGGTATCATATACATAAAACGAAGAATTATTCAGCCTTAAAAAAGGAATTCTGACACACACCACAACATAGAGGAATCTTGAAAACATTACGCAAAGTGAAATAACCCAGACACAAAAAGACAAATGTTGTATGATTCCACTTATATGAAATACCTAGAATAGGCAAATTTATAGAGACAGAAAATAGAACAGAGGTTATCAGGGACCAAGGAGGGAGAGGGATGGGGAGTTATTGTTGAATGGGTACTGAGTCTCTGCAAAAATGAAAAGTTCTGGAAATGGATAGTGGTCACGGCTGTACATCATTGTCAATGTACTCAATGCCTCTGGAGTATACACTTAAGAATGGTTAAAATGGTAAATGTTATCTTTTACCACAACTAAAGAAAAGATACAACAGAAAAAAATCAGCCACGTGAATTATATGTTTGGAGTCTTATGAAGATAAGCAATAAAATATATCACCGCTATACTGACGGAATTAAGAACAGGCATTTCATTCAAGTGAAAAAGCACCAAAGAATCAACTGTGAAAATTCCAAGTTTCCCGGGCAAGATGACCAAAACATAACAGAAGGGCTTCCCTGGTAGCACAGTGGTTGGGAGCCCGCCTGCCGAGGCAGGGGACACGGGTTCGTGCCCCGGTCCGGGAGGCTCCCACAGGCCGCGGAGCGGCTGGGCCCGTGAGCCATGGCCGCTGAGCCTGCGCGTCCAGAGTCTGTGCTCCGCAGCGGGAGAGGCCACAGCAGTAAGAGGCCCGTGTACTGCAAAAAACAAACAAACAAACAAAAAACATAACAGAAAACTGCTGTAAGAGGTTATAGGCAGGTGAAGGCAATGTCTTTACTCGCTCTCTAGTGCTCCTGATCTGTCCAAAAGTGAGCTCTTGAAAAAAGTGATATATACTTCATTGTCTAGCTAACCTAGAGTGTTTTGGCCATGGAAGTTTTTCTTTTTTCAACAAGTTAAATAATATGTCAGACTTTTAATGCGTGGATAGCTTTTTCTTTCAAACTTGGCGACACGACCCTTCAAAAGGCATGTGTAAAGACGTTTGGGTTAGAAATAACAAACCTGTACCCTCCCAAGGTGCTGTGTTTATTTGAACATGTGATGATGCTATTGTTCAAATAAACACACTTGGCTTTCTTTCCTTTCCCAACAGCCATAGCACAGACACTTTGCAAACGGGTATCCACAGTAGCAATGGTTAGTGTTGAAAAGTGGTTTCTATTATACAATCACTTCTGAGATGTGCTTTTTTAAAAAAATGCCTCCTGTGCTAAGTGTTTTCCCATTTGTTATTTCTTCAGTTTCTAAAGAATCCTCATAATAAAGGCCAATCAATCCTACTTGTTGAGTCATCCTGAGATATCCCAAACCATCTCGATCCTTGCACCCTCTAAAATCCAACGAGATCTCATATAAACAGTCAAATGCAAATCAAGCCTACAGAAGGCAGGGTCCAGTTTATTAGGGAACACACGTATGAGGAGGGCTGAAAGAGCTGTCAGTTTGAGGCCCAGAATCATCACAAACAGAATACATTTGTGTCAAAATGCTGGAGGTTTTACCTAGAGAACTACCTGGAGATTTAAGAGGGAGGGTTGTCCAGGGACCCGGACAAAACTACCAGGGTGTGGGTCCAAGATGTTGTCCAATGGGGAAAAAGGTGATGCTTACAGCAGAGCTTCTTAACTTTGGCACTGCTGACGTTTGGGGCCAATAGTTCTTCATTGTGGGGACTGTCCTATGCACTGCAGGCTACTTAGTGGCATCTCTGGTCTCTACACACTACATGACAGGATACGTCCCCCTCCCAGTTTGGACAACCAAAATGTCTCGTAACCCTGTCAGATGTCTCTCCTGGGAAGCCAAACTTCTGCTGGTGGAGAACCATTAGACAAACTCAACTTTCTCCTTCCTATCTGCATTATGGGTGCGAACCAGATATTTCAGAGGAAGAAAGGAAACTGAGGGAGCCCCCAGCTAAGGCTCTGCCTGCTGGATGTACCTAAAATAAGAGGATCTCAGAGACAAAGACACAGAACCCATGTGTCAGTAGATGACACTTGAAAGAGGAAGAGGCCACACTGAAGGAAATACGGCGGGCTTTTGGTGGCACAAAGAAAGGGGAGTTTCGGCTCTACTGTCCCAACTAATAAATTCATGTTGACCATTGTCCATTAATTCAACTTCTCTACAGTGTTGAAAGTGCTCTCAAGCACCATGATCATAAGTCAAAATCCAGGCACTGTGGATAGGAAAGTTCAGAATAGAGATCTTACGTTATCAGAAAGGACAATGGCTTATGACAGGTTTAGTCAACTTGATATCATTCAAATGTATTTTCTCTTAAAGACTAGCCTAAAATACTTTCAAAATGCTTAATGCTGGGCTTCCCTGGTGGCGCAGTGGTTGAGAGTCCACCTGCTGATGCAGGGGACACGGGTTCAAGCCCTGGTCTGGGAAGATCCCACGTGCCGCGGAGCAACTAGGCCCGTGAGCCACAACTGCTGAGCCTCCGCGTCTGGAGCCTGTGCTCCGCAACAAGAGAGGCCGCGATAGTGAGAGGCCCGTGCACCGCGATGAAGAGTGGCCCCCGCTTGCCACAACTAGAGAAAGCCCTCGTACAGAAACGAAGACCCAACACAGCCATAAATAAATTAATTAATTAATAAACTCCTACCCCCATCTTAAATAAATAAATAAAAATTTTAAAAAAATGCTTAATGCTCCTAATGATTGTCCCACCTCCCCACCATAAACATTTTTACACAGGTGAATCCACTCCTCCGTCCAGAGGCTTCATTAAGTCACCGCCAATCTCTAACAAAATGGACAATTGGCTACAATTCTGCTTCTGTGAGCGATGAAAACTCCCATTCGAAATGATCAAAAAGGACAAAAATGGCACACCCAGTGGGGACATGCAGAGCAAGACAGGCTGTAAAGACACCGGAGGCCTCCAACTTGAGCCCTGTCCACAGCTGCCTGGGATATGTCAGTTTGACTCAGCACTGACTTCTCATAAAGGCTTGTTATTTGTGAATGAAGATGAAAGGAACCATTCACCAGCCACCACCAAATGTTAGGTTTTCTTGTCTTAGATTTTGTCTTGAGGGAGGAGAGAACAGGACCTGATTTAAATCAGACCCTGACTTAGCCGCTGTGATTGCTGCATACCCAAATATTCAAACTCAGCCACCACTGGAGATCAGATTTCAAATAACCAGCTAAAATAGAGCCCAGAACTCTTGAATCCTAACCCAATTTCTAGGATAGACTATTAGGCAAATTGGGCACTATTAGTCCCTGGTGCAGTATGTTTCTAAGAGTTAATTTCCTTAAATGAGATCCCTCAGAATGCTAAGGTTTTCAAGTAACTGCCAGGTAAAAAGAAGAAATACTTCTTCTGGCAGAAAAAGGTCTATAATATGATGGAGTTTGACAGAAGGGAAATGATAATTACTGTATGAACAGCACAGTCAGGAGTCTTTTACCAAATAAGGTTATGATTTCTGCAATGAGTGTATTTCAATGAAAGAATATTTTCAGCCTGAAGAGCCTAGCTTCTTTTCCAAAAATGGTAGAATAAATTTTGTTTAATACTAATGCATCTATTTATCAAGTACACAACTTTGGCATGAACATTATTTTTTTCTTTTCCATACAGCATGATGGTTTTCCGGGCACATTATAGGACTCTCAGATGTTTCTAATTACCCTGTGTGTACACCCAATAAAACAGCTGGCTTAAGATGTTACTAATACCACAAGAAGATCCAAAGGACTCATAAATCACCCTTCCTTTAGAAAGGGACAATGCAGTGGCAAAAAGTGACATATTTTAATCTTGCTAAATAGACTTAAGTATGTTCTAGTGCACTTTCCTAATTTGCCAGGAAAAGGGCAGTGGTCTGCTTTCCTCACTGCAAAGGATTTTAATGTCAAGTTTCCCTTTTACCTCTTCTAGGGAAAATTTGATGAAAATCAGGCTGAGTTTTTGTACTAGGAAAGCTTAGAAAGTCCCCATAATCCAGAACAAATTTTTATTGAATCTGATGGGCATCTGAAGTTTGGTCTCAGAGTGAAGAAATCTCTCATTACTGCATAAAGTTCTTTCTTTTTTTCCACCAAATCTTACAAAAAGCCAACATTGCAGTCATGCCAGTTTTTCAGTAATTATTGCATGAGTCTAAATTCAAGATAATGGAGTCAAGCAGTAAGCCATTCCTTAAACCCATACCCTTCAACTCAACAGAAAATTGAGTTTTAATAAGTGCATCAGTGAGAGCATTACATTAAATTGGCAATAGAAAGGCATCTGGCTCATCTCACTTTCTTTGTGATATAACTTTGGGAAATAAATCACAAACAAACTTCCTCACTAACTTCATCCTTCCCCATTTGGTAGTTATTTTATTTTCCTGGACTGCATAGGCTGAAGAGGACTGTGTGGCTGCCCTCAAAAACATTTTCACGTCATCTGTGATGTTAGTTCCAAGAGGTTTTTCCAACAATATACAAATTCATTATTCCTCCTCCACTTGGAAAAATTATATATACCTGAATATGACAAGCTGGTACAAATGTTCGACTTTTAGGCAACAGATACAAAACTGAGCCCAACTCGTAAGCCAATAAATGCTGCAGGTATGTACTATATCACATAAATATGACTTCAATATCTATTTTAAGTCCAGCAGCATCTTTAATTTGACTCCAACCTAGGAGTCCAGAGGTAAATGACACAAACGACGGCCAAGTGAACAGCACAAAGTAGGATCAAATGTTATAATCCTCCATCTCTGGGGATGCCCCATCTCTTCAAGATGATTACTTTTCCTCCTGACCATAGCTTTTGGTTCCAAAGCTTGCTACATTGTTTAAATGCTCTCACCCTTGCCAGCAGGCTTGGCAACATGCAAGAGCTTCCTGGGTAAGCAAATGAACCCCTCAAGGAGGTGGTACATGATCCGAGGCAGAGGTGGGCACAGTGCTAGTAGGTTGTCTCTGCCATGTGATGATGGTAACTGACAATACTTTGTGGGTAGTCTAACCCACCCAGAGCAAGCCTACATGTAAGTAAAGAGCCTTCTGTGCACTAGTGGAGTTGGTACTAGTAGAGCGCCAACATGGAGGAGTAAGAAACAGCCTCCTGTGTCCTTGATGCTACTGTGCTATAGGGATCAGTAAACAAAGGAACCACCGTCTCCGTGTGACACAGGTAGCACACCCTATCCAAGAAAGGGAAGTACTCTCCCCCAGTTCACAGGAGGTAGGGTTTGCTAATTAAGAGCAGGATTGGTTATTTTCAGAAGTAGAGAAAGATATTCAAGGCGATCCAAGGGACCCACATACACCACCAGCCTGCTGCTTCTCGTGAGCCCCAGAACAGCTCTACAGGAAGGTCAAGGCATTATCGGATTCATTTTACCAGCATGGAATCAAAGAGGTTCAATCACCAGCCCAGGGTCTTGGGACCAGTCAGTAATACACCTGAGCTAGACCACCGAGTGTCAATTGGCATGGTAATGACTAGAGGCAAAATAGGAAAAAAAAAAAAAAAAAAAATAGCACAGACAGAAGTGTTTGAAATGGAACTTGAGGTTGTTCCTTAAAAGACTGTCAGTATTTAGAGAGACACAGCATGGGGAGCAGGAACGCCGTGCAGTGGGAAACTGTACTAAAGGTATGGAAATCTAACTGCACTTTGCCCTGAGTAGAAAGAACACTGCAGTCAGTGTTAAAAATGTAAAATCCAAACTCCAAGCACAGTGTTACAAAGGTGCCCTTTTTCACGCATCTTGCAGATACTGGAATGCGTTCTTTCCTGTGACCCCAAGCCCTGTAGAGACTTCTCAGATGATTACTCTGCTCCCGCGACTTCAGTTGCCCAAGAAGTCACAAAGAAGCTGTGCTGCGTAGGTGTGTACATGCCACCCTCACATGGGCACCTGCAGAGACAATGTACTCTGTCAACCAGAATGAGTTAAGCATCTCCCAAGTGAGGCACTACACCAGCGCTGGGGATAACAATGTGAAGCGGACAGGGCCCTGTCCCCAGTCTGGAGCTCAGTGGAAGAAACAGGCATGGCAACAAGTAAGGGAAGTGAGGCCCTGTAGCCTGAGTGGTGCTTGGCTGACTCTTGCAGAAGCAGTGGGTGATGCCCAGGCAGACTGGGCGCGGGAGCACACCCCCCCAGGCAGAGGCATCAGTGTGAACAGAGGCACAGAAGGCTTGGAGCACTGGGGGACCTTGGCACCCCTAGAGGCTCAGTTTGGCAGAAGCAGAGAGAAAGGGGCACAGCCAGGGAGCCAGGCGGCAGCTGATCCTGGAGGGGCCCCGTGTGCTATGCTAAGCAGTCTGGAGTTTTCCAAAGATCATTCCACATGCTCAAGCTGACAGACTAGGAAAGAACACATGCTTTGTGACATTGTGTTGCAGACTCCAAGGAATTTTGAAAGGTCATTTATCCTAGGCTAGCCTAGCAAGACTCCTTTAAGAAGTCCCATCCACCCCCATGATACAGGCCAGACATAGCTTAAAAGCAGCAATCGATCACACATGACTTTCTCACAGAGCCAGCAGACTGCTGAACCCTCTTTTACCTAAGGTTTTTTTTTTAAACTGTTCTGACTACAGACATACTTTCTATACTACCCACTCTGATGCCCCTCACTTTCCCGGCTTCAGAAATCTTCATCTTCGATCAGATGAAGATTCCTGAAGCCGGGAAAGTGAGGGGCATCAGAAGATTTCTCCCAATTTTGGCTTTTAGGGTCAACCTACTGCTCTCCCTTGGTCCGACCAACCCCTGGAACTACCTTTCCATGAAGCTCCCTTCCACTCACTACCCTCCCCCTAACATACACACACACGCGCGCGCGCGCGCGCGCGCACCCGCGCCCTCATAAACAGAACGGATTTTATTTCCCTTACTTAAAAGCTCCAGCCCAAAATCATGTCATCTGTCTTATACAAAATAATGTTGAAGAAAGAAGTGACACAGCTTTTTTGGTAATTTGTTTCTACATCTAAGACCCTATCCTTTTTTTTTTATTATAAATAACCAAGATTCCTTGTGCAATAATTCCAGGACCATTTTTCCACCCAGGGGACAAGATTTGCTTGGCTCTATCCTCTGTACGTGAGGCTCTTTATCTAAAGCTATTATTAAATGTGACTCCCTGATACCATACACATCACTAAAACCTAACCCAAAATGACATTTGGAAGAGTATGAATAAATGCTTCTCACACCAGCCTTTGGAGAGGCTCTACAGTTGAAATAAAATAACAAACACAGTCACAGAGTTAGATTATTAAGTGTGTGATGTTCCCTCCACGAGCTCATCACTCACACTTCATTTAAGTCTCTGCTTACGTAGCATCTAACCAGAGAGCCCTTCCTAACATGCCCGAAATAGTGATCCATACCTCCCACCAACACTCCCCATGATCTCCCCTCTCTCAACTTTTTATTTCTTCATGACATCTATCACTACCTGACATTATATCATATATAATGTTTCTGACAGTATATTTTTGATAGTATACATCTGACAGTAATGTACACCCTTTTGTAGTTTTTAAAAATTTTGGTCGAATACATGTGATGTAAAATTTACCATCTTAACCATTTCTAGGTGTACAGTTCAGTAGCGTTAAGTATTATATATTCATATACTGTCTCGAATGTTACCTTCAAAACTGAAATTCGGTATTCACGAAATAATTCCTTATTTCCCCCCTTCCACCAACACCAGCAACTACCATTCTCTTTCTCTAAGAATCTGACTATTCTAGATATTTCATAAGTGGAATCACAGTATTTGTCTTCTCGTGACTGGCTCATTTCACTCAACGTAATGTCCTAAAGGTTCATATATTATTGATATATAGCCACGTGTTTTTAATATAGCAGGAGAGCAAGGACTTTGCCTATTTTATTCATTGCCATATATTCCTAAAGCTTAAACCAATCCCTGGCACATAGTAGCTGCTCAGTAAGTATATGTTAGATGAATAACGTTCCCAATACCTGCCTTTTAAGGGTGCTTCACAACTTAAATAAAGGCAGTGCTCTACATTATGACATTTACTCAGTATTAGAAGATAATTTTATGAGGCTAAATATATTTTGGAGTAGTTGCACAAGTTCGTAAGCACTCTAACTTGCCCAAATGAAAGGCAACCATCTTCTTAGTACTGTATTGGCTAATCTTTAAAAAACATAAAACCTGTACAATGTGTTAAGGGGAAAATATATGCACCAGTTCAAAGAGTGACATGTTGCCTTTCATTGGTTTCTGTGCTGGATAAACACCAAGGGATCCAAACAATGATAAGAAGGTGAAGGGCTCAGTGTCTGAACTAAGCCGCTCCCCAAAAAGTCTCAATGCTTCTGCCGACTGAGCAGTGATGTTGGTTTATTTAATGCCTCATTGAGAGTGAATTTTTTTCAATCCTTATGAGGAGAACCTACCTAATGAGTGTAGCATCAAGGACGCTTCCATTCCACCCCAAAACACTGTAGTATTGAGTTGGCTTTCTGACATACATGGGGAGATTCCCAGTGTAGGGCAGCAAAGGAACCTCACAATAGGTGAAAGCAGCTAGAGGTTGTCATCATTACTATGGGCTGTTCAGAGCTTATTTAGACTATTAGATCACTAGTTTCCTGCCTAAAAAACTGAGAAACCTTCCCTCTCTCTTTTTCAGAATGATAAATATCAATGTCCCCTTTTCAGAGAACTTCTTTAGTAAGTTCTGAAAGAGTAAAAGCCAAATTCCTAAGCTTGAAATTCAAGGTGCTCCACAGCCGTGCCCCAGCCTACCTTCCCAGACTTGCCATCCAGGATCACTGCCCTTCATGCTTTCACCAGTAAATGCAACTCCTCTCAATTTCCACAAACCACCTGTGCCTGCATGTCTCCATGCCTCATTCAAATGGGTAAATTCTTCCTTCCCTTATCAACTTTACCTCTCCCTTCCCATCCATCTTTATTTTGGAACGTATCGTTGTGTCAAGTTGCACTGCCCCCATCAGTCTGCCGTCAGACAACCTACTACTATGAGCCAACATGTTTAGCAGCTGGGGAGAGCACAAAGAACTGAACAGAAAAGTCACATGCCATCCCTTCTCTCTCAAAGTATTCTTCCTCAGCTAGAAGTGGAATCTCCTCTTCTGAGGTCCTGCTATGAGCTTTCCACCTTAAATGAGGGTTATTTACATACACTCCTCATCTCCTCCTCAAAGCATAAGCTCTTCGAGGGCAGCTTTACGATTTTCTTGTCCTGGAAAATCTAGCACAATGTTGTCTACATAATCACTTAACACATGGTCATAGCAGGCAACACAGGAAGAGAAGAGGTTTTTAGACTCTGGAATAAGAAAACCTGACTTAAAGTCACCTTTGATCAAACCACTAAAGCCTTGGTACTCACATCTATAAAATACGGATACTACCATTTACCTCTCTCAGGGGAAGCAAGCACCAAATGAAATACCATGGGATCATAGTTTTTAAATTCTCAAATACTTTTTATCAGTATTCAATTGGTGCTAATGGAACATGAGTCCCTCATAACTCCTCAGAGAAAGCAGCATCCCATTAACCAAATGTGTTAGCTTTGCAATTGTGATTGCCTTTCAATCTCTCTCTCTACAAGTAAGATATGCCAAGCAACAGTATTATTTTATTTGAAATATTCTACTTGTGGCAACAGAGAATTCCTATGTTTTTCTTATTAGAGAAAACTTATAACTCCATAAGCAACAACTTAAAAGTCCCAGGAGGTCATCTTCATTATACCCCCATGAAATGCAAAGAAGCCATTAAAACCGGGGATATGTTTCCATTTTGTAAAAAGGCAAAGGCAGGAAAGTGCAAGGAGGCAAAGGTCAGAATGCCACAACATAAGTGGTATTTAGAGTTTGCTTTACAGAAAATTCCCCTTAATGTAAATATTCTGTTATACCATGTCAGTATCACATTCACAAAAATGAGTTTCTCTTAGAATCTCAGAGTACTTCCCTTGGACATCATCTTCATTCAGGCCTCGCTTTTAGAGTCACATTGAGTAGAAGTTAAGGTTATTTCTCCCACTGAATTCCCAGGAAAAGAGAGTACATGCTTACTTGTCGCAAGAAATGCACCTGCCTCTCACATCTGACCAGCCCAGACTCATAGTCACCATAGACCAGAAAGAAAAAACAGGAGCAGCACAAAAAAGGGAGGAAGGAACCTATGTCACCCCTGTGCCTACTGAACCCACCACCTACCTATTATCACCTGCATTGTGTGGACGAGTGACCTGAACCTGGAAAGGACAGTGAGCCAGGTAAGCACGACCAATGGATATGAAGAAGCCAGCATTCGAACCCAGGGCTGTTTGACTCCCGGTTGCTAATTCTCTTTTATACCATCTGGCCTTCCCAGAAAACCCAACTCCCTCAGGTTCTTCCCTTACTCGTCCCTCCTACACATCACAGTCAGACCCCAGAGAGTTAAAGAGGACACAAGGAGACCTGGGCTCTAGTCCCAGCTAACTGAATTGCTGTGTAATGAAGGGAGACTCACTTAAGTCAGTGTACCTCTGTTTCCTTGTCCAAAAAAATGGTGACAATAATATCCATTCTACCTCTTTCAAAATAACTGGACATCACCATGGAAATGTTAAAAATTATTTCTGCTCTTCTGATCATCAAAATGGATTATTTAATTAAGGTGGTTAATTAAATGAAATCTACATGGTTTTCCCTGTATTATTTTGACTCCTTGGGGCAGGGGTCAGCAAATGCTGGCACTAGCGTCAAACTCAGGCCACTGACTGTTTTTGTAATGCAGCCACACCCTTCCCGTACCTACCATCTCTGGCTGTTGTCACGATACCACACGGGGTTGAGTGCTTGTGACGCACACTGTATGGGCTGCAAAGTCTAAAATATTTACTATCTGGCCCCTTAAAGTTTACCAGTCCCCACCTTTTAGTAGCCTTAAATATCAGAGGCTAAAGAGTAGCTGACAAGTTACAATACATTTTGAATTGTCCTCAAACTACTATTTTCCATGTAACACATCTTATTTGTCAAAAGATTTAACATATTGTAAATACAGTGAGAAAAAATCAATTAGAAAACCACTTCCTGTAAGTAATAACATTATATTAAACCAGTAAATCCCCAGAAGATATCTTGCATGCCTAAAAATGAATTTTGAAATTCTCTGTATTTCTAGAGAATCATAATCTCTAAATTCTACAAAATTACCATCTTCAGTAAAATAATTTTTAAAACTTGTCTGTCAGATTACCCTATATTCGAAGTACAGAAGAGAAATAGCTCAGGATATAAATGAAACGATTCCCATGATTTCCAATGTGAAACTATTCACTACTATGCCCTCTCCCTGTTACTCTTATTTTTTTAAATTAAGCTGCTTTGCCAATCCTTTTGTGGCAGAGTTTTAGTGCCAGTTTTGAGATTTTTTGGTAAATACTTGTGTCCCATTTTGTATCTTGAATAGGCTGTGTGTATCCTGTTCCTAAACATTTGCTCTAATGCCAGAGAGGAAAGTGTGCAGCATGTTTTAACAAGAAGACTTCCTCTGCTCCTCAAAGCCTTCAAATATTTAGTTTCGAAGTGAATACACTGTAAGCCAAAAAATTACCACCCACCCAATTGCTCTGTCATTCCTACTGTAAAGGTTTATGAAAAATGCCAAAAGGAAGAGGAGCAGACATTATCGATGATGACGGACGAAGAAAAGCAATGAGAGTAAGGAAGGCAAACAAGGAAAGTAAAAATGGGAATAAGCCATTTAGCCCATAATAATCTAATTGGGAATTGCTTTTTCTCTTCCTTGTCTACAGCCCTGTGAAACAGCTGAAAAACAATTTGGCTTATTACTGATAAAAAGTCCTAGGATTTTAGAGATGGACTGAATTTTAGACATCACTAAATATAAGCCACTTATTTTACGGATGAGAAACACTAAGGTCCAGAAATATTAACTGTCGCACCCTGTGGATTAGCTAGTTACTGGCAGGACCAGGACCAGAATCTAGTTTCCTGATCATCAGTTTAACACACTTCCCATTAGACTCAGCTCTCTGTCCTGCTAAAGCATAATGTGCCCTTTGGCACCTAACAGTTAACTTCTTTTTAAAAAAATGCCTGAAGTACCCCTATCATAGCCAGGAAATTAACAATACCCCTTTAAATAGTATCTATGGGCACATGTTTTTTCCAAGTATAGACTATCGAGAGCAGTGCTTTGACCTCAACAGAAACCGGAGTCACAGTAAAACAGTGGGATAATCAAAGAGCTAATAAGGACTTCAAACTGCCTCCTTGTATTTTGTCTTGATGGAAATCAGTTTGAAACAGACACCCCCCCGCCACCTCCTAGACACATGCTCTCAAGACTAAACAGCAATATTCCATAAAAAGACCAGATCTAGCCAGTGTTATTATCTGTCTGACATTTGGGTTATTCTTGTGAGTAACTCATGAAGTATCGTGGGTGTCTGTGATTATTTGAGTACACATGGCAAACCATAATTGGTCAAAAAATAATAAAAGACATTTTTCTGTGACAAAAATACCATATTGCATGACAACATGGCAGTGTGACAGCATTCAGTGGTCCGCAATACTTTCTCCATTTACAAAGTAGTAAAAAAGAAACAAGAATTTAAAAGTAAAAAGCCTTTTTGCAGTAACTACCATAGTTCATATTTAAATTATGAAAGATTAAAAGGCTTTAAGTGCTGACAGTAATCCACTAGCATATCTTCTCCCAAATCCCTGTCATATTTCAACTTATAATTTAGCCTTTTGATACACAGCAGAAACGTGGCAAAAGGTGCAAGTCTGTATCCCTTTCTACAACTGAAATACAGATTTTTGACAATTTTTAGAAACTTTTTAGAACCTGGCTATTTATGACATAAAAGTTTAAATTTAATCACTACCATTCAAATTTTATAACATGAATCAAATATAACATAAATTCTACTTATCACTGAGCAGATAAAATTTGAAATTGATCAATGCAAGCTGTACATTAGGGTCTTAATTTAAAGCCTCTTCCCTTCTGTCCTACTGATACCTCCCCATCACCACAAGGCTGTATACATGATAAACAATTAGGAGCAATACTCTCCTTGCCATCTCTCTCAGAAACCAAATACCAAGTTAAAAATTATTCCGAAAGTAATTTAAAGGATCTCGTGAAAGCAGCATATGCGTACTCATAGACAGAAACCCATTCAAGCAGAGCAGTGTGAATGGAGGGGGTATCTAAATGCTACGATCTCAAACTCTAGTCGGCAAGGACAGTTAGAACTCACCCACTCGGAAGTTCGTGGCTGTCAGGGTGTCGGCAGCGTGACCGTTCTCACTAATAAGAGTGGTGGTGTTCCCCTTCTCACAGCTGTTCTGACAGCTGCCCTTGGTGCAGGTCACTTTACAGATGCTCGGAGTAAAGACCACCTTGATGCGGCCAGTGTGGTTACTCACTAGGAGTGGAGGCAGGGAGAAAAAGAACAACAAACACATCAGCTTAGTATCCATGAACTTGCCTTGGAAGGTTAAAAAAAAAAAAAAAAAAAAAGGAAAAAGAGAAAGGAAAGGAGGGAGAGGGGGAAAGAGAGAGCCCACAACCCGACAGGTTAAGGAAAGAGGGAAGCCTTTAGTGCTCGCTGCTCTGTATCCAGTGGTGTCTCTGAAACAGGAGTAGGAAGCTTAGCAAACAGAACTCTGGGATGCACTCCAAAACCACATTTGAAGTCGAGTCACTGGAGTGGGATTACTAACCACAATGCTGCACTTTATTCATGGGCAGACAAAGAGCAGTACGGAGGGCACGACAGATGAAAGAGCCAGCCCTGACAGGCAGATGTAATGCACAGAGGTTGGCCGTGCACCTAGTGGTGAATAAACTCTTGTGTCCTCGACTTGCATACTTTCCCTGTTCCTCCACTTATTAAGTCACTATTTGCAGCCCGACCCCTGGAAATGTTTTAGGCATGCAGCATGTCTGAAAACATCTGTCTCAAATCTCCTGGCACTCCCAGCTGAAGTGATCAAACCCTGTGACGCAGCTGCAGGAGCCCAGTGCTTTTTCACAACTCCGGGCACTCCTTCTCCATATGAATTTATGCAACCTATATTTTGTTTTAGTGTGAACAGGGTCCATCTAAGAAAAGGAGGCTAAGGCCCTGGGCTAAAGGATTGCCTCGGTTAAAATGCCACCCTGGAGCTCTCACTGCGGCTCCTCACAAGCCACCTAAAGGAGGTATTTCTTTCATTCATACAGCCCTCTTTTAAAAACCAGATGCTATCACCTGTTACACAGCAGGGGCAGCACAATATCACATAATGGACAGTCATCTTCAAGTCAGATTCTGGGTGGTAATCCTGGCTCAGCCATGCTACGACTCTGGACCTGTCATTTCACCTTTTCTCCAAAACATGAGAGAATTAGAAATGATGTTTTCCAGCCAGTTTTAATTTTCTCTGTTTATCAGGGGTCAGCAAGCAATGGCCCTGGGATCAAATCAGGCCCACTGCCTGCTTTTGTAAATAAAGTTTTATTGGAACACAACCACTCGTGCATTTACATACTGTCTACGGCTGCTTTTGCGCAGTAACAACAGAGTTGCACAGAGAAGGGATGGCCTCAACCAGGATTGCCACTTGCAGCCAGGCCCCTATATAAACTCGGGCAAAGCACAATACAGAAACCCTATTTTGACATCCACATTTGTGAAATGCCCCCAGCCAGGTCCTTCCGCTTCCCAGGAGCCTAGGCAGAAAGCAAAAATGGTAGCAGCAGCTCAAGACAGCGGAAGAGACATGATTCACCTTTGAAGCTTTAAGGCTGATTGGAAGCAGTGCCCTTCCTGTGGTCACTGTTACTGCAGTGGGCAAAGGAAAGCCTGCCTTTGGGTCAGCCTATCTTCTACCATCCCCTGCCCAACAGAAGAGATTCTCCCCCTTTATATTGCTTTGGTTTGACCAGCATTTGTGTTTTCAGAAAATCATCCAAGAAGCCTCTAAAGGCCCACAACAAAATAAAATGTGGTCAAATCTGAGCTTGGAAACAAAAACCTTACCCAAAGGAGCCATTAGAATTTCAAGGTTGGAATGGGACATCAAAGGTTTTCTGACAACTTTTATTTGAACATCTCTAGTGACAGGGAACTCATTACCTGCTAAGATGGCACATTCTAGTTATGGGCAGTCCCTAACAAGCGCTATTCTCAAGCTGAAGTTACGTCCTCACAGTCAGCTGCACCCATTAATCCTAATTCACCTCCCCACATTCTCACAATCTAATGCCTCTTCCACCTGACAGCCCTTCATCTCCTCACAGACATTACCACAGAAGCCAAGAAAGCTGAAGTTACAAGGGACCTGAAGAGATCCACTTGGGTTGGCCCTCTCGCTTAAAAGAAAATGATTCTTCTGGAGCAGAAATACCCTCAGTTCTTTTAAAATGGTTTTCCAAGACTGTTTCTCATTCACCTGTGGTTCTAATGCAAGAGATCAAGACACATAGTCTGGTGTGTGAAGATATCCTAGTGGCCAACCAGGTCTTCCAGCTCCTTGCAAGACGGCATCCAGAAACTTTTTCCACAAACAGCCAAATAGTAAATATTTTAGAGCTGTAGGCCTAAAGGACTCTGTTGCAACTATTCAACTCTGCTGAGGTAGCAGGAAAGCAGATTGTCAACAACAGTATGTCAATGAATGAGTGTGACTGTGTCCCAATAAAACTTTATTGAAAGACACAGTTTTCAAACCAGTGCTTTGAATGTTTTCAGGACATTTAAAATTTCTCTAGGACTATACCTCATCAATTTTAAAAACTACAATAGAATGCTGATTCTACAACAGACAAAACTCACCTAGTTTGTTTGTTTGTTTGTTTTTTTTTTACAGTAGAAGAAAAAAAAAAAATCAGCTTACTCTAAGTTGTCAGACCAAGCTTACAAATATCTTGAGAATACTGTGTGTGTGTAAGGGTGTGAAGCCCAAGAGAAAAAAGAGACAACATCGTCCCACTTCAAAAGAATATAAACTTCTATGTTTTTTTCTGGCCCTTGGAACAATAATGAAGTTGGAAATGGTGTGCCAACTATTTTGTCTTCTCTGGCATTAACTCTCAGTACCAGCAGCTGCCATGCAGATGCTCATACCATCACCTAAGTTATGCTCACTTCAGCGAACTGAGACATCCAAAGAAAGCAGGCCCTTAATCATTATGCCCATGTTACCTCCCAGCTATAGTAGTCACTTTATAGGCACTTGAGATTCTCTGGGCTTATTGTTTTAAAAAAACTTAGTAGGTTTCTTTGCCAAAAAAAATTCTTTTTGGCCTGGAATCATCTGTATTTTCAAGAGGCAGAGACAGTTTCATATGACTTAATTCTGATTTTTATAATGTTCACATCTTCTTGGAAGCAGAAAATACATTTTATTTCATATTTCCCCCCTCGTGTTTCATAAGCATTCTGCTATAAAGTAATCTAATTCTAAAAGAGACCCTTATACTCTCAGATGATCCTCTTGTGTCTGCAGGAAGCATTTATAATACTTCTCCATTCTTATTAGTTAAGTTTTCCACAATCTCAAAATCAGCATTGAAAAACTTAACTGTTTGACACTAGACTGTCATCCATAGCTCTGAGAGGACCTCCGTAAACATTAAATGCATTAGATAATATTCTCTCCTGTGTTCGCTCCTTTAAAATCATTTCCACTACTTTAAAATCATTTCCACATTATCTAGGGTATTGTGTAAAAGAGTTTAAGTTTTAAAGCACTCAAAACTAACATACAGTGCTCTGAGTTTCAAATTCCTCAATGTGACAAGCTGAAGACAATACTACTCATCTCTCAAGAGCTCAGTGGGACTTCAGTGACAGTGGCCTTTCCTACACAGGCCATTTGCTGTTTAAGAGGCATCTTCCTCAAATGCCTTGAATAAATTAATACCTAAGGACCCCTAGTGCCTTCTGTAAAGTAGGTAACCCAATAAATGTGGAACAAAGTGACTCAAACGATGACTGTACAACCCCACAGAGATCGGGGCGTACAGGATGCTGGAGGCCATTCTGGTCCAAGAGCCTTGCTTCCCCAGTGATGAGAGTGAAGCCCACGGGTCAAATCAGTGGAAGAAGATCATCCCTAGCTGCACGCATTGGCTGATTAAGAATTACAAACCTGAGAAGCCAAAGTCAGACGAGTCAGGAGTTAACAGGGCAACTGTTGGCACAGTTTTCTTGCTTGGTCCCTCTGACAAAAACATGTGAGTTACCCTGTAGGTAAATCAGCCCCAGAAATGTCAACCAGGCACTTTCAAACTTTGGGTTTTCGAGTCCTTTGCTAGAAACAGATTGCCTGGAGCCACACAGCACCTCCACTGGGCCTCCTAGTCAGTCAGTCAAGACACTCAAAAGTCAACATCCCGTCTGCAGCTTCTGCCAGACCCTGTGTGCATTCATACCTCCAAGAAGAGGTGCTGGCACGTGGGTTAAAACAAACCACAGACGTTCAGACTGAATGGCAAATGGGATGGAAGTGGAGCTGATACCCTCCCCAATATAAAAAGCTTTCATTTCTGCTTCCCAATCATTAACGACAGAGCAAAATTCAAAAATGTGAACACTGTTCTTGACAGATGGATTTCAGTCTAGCTGCCATCTTTCAGTCATTAAACTAGGATGTGACCAAAAGAAAAGGCAGCTAAAGAAATAAATATAACGAGTTCAAGACTCACATCAGAGGTCATGAACAAAGAGTCTCGCCTCTGCATTCAACCAGAATGCTGCGACAGCACTTCAGCATTCATCCGACTTCAACAAGGGGAGGCCAACCAGCACCGGCAGTATCCTCTGCGAAGTAGAAACATCCGGC
Organism: Monodon monoceros; assembly: GCF_005190385.1. Taxonomy (NCBI): domain Eukaryota; kingdom Metazoa; phylum Chordata; class Mammalia; order Artiodactyla; family Monodontidae; genus Monodon; species Monodon monoceros. The sequence goes on from NW_021703775.1 coordinate 62,126,679, forward strand.
CATGTTGACTGAGTGGGACTTCGGAGCCGAGTCAATACCCAGGTCACGTGGGAGAAAAACTGAGCTAACAGCTCATTCTCCCATTTTGCAATCCATTGCCTGCTGGGAGGCCAAGAATTCTTTGAAGGACAAATCATAAACGTATTAAATAATGCTTAGAATAACAAGACTTGATTGTTCAGCTCTCCAGCCTTGCTGAACTCCTCCAGGACTCTTAAAATAATGCCCACAGAATACTCTGTTCCTCAAGGAAGGTGCTACGTAAATAGAAATCAGTATCAAATCGATTACTTCATCAGATTGCCCCAGTCATGGAAAATTCTCCAAGAGGGAAGGAAACTCAGAGATCTCTAGTTCTGCTGTGGGCACTTCCTCAGATAAGAATCTAGGGTTACTTTCCAGTACCACCTCTTGTAGTTTTTCCACATAGAACTAACTAAATGAAGAGGTAGAGAAAGAGTTGCTACACAGGTGATATAAGGTAAAACATCTGTGCTTCCTCCTCCTTTCCATGTTCCCTTAATATTCACTGAAGGAAACGGTATCACTTACTCATCTCTTACAGATACATGTATGATTTCTTTCCATTTTTATACATGTAAAGAGACAGGCCTATAGTGAGGCAAAGAAGGCGAGTATATTAAATCATTTAATACAAGAATACGTCTCTGGATATATTCTGAGTTTTTTGAAGAATTGCTTAGTTCTCAAAAAGCAGGTACTAAACATAAGCCATGTTTAAAAATGTAACGACAGTCCCCAAAATATTCATTTGGCAGAAATGCAGCAGATGGTTGACTAGTTAACACTCAAGTATGACTACACTTATTATTTCATGGAGAAAATAGAAGCTACGAAGCCAGGCCTACCGACTTACCTGGATCTATAGTTGTCCTGCCTCCCTCCCGATGAAGAAGGTGGTTCTACCTAAAGCCAACCCTTCCACTAAAGCAATGCATCCTCTTCCTCTCTTGCCGAAAGACTTCCTCCCCGTTCGTTTCCATCAGCAGGCAAACCCGCTGTACTGCGCCCCATCTGTCGAAAACACCTCTCCTCTCATCGTCCCCATCCCACTCTCTTGCAGCTGCCACTCTATTTCCCAGCTCTCCTTAAAGAAAAACCCCTCCAAAGAGCTGCCCTACTGGCTGCCTCCACCACCTCCCCTCCCGTTCTCTCTTGAACCTGCCACAGCCAAGCTTTTGCTGTCAACCCTTCACCAAAGCTGCCCCTGTGAAGGTCACCACTGGCCCCCATGTTGCCAAAACCAACAGTACATCCTCTGGCTCCTTATGACTCAAACTTCCAGCCTATTTGACACAGAAGAACCCCTCTGCTTCGTGCTACTCTTTCTTTACTCGGCTTCTAGGTTATCCTGTTCTCTCACGGTTCTCTCCTGCCTTGCTGGCCACTGCTCCTCATGACACTGTCCAGGGGAAGCCCTAGAGCTCAGTCTTTGTAGCCTTTTCCTTTCCATACTGGCTTCCCAGATGCTATTATCCTGTCTTATCTCATGGATTTAGATACCATCTACAGATTTCTGTATAGAAAATGTTTAACTCTAGCCTGGACCCCCCTCGACCCTGTATATGTGCATATGAGTACTGCAGATGTGTGTCCAAGAATCCAGCTGTCCAGCTGCTTATGAGACTTTGCTAGGTAGGTGTCTAAGGTCTAGTGGCTGTCCCAAGAAAACATTCAAAATTAAGCTTTGATCCCTCTCTGTATCCACATCCAAACCTGTTCCTTTTCAAGTCTTCCCCCATCTCTGAAAATGGCAAGTCTATTCTTGATCCTTTTTTGGTCATCTGAGACTCAATACAACATGCAAACCCTGTTAACTCTATTTCCAGAGGGGACAATTTTTCACCACCTTCATGGCAAACACTGGTGCAATTCACTATCATCTCCTGTCTGGATTATTTCAACAGTCTCCCAGCTGGACTTCCTGCTACCAACTTTGCCCTCCTACAGCTTTTTCCCACACGGCATTCAGTGCATCCTTTAATGTATGGCAGTCAGATCATGGCGCTCCTCCCTTCAGTGGCTTCCCATCTCATTCAGAATACAAGCCAAAGGCCTCACGAGGGCCTACTGGGCTCTCAACAAGCTGTGAGCTCCCTGACCTTGTCTCTTACACGTGTTCCCAAAGCACTCACTCTGGCCTCCTTGCTATTCCTCACATACTGGGCACATTCCTATCTCAGGGAACCTCCTGTTCCCTCTGCCTAGAATACTCTTCCCCAGATATACATGGCTTCCTCCCTCACCTTCAAGACTTCACCAGAACGTCACATGACCAGGAGGTTTTTCCCGACTACCTGGCATAAAACTGCAACATCCCACACACATTGATTCCCTGTGTCCTGTTTTACGTTTCCTATTTATAAGTACGCTTTATAGATTTAGCATTGGATCACTGTCATAAAAACACAGGCTCCATGAGGGCGGGAATGTGTCTGGTCACTACTAAATACTCAACATGTGTCTCATAGCAAGTGCTCAAGAAATATCAAATGAATGAATAAACTTCACTGACAGAGAACTAAAGAAATAACATTTATCTAAGGGATAACTGTAATTTTTTTTAAAAAATAAAGAACACTTCTATGAAACCTTTAGCCTCAAAACATTTATTTTATGCTATATTTGTCAGAGAGAAATCTTTTAGTCATAAAAGCTTCAGATCAAGGGAAAGCACAAGCTGTTATTCAGGAAACTCTACAATCATTACTACACATTTTTCCCTAAAATCATTAAAACATTACCAAAAAATGGCCATTACCAAAAAATTTTCAATTAAACATGCCAATGACAGAATGACTGAATAAACAGGAAACAAATTTCTCAAGCACTTTTTCAAAAGAAAAACAGACAATTACTTGCTCCCAAAATTCCACAACGTATTATGCAAAAATCAAATTGACACATAAGGGAAAACTTCCACTCATTTTATAAATAAAACTGATGATGTCCAAGGATTTTAGTTTTTTAATATATTTCTGATTTACTTAGTATTCATTCCCTTTGTTAGGCTAAGAACAACTAGGAAATTAAAAACACTACTACCCAGATTCTTCGAGTCTGATGTGAATTGCCACTAAGCCATTAAATCCACCCAAAAAGAGAAATACACTTTGGTTCCCAGCTCAGGGAGACTGGGAGAGGGACTATCCAGAAGTCCAGCAATAAAGATGGCAGATTTCATCCCAAATTTCCACTTATTTTAGAAGTTGGGTCTCATTTCCCATTTCACTAATTTAATCTTTGCTTTAGCTTGACTCGAGATTTAAGGACTAGGATTTTCACCTAGAATCGCACGTTTTCTCAACTTCAACCTTGCCCTGCCAGCCAGACTCCACTACCCCCAGTAGGACTTTAAAAAGCACACCTTGAGACTATGGGATTGTTTTAATCTTTCCTTTTTCTCCCTGGAGTTTTCTCTCTTTAAATACCAAACCTAAGTTCTCTTCTCTAGAAATATAATAAAAGGTCCTATTTTTATCCCTGGAACAAAATCAAATACGTTTCAAGGTATAATATATTTTACAGTCAAGAGAAGCTAACTTTTACCCAATAAGTAGTTTACTCACCCAGCAGGATCTGACCCAGTATATTTGGGGAAAGAAAATATAGTTGGTAATAAAAGTAGAGAACTAGCAAAACAAACGGATGACGTTCTGACATTTTCATTTTCTGACCTTTTCTGTAAAATATGTTTCTTTAACATCATAGACCCTGAGGGGATTCAACCGACCAGTCATACTTCATGGGGTACCCTCCTCAGTTCTGGTGTCCTACAACTGCACCAGGCCACTGTCCCGTGGTGTTTTCTTCAACATGACTTTAAAAGCCCCCATCTAGAGCATGTGAAAATCTCTCCTCTGCTAATTCTTAGTACCAGAGAACCAGCCCCTCCAGAATGAACAGTGGTATTTGAGATGCTGTGATTGCAGAGTTGAAGAAACACAAGACTTAATGTGTTTTGTGTTTAAAAGTAATAAAGAACAACAGGAGGGAGCACAATATACTTTAAAAGTCATAAAGTAATAACTTTAAAAGTAATAAAGAATAACGTGAGGGAGCACAATATACCCACTTTCTCAATTCTGAATTGAGAGTATAATTCATGGCCTGGATCTAGAATCCTGACAACTGTGGCAAGCATACTTGGCGAGGGTTAAATAAGTTTGCCCAGGGATTTTTTAGAGGAGTTTTTTGGCATCATGGTTCAAGATGTTACTCTAAGAGTTCATCTCCCGAGGGATAAATAACATTGAAAAGACGCACTTTTTCACGTGAAAAGTCTCCACTTCCCTCAACCTATGTCAGCGTTCACCACAGCGTAACTCTCTAGCTTCCACACTGTGGCCAGGGCAGCGGAAGAGGCTTAAGAGAAGGACTTCACCACTGTCTCTGAATCAAAAGAACAAGTTGCAGGGCAGTAAACACTTACCTGTCTTCCATCTCTAACACTCATTCAATCTGGCCAGTTTGTGTGGGCTCCTTACAGAAGCAGTGGGCTAGACACGCTTCACATGATTCGAATTTTCTATCCCTTAATTTTAGAACAGAATTAAGTTTTATTTATCCCCACATTTGTTGTTTTTCCAAAAAGAAGTCAATGGAGGCACTTGTTATCAGTCTATCACTCACCATTTCCATAAATAACATGTTTGCTTGCACGTGGAGAAGCAAGTCTGACTAAAATGATCCATATCTACTGGGCTGCGTGTGTACCAAGGAACAAATTTCATGACTTACTCACAAGCTTGATAGAGTAGGGGCCATTCCCCATGAGGGTCCCCAATTATCTCTACTATATACTTGGAGAAATAGGATTCCATTTAGTCTATGTAACTGTTAAAACAAATATTTCCAACAAAATCAAACTCCTTCAAAGGAAATGAAGACTCTTGCCCACCTACATCCAATCTAGCCTCAACTTCAGCAACCACGCATACAGCCAGGGGATCAGCTGGGCAGAACTGTCCAACGATCCTCACTCATACGCCTGCTTCCTTCTCACGGTTTCCTTCCCCCCACCCCCCCACCCAGAAAACCTTTCCTCCTTTCTCTCCACCTTTCATCCTTTCACTCCCATCCACGATTCTCACCAACCTAGGCACGACCATACATTCCACTTTTTCTTGGCTCTTCGCACATACTTCTATTTATGTATGTTTCTCTCCTCCAACATTCCCTTGGCCTCAATCAAGCCAAAGAAAACAGTTTGTATTCTCATCCTCCTTTGCTATTTTTAACACACGTCCCACCTGGTGATTCTCCCTTTTTGGGAATGGGAAAGAGTATGTGGCGAGAGGGGAGTGGCATGGGAAAGAACACAGTGGGAGGAAATGAACTCAGGCCGGGAATACAGGGGAAGACAGACAAAACAAAGGGCAGAGAAGTGACTTTAACTCCGACAGCTAATACCTGGAAGTCACAAAAACATTAACGGAGTTGAAAGCCACCAACGTTCTACTATTTCCACAAGGGGCTTGGAAATTTCCCTCTTATATTAAAGGCAGACACAAGGAAGAAAACGACCTGTTACACTTTACAAAACCTAAATTTGCTTGAAAGAAAAAGTCAAAAGACAGGATAGAGAAGGAAACCAAAACCTACTGGGCCCTGGACAGGCATTCTGAGTTACTGGAGCTGCCAGGCCAGGAGTAGATACAGTGATGTGCCTCTGAGAGATCCCAACTCTTTCATGCAGGTAATGAAAACCCAGTACAAACAAAATATTAGAAATTTGAATGCCTTTTATTTTGAGAAGCACTAAGGAAGCTGAACATAGGAATATTTGTGCAACTATCAAAACTCCTCCAAAGTTTGATGGATTCAACTGAAAGAAAAAACTGTTGAAGCTATTATAGAAGAAAACTGGCATTTTTTAAATCTCTAAAGTAATTTAGAATTATAGAATCAGATATATCTATGCTTGCAGAACACCAATTCTGTCAGTTCTTTTTTCCCCAGCACAAATTTCTCCCTGGCTCAGTTTTTAAATGACTCCATCAAATGGCCCCAGCTACTCTCCCCAAGGGATTACTGCCAAATTCAATAGATCTCACCATTAGGCAAGATTTCAGCCTAAATATCGCTTTTCTCAAAGTCGTCATATTATATCTAAATATGGTCCAGTATCATGTCATAAATAAAATTGAAAAATGATTAGTTGCCAATAAAAAATGAATTACTGATGTGTAATTACACATTTTAAGTTTTTCAGCTGTCAGCTAATTCTTTTTAGGTTACTCATTTTCAACTTTTCCCTTTTGACTCTCATCAAGTTAATGTCTCTCCTGTTGAACACTGATGGTTTGAAAACGTGTCCACAAATTCTTTGCTATGTCTTTCTTCAGGAGATGATGTCCAGTTCCCCTCCCCTTGAGCCCGGACTGGTCTTAGCGACTCGTGTCTAAAGAACAGAATAAAGCAGAGTGATAGTTTGTGACTTCGGAGCCTAGATCATAAAAGGCACTGCACTGCAGTTTCCATCCTGCTCTCTTTCCTGGATCACTCATTCTGAGGGAAGCCAGCTCCCATGCTGTGAGAATACTTGAGGAGTCTATGGAGAGGCCCAGGCAACAGAGAACTGAAGCTTCCTGCCAATCACCATGATTGAGCAATCCTGAAAGCACATCTTCCAGCCCCAGGCAAGCCTTCAGATGACTGCTGCCCTTCCCTGATACCCTGACTGAAACTTCATAAAAGAATCTGAGCCAGAACCAATCAGCTAAGGTAATTCCCAATTCCTGACCCACAGAAACTGTAAGATATTGCTTGTTGCTTTAAACCACTAAGGTTCGGAATGCTCGGTTACACGGCAATAGATAATATAAACACACACACCCTTCTCCACTTTTTTTTTTTGCCTAGATTCTGAGAACATAGAGTATATATGGGCCTTTCTAAATGTACAGAGCACTGTCTGCGTGACTGATGGACTCATGAAACATGTACTGGGCGCTTACTAAGCTACAAAGCTCAAACACACACCATGGCCATGTAAGTTACACTCACAGCCATTTCACAGACTAGGAAACTACAGAGACATTCATCAGAAACTTGACCAAGGTCATTTTGTTAGGAAATGGTAGAAGCTGGGAGTTCAGTGCAAGCCCTGCTCTTTCATCAAAACCCCAGTGCCTCTCCCACACTTTTAATGAGCAGTACTTTGAAAATTACACGACACGAGGCACTTGGAAAGGTTGGGATGAAGGAGAGAAATGAAGATGGAGCACATATGGGAAGGTCAGGATGAAGGAGGGAAATTAACAGAGACGGAGCACAGACTACGTGTCTGGCAGCATGTTAGGTGTCACATGCCATCTCACTTCATTCTTACAACAAACAGTCTTATGGAATAAGTGTTAAGAGTTTTATTTGTCCAAGAAACGGATAGAGGTTCAACAAGATGGGATACAGTGAAACCACTCTCTGGCTCCACCCTCCCAATCCTGCAGTCAAGAGTAGAACAAAGACGTGCAGAATAAAGCCATCCAACCCATTACCTCACAAGGCTGTGGCAGGGGCCATATGAAATAATTTGTATGGATATGATTCATAAGCTGGTAAATACGCAAATTCAAGAGGTTCTCATTACATGCAGTCAGCTCTTAGAGGAAAAACTCAAATAAGCAGCAACACTTACTCCAAGATAAATGACAGAGCAGAGCACACAAGAGCTTCTAAACATGGGGAGATCTCACCTCGAAATGTTTGCTTTTATGATCATAATTACTACTAAAAACTCTAGAAGAAAGTAAAATTCTACTGTGGACTTTGGTTCTGACACAATTTCCAGGTAAGATCTGATTGCTTCATTTTGTTTGAAAGCTATCGAAATGGATCTCAAACGGCAATAGGAACCCACTGATTAGAAAGGTTTATTTTGCATTTGGATTATTTTTGTTAAAAAAATTCTTCCCAGAAGCTCTATATTCAGATAATTTTTTAAATGTGTAATGGTCATTAAAGTCCTACATACAATAAAGTTGACAATTTTTTAAAATATAGTCAAATTTTGACTTTGGACTCACCTGAAAGTAACTTACACGAAGAGCTAAAGTAGCAATCTTTTCAATGAACAAGTTTTGTTTTGGCAATTTATACCTTGTTATATTTTTGCTTCCTAACAAATACATGCATAACACGTAGGGTAACAGTTTAAACAGTCAAAAAGCGTTCTAATGGGCTTCCCTGGCGACGCAGTGGCTAAGAATCCACCTGCCAAGGAAGGGGACACGGGTTCAAGCCCTGGTCTGGGAAGATCCCACATGCCGCAGAGCAACGAAACCCGTGCGCCACAACTACTGAGCCTGCATTCTAGAGCCCGCGAGCCACAGCTACTGAGCCCACGTGCCACAACAACTGAAGCCCGCGCGCCTAGAGACCATGCTCCGCAACAAGAGAAGCCACTGCAATGAGAGGCCCACGCACCGCAACTAAAGAAAGCCCATGTGCAGCAACAAAGACCCAGTGCGGCCAAAAATTAAATAAATAAACTTATTTCAAAAAAAGAATAATAGGGCTTCCCTGGTGGCGCAGTGGTTGAGAGTCCGCCTGCCGATGCAGGGGACACGGGTTCGTGCCCCGGTCCGGGAAGATCCCACATGCCGCGGAGCGGCTGGGCCCGTGAGCCATGGCCGCTGAGCCTGCGCGTCCGGAGCCTGTGCTCCGCAACGGGAGAGGCCACAACCGTGAGAGGCCCGCGTACCGCAAAAAAAAAAAAAGAATAATAATGTACTAATATTACAATGTAACATATTGAATTAATGCATATGCAGCAATTAGCACTGTGGCTGGCATATGGTAAGTGCTAAATAGATGAGGAGAAAGACCAGGATTGAATCCACAGTGTCTTTGGAGAATATAAATGAGCCTATGTCCAAATTTCCTGATCTTCAGAGACATGAATATAATTTACAACACCAAGAGCAGGTTTTTAAAATATGTATTGTATGTTCTTGAGGTATATTAAGGTGTGGTTTGGAAACTGGGATCTCTGACAAGAAACATTATGAATCACTTTCTCTGCTAAGAGTATTTTTAAAACTCCTTTAAAAGAGGCCTCTAACTTCACTATATTTCCAGGTTCAAGACATGGCAGAGAATGTCTGCTATGAATTTATACACACTCCCCGCCCCCCGCTTTGTGGTTGCCTGAAAACCCATACCAAAAATAATGATGAACGAGTAAAAGGTATAATGGGATTTCGGAAGTGCTACTGAAAGTGTTCCTATCCGCACTCACTAACAAACTCTAAACTGGACATTCTCCATTCCATATGAGCAAGAATCCCTGAGACCCAAGAATGCTTCTGTTAAAAATCCCAAGGGCTGCTCAGACATAAATGCGGTAACACATCAGGTCCTACTGAAACCAGGCCAGGCAGAACAATTCTTTAGGTGTTTCAGTAGTCGTGAGGAAATGACAGAACTGACCCATCCACTCCTGTATCCATCACAAGCCCACCCCAGTGTTTGATGCTCTGAGATGTCAGGACAGGCAGCTGTTAGAGGGAAGGGTACGATGTCAGGACAGGCAGCTGTTAGAGGGAAGGCTACAAATAGAACATGTGTTAGCCAGAGTCTCTGTCCACAACACAATGTGAGGGGTGTATGTTATCTGGAGTGATGGAATGGTATAGTAAAGCTGTGTGAAGCAATAAGGGAGATAAGCCCCAAGAAGATCCAGGGATAGCCAGCCCTCATGGAGACTAGGGCGCATTTCAGTAACTGCAGAGATGATGTTGAGAATCCACAGTACTTGTAGCACCCCATTATATGTTGCCCTGTCCCCAGTGCTTTTCAGAAAAGGCTGATGAACTTCATTCTTATATACAACATTAATGAGGTAGAAAGCTTCTCTCTGGCTGCTTCTGCTGGTGTTTCACTTCTGTTACAGTTGTGTACTGCTTAGCTCTAACTTACAAACACCTTAAGAGAGATTCTGATTCATTTCATCAGTATCATTCCTGCTGGGGAAACAGCGATCCTGAGATGCACCTGCAGCCGTTAAATGGTGATGATTAAAACAAGCAGCGCAGCTGCCTGGTGCGTGGGGTTCCAGACGTTGTTAAAGGAGAGTGCTCAATCCCACATAAGAAGCCCAGAGGCCATCAACCAAAAGAAACTATGACTAACACCCTCTCGCCTGCTCTATGATGCTTGCTTGCTTTCAGCAAAGCTTTCCAAATCTGTCTCTAGGATACAAGGGTTTTAAAATATCTATGATTTTTTTTTACAAGAGCAACCACTGCCTACCTAAAATGTTTTCATTTAGTTAAACTGGTATCTTGAGAGAAACTTGTGAAGCACAGTTAGGGCTACAAGAAAACTTTTTTAATGGATACTTGCTATATGGATACTATAAGGAGCTCCAAAAAAGTAAATTTTTAAATAATACACATTTATGTATTTGATTGAATATATTTGTGTGTTTATGTGTATATACACATATTTCATTATTTAAAGTTTGCCTGCCAGAAGAATTACTCACATAGAACCATGTTGCAATTACCTTCTAGGGAAGAAAGGTTTTCCTCCTACTCCTGCCATGTATTAATTTCTACTACCTTCGTATGCGAGGAGCAAGGGAGAACAAGGACAGCTGGCTTTCAGCTTAAGTACAATTTCATAAGACGCTAATACTAAGTCAATATTGAAAAATAATGCACAACTAAAATTGTAGATAATCACAACACAAAAACTTCTTTAAGAAATGTCATACAAAAACACAAAGAAGGTACTGAGGTCTTTACCTCCACAAAGTGGGTACAGATTCACCACAAGGCCATCATTTTCAATGCTAAGAGGACCTTTCTATAAGGAGACTGACCCACAAGAAGACAAAGCATTCTACTTTAATTCCTTTTATAACACCTCATAAGCAGAACTTTTGTATCAAAAGTATCATTTCAACTCTAATGATGATTAATTTTCTAGAAGCTATTTTCCTATTTAGAAGAAAAAGCAAGTCACGCCCTCAGTTTCTGGTAAATAAATCCTAAGGCTGAGTAGGCACCATCTTTTTTCAAATTCAAGTTTTCTCTTACCAAAACGTTGCATTGTAGCTTCCCTCAGGCAAACTGTAAATTCATGTGTTTTATTTTTCCTTAGACATATCACAGTTTGGTCACAGAATATTCTGGAGCCACACAGTGTTTCTCAATATCTTGAACTCAGTCTCAACACCCAGAAATATCCTTGGATTGGCTTGTTATGAAATCTTGGGCCCTTTGGGTTTAAAGCCTCTTTCTCTGGCACGGAAAGCTGCCCACTGGGGAATTTAGGTTACATAATCCTCTCACTCTAGGTTTTCCTCCACTGTTTTCACATTGCTGGATAAGCTTCTTGGCAGCGTTTATAATCAGTCCATGCCTACCACTGCCCAGCTATCTCGAACTGTGCATGAGTAATCAGGCAATGAGAAGTTCACATCCACAGACCTTCCGGGACTGGGATATGACCGAACAACCCCTGGATGAAATAAACCACCTGCCCTCGCCCCTCCAACTGAGGCACGGCGGCCACAGCAAGACCACACATGGAACAACTTCTGTAATAGGTAATACTCTGTCCTTCAAAGGAACCTGAATTCCTAAGGACATCAAACTCAGCAAAACCCTGGTGTTCACCCACATCCACCAGAAGGCTTTTCTCAAGCAATTTTTATACCCAGTATGCAGATGCTCTGCTGTCTAGGCTTTTAAGGCCAACAAGGATTTTACCAGAAATTATTGAAGACTGGGTGATTTTCTTCTGGCCATCTTAGTGCTAAGATCCACATAGCCACATGGCTGGGAAACTGGCTCAATGTTCCTGATTCCCAAACAACACTGTGTGGGGATGACCAAGCAGCTCCAGGAACTTGCTGATTTTACAAGGGAAAAGGCACAGAGCTTTACTATCAACCCTTCCTCCAGGCAGTATGTTTTCACACCTAGTATCCTTTTTATTTTTTTCCTTTTTTTGGGGTGGTACGCGGGCCTCTCCCTGTTGTGGCCTCTCCTGCTCCGGACGCACAGGCTCAGTGGCCATGGCTCACGGGCCCAGCCGCTGCACGGCATATGGGATCCTCCCGGACCGGGGCACGAACCCGTGTCCCCTGCATCGGAAGGCAGACTCCCAACCACTGCGCCACCAGGGAAGCCCCATAGTATCCTTTTCAAATGCTAAAGCGTTTGTTAGTTTGCATCAGCTTCATGTAAGATCGTTTCTGGCTGGTACAGCTTCCACTGTCACTTCGTACTTGTTGTATTGGTGTGGAGCCATTCCCTCGAGACACACTTACCTGCACATGACAAGCTAAGGGTAGTCTCCATGCAGGGAAGGATTTCGAGTGCTGAAGAATGTTAAGTCTACGGAATTCTCCTTCCTCCAAAGTGCCCAGTTTGTCCGTCTGCAAAGCTTTGCCCTAGTGGGGCTCCCAACCAATCAGGAACTAACAGAGAGGGCATCTCAGAGAACTGGGATTGCCAGCACACTTGATTTCCCCCTTCCCTTTTCTCTCTTCACACGATCTTCCTATCACTCATATCTTAAAGTTCAACACCCAAATGAGGTGAGGGTGGTTCTCAGGACCAGACTCTTCCTCACCCGCATTTTCCAACTGTTCTTCCTCTGGAGGTATCCATATTGCAAATTCATCCTGCACTTAAGAATCTCGTTCCAATTCTTCTCATCTGTACTTATTACATCTACATTTGCCTTCATCTAGTTGCCACTCCATGGTTTCTCCCTTTTGGCAAAGGCCCGGTAAGTGGAGGATGAATCTGGTCTTCCTTAAAGCCAACTTCCATCTATGGTGGGTGCTCTGAACTACACCACAGACTCCCTCCCTGTGAAGATTCTGTTACTAGCACTGAGCATCCGAGCCTTTAATGAGTATTCCTGCCCACCTACTTGAAATGACTGGCATAAGCACAACAGCCTAAGCCAAACACTGCCTGCCTATCCTTTAAACTTCAGATTTGTTTTGCTAAAGCAAAAATCTTGGATGTGTCCTCTAACCTTCTGCAGAACTACTCTCTTCTCTCAGGACAACCAGGAAGATGCAGTTTTAATGGTAACATCTTCGCTCTATCAGTCTGCAACCACAGAAAATCTGTACTCCAGACACATGAACTTTTTTTCCTGGGGAGATATAACACTTGCCATCAAACCCTGAGATACTTTCATGTCTTATGCTTCTTGGTGGCAGTGTGAACACAGCCTGAAGGCTAATGCTAGCACATTCAACCACAGTGTCGCTAAAAGAGGAAGGCTCGTGTGCCCAAAGGGCCCGTGCTCTTCAGAGTATGGGAACATGGACTGCGGTCAGGTCAGAACTGGGCTGCAGGGATTTGGGCAGCAAAGTTGCTCAGTGGACTCTTTGCCTCCCTCTCAGACCTAAGACCTGCTGAGGAGGGCTACTGTATCTTCAAATGGGGGAGCCAGGAATTCCAGTCAGCCCGTGACTCATGTGGGGGGGTGAGGGTGGGAGCAGAAGCTGAGTCGACTGGCCTGTTGCAAGGAATGGGAGGGGTCAGCACAGATCACAGGATCCAGGGCTAAGATGTCCCAGTGCAGGCACGATAAGGTTTTCTTCTGTCAGAAGCGGCCTAATGGGGCTGTGTATGCGTTTCCTGCACCATTATGGGTGCCTACCTAAGCAGAAAGCTTATGTTTAACAATTTAAGTAAAAATTAAAAGTGGGCTTCTCCTAACTTTTTATAACTGAACAGGATCATATTTTCTCAACGCCAATAATCAATCACTCTCTCATGTCTCTCAGCACATCAGGAGATAAATTAGCAACTCTTTTAAGAGTCTGACTTGTATCAATTTTAGAAACTTTAGAAAGGTAGTATATAAAAGATGGTGTCTGCCTTTCCTGAAATTTAAGATTTTGGCTTTGTTGAATCTGAAGTAAGATTTCAATAGACAACTTTAAAATATAATTAACCTTTTTAAAAGCTAAGTCCACCTTGAGAGGAAAACCACGGGAATTAGCAATGAGAAATCCAATTATAAAAGTTTACATTTCTAAAAATTTCCAAATATTAAACTGAGGTAATAGAAAAAAAAAAGTGGAGCAGGTGAATATTCAAATCAGAGATTCTCCAATTTCTTAGCTCTGGGACTCTTTGCATAATGCCGCAAATCAGTAGTCTAGGGAACTTTTTCAGCTACATCCTAAAGCTCTCCTTTATAAGTAACTCCACACTCTACCTTAGGAAGCTCTCCATTATTAACCCTGATGATAACAAAATCCTTCCACCATGGACCAAAACAGAAATGTTATTTTCTGGTTTTAACATCATCAAGCATCCCATGGTATTTTCAGCACAACAGCAGATGGTCTGGAATGGATACTTATTACCCTCAAGCAAGATCTTTTTCTAGTGCATTGTGTTGAAATAATCTCTTTAGGTGTGAGAGAGATATTTGGGTCTACTCCTGAGCAGATACTAAGATAATCTGAACTGACTGTTTTTATAAGACTGCCTTTAAATGTTATCATCATGTCATTTCAACTTCCCTCCCTCTAGGTTAAAAATACTACTAAACCAACCACAACAGAATTTGGTTTACATAGTCAAATCTTTCCTACAAATTACCGAAGGAGGTACTGGATAAAGCAGATCCCCTCTACCCAACACCATTCTTAGCACTTCTGAGAGAACCAGTGACCTCCATTCCTTGAAATTTTTATAACTACTTATTTGGAAATAATTTTTAAGTATTTTTGTGTTATTTTTAACATAACATGGCTTTACCATATTCACACTTTGTGCAACCATGATAACCATTTAATTCCAGAACACTTTCATCAGCCCAAAAGAAACTCCTTACCCATCAATGGTCACACCCCATTCCTGCTCTCCCCAGCCCCCAGCAACCACTAATCTACTATCTGTCTGCATGGATATTACATATAATTTGCCTGTTCTAGACATTTCATATAAAAGTGGAATCATATGTGATCTGGATTCTTTTGTACCTGGACTCATTCAGTATGCTTTCAAGGTTCATTCACGTTGTGGCATGTATCATATTTCATTCCTTTTTGTGGCTGAACAGCCAATGGCAAGATATACCACATTTTGTTTATCTACTGTCAGTTGATGGGCAGTTTGGTTGTTCTCACTTTTTGGCTGTTTGGCTGCTATGAACATTTGTACATACGTTTTTGTGTACACACGTTTTCACTTCTCTTGAGTATATACTTAGGAGTGGAACTGCTGGGTCATAGAGTAACTCTATGTTTAACTTTTTGAGGAACTCATGGTGATTCATGCAATTCAGTCCAGCCGCATGGCCATTAATGGGTCAACCAGTGAAAATGTTATTTCCATCAGTATCAAAAGGCTTTCTATAAACAACCAGGAGTAACATCCATTACTTTCCCCAGCACTGTGTGGCATGTCACACTAACATTAAAGGAAACTAGACTTATCTAACACAACTGGTTTCCTGGTAGTTCATGCTTTTCTGGCTGCCTCCAAACCAAGTAGAGCTACGTCTGAGAATCATCATGGGGAGGAGGGGGGGTTGCTGGGAACAGCGACACTGAAGAACAGTTGCTTACACACAGGGCCTCTAGAGCATCTTTTGGTTTAATTGTCCTGTTTGAGGCACCAGTCAATCAGGTCCAAAATCTATATATTTTCAGCAGATTGATTTTTTTCAGTTGAAGCATGGCTGATTTACAATACTGTGTTAGTTTCAGGTATACAACATACTAATTCAGCATTTTTGCAGATTATATTCCATTATAGGTTATTACAAGACAATGGGTATAATTCCGTGTTATACGTATATCCTTGTTGCTTATGTATTTTACATATAGTAGTTTGTATCTATTAAACCCATACCCCTAATTTTTCCCCCCTCCTTCTGAGTCTGTTTCGTATATACATTCGTATTATCTTTTAGATTCCACATATAGGTGATATTATACAGCATCTATCTTTGCCCAACTTATTTTACTAAGCATAATATTCTCTAGATCCATCCACATTGCTGCAGATGGCAGTATTTCATTCTTTTTTATGGCTGAGTAATATTCCATTGTTTATATACACACACCACATCTTAATCCAAACACCTGTTGATGGGCACTTGGTTTGCTTCCATGTCTTGGCTATTGTAAGTAGTGCTGCACTGAACACTGGGGCACATGTATTTTTTCAAAGTAGTGTTTTCATTTTTTCCAGATACATACCCAAGAGTGGAACTGCTAGATCATATGGAGGAATTGCTAGATCTTATGGTTGCTCTATCTTCACTTTTTTGAGGAACCCCCATACTGTTTTCCACAGTGGTTGCACCAATTTATATTCCCATCCTCAGTGTACAAGGGTTCCCTTTTCTCCACATCCTCTCCGACACTTGTTATCTGTAGACTTTTTGATGATGGCCATTCTGACAGGTGTGAGGTGATACGTCATTGTAGTTTTGATTTGCATTTCTCTTATAGAGATGTTAAGCATCTTTTCATGTGTCTGTTAGCCATCTGTATGTCTCCTTTGTAAAAATGTCTATTCAAGTCTTCTGCCCCTTTCTTGATTGGGTGGTTGTTTTTTTTTTTTTTTGATACTGAGTTGTATGAGCTGTTTGTATATTTTAAATATTAAGCCCTTGTCAGTCGCATCATTTGCAAATATTTTCTCCCATTCCATAGGTTGTCTTTTTAGTAGATTGAGAAACTAAGTCTCTAGATTACCAGTTGGCAAACTACAGCCCATGGGCCAAATCCAGCCAGCTACCTGACTTTTTTTTTTTTTAAACAACCTACTAGCTAAGAGTTCTTACATTTTTAAATGTCTACATTTTAAATAGTTATGTATGTACCTATATGTAACATCCACAATTTGTATCTTGGCTCCCAATGCCTAAAATATTTATTATCTGGTCCTTTAAGAAAAAATTTGCAGACCCTCGCTCTAGATGATAGTCATGCAAATTAAACTAGTCTCCAGTCTTAATACCAGAGATTCCCAAACCATCTTTTCCTGACACCTCCATGAAATTCAGAATTCTTTTATCAGTATGATCATAAGCTTTCAAAAACTCTTCCCATCACATTCTAATTTTGGAGAGGTTCTATAAAATATGATCTATATAAAGCTTCAAGGAAATAGTAGTACCTCTTTAGATTTTTAGAGATTAGAAAAATATTATATACTTAGGGATATTTCTAGAGAACAGGCTATTAAGCACTGAAATCAAAGGAGCTTTAAAAACAAGATGATACGTCTATTGTTTTGCAAATAACTTGGAAGCTATCCTTTCTAAAGGGCAAGGAGATGATCTACACAATTTCTCCATTCTTCCCTCATCATCCCAATAAATCACCTCAGACTATTGCTCTGGGGTCCAGCCTCAAGTCCTGAGCACAATTTCCTCAAAAGATGAAAAGTGGAATGTACATACGTTATATTAGCTACTCTTTTTGTTAAGTGGCCAGTTCCGGGATGTGGAGGTGTTCCCCAGGAATCAAGCCCATACAGACACAGGCTTCTGAAGTGCCAAACAGTAGTAAGAATTCTCTCTCAGCTCTCCACACTACTCTGGGTGGTGAAAGACAGTCCTTTTCAACCTCACAACTGGCATTCTCTTTCATTACTTATGGCGCAGGCCATCCGTCAACGTGAGACAGAGCAGGAAGCTGCTGGAAGGAGTGTGTGCATCCAGCTCTCCCCTTTGAACGGTCTGCCGCCCCACTGAAGAACGTTTTCTCCAGATGCTGCCAGCAGACACTCTGTAATATTTAACCCACAAATCATCACATTCCCCACCCTCTGAGCTGGGGCTTGTCCTTGAACCTCCCCCATAGTGAGATATTAACCAAGCTGGCCACTGATACAATAGCTCTTTACAAACTCAGTAAAACCTGCCACACCGTGGAACCGATATACTAAAAACATTGCCCTCCTAACATGAAAACACCCACTGTAGGTAAATCTCGGAGGGTAATGCAGGACGCTGCACACATCTCACAAGGAATAAATCCTGGCTAGCTCACTAAGGAAAATATTTTATCAATGTAAACATATCAGCCATACAACTGTACAGAAAATTAGAGCAAGTATATCTTGGAAATGGAGGCATCTTGCAGAAACAGTATTACAGGCAAGTCACTTCAGATCCTGCAATGTCCAGGAAAACTGCCTTTCCTCTGAAGAAGGAAACCATATTGCTGTCTGGTTGTTTCAGGAACCAGTATGGATTTTTAAAAAATGATTCTTGAATTTTATCTACTGTGACACGTTAAAGCCATCTACAGAGCGAAGTGTTTCCAAACCATGATACTGTAACTTAGATGATTGACAGGACATACTCACACTGAAAAGGTGCTGCCACATGATCGTGTCCAAATCTTAAAGGGAATGAACCTTCAGTAGACTGCTCTCCCGAAATCACCTTCTGAGCTGCAAAGTACTTGGGCTTGAGCACATATTCCTGGGCCTGGCCATGATGAATCATCACATTCTGTGAGGAAAGGGGTGTCACTCTGGAAAGAAACAAAGTAAGGATAAGGAAATTAATAACGGACTCTTAAAGTCAACTAAGAAGGAAGGAATAAGAAATCAGTTAAACTTCGAAAGGAGCATAAAAATTTCATGCAAGGCTAATTTTTTCCTTCAAATACTGTAGTCATGACATATTAAGAAATAATAACACCTTACCCTTGGAAACCTCCAGCATAAAGGGGAATCTGCCTGTCTAGTCAAGAAGCGTAAGGACATACAGGTCGTCAACAGACGGAGTCTATCAAAGCACTGAAAGCACAGCTACCATGAGCCCTCATGCAACACACGCAAGTTATATTTAAGACAAAAACATACATGAACAGGTATGTATATCAGGAAGGTATTAAACCTCTTTGAGCCTCACTTTCCTATTCTTTACCATGGAATATCTACTGCACAGGGCTAAGAACAAAATTCTTGTAAAAATCTGAACACACAAAAACTGAAAAATATTTTATAATCTTTTGAAATATAAATTATGATGATGGGGAAAAACACACTCATAACATTGTAGTTAACAGTTATTTTAATATTTTATGCTGTATCTCAATGATTAAAACTGTACTATTTAGGTTAAGTGTTTCATAATTACTAGTCTCTAAGAATAATAAGAATAATAACTTATGACAATCTCATAATTTTGTCAATGACACGAGTCAAGACCTCTGAGGACTCCTGAACACGATTACTGTGTTTTCACCCTCCTGGTTGAACCCTTTTCTCTTCTGTGACAGTTCTCTACTGCTGCATGTACTGTATACTTTAAAATAAGCCTTCATCAAGATTTAATCACTCCCTGAGGGACTGAATTGAAATCATTCACTAAGCAAGACAAACAATGTAGAATATAAAGAAGATATACCAACTAATTCTGGAAAATGCAAACTTGCTATTAAAATTGTTGGAACAGACCACTTTAGCAGCAAACTGAGCCTCTGGAAGGAAACTTGCCCTCTGCTACAATCTTGAATATTATTGACTGTGACACGTTAAAGCCATCTAAACCGAACAATATTTCCAAACTACCATACTATAACTGGGGTTTTGTGGCACCTTATTAGCATGAGTTTAGCCCAGTCAACCATCTTCCCAAAAGACTGGCCCTAGTGAGGGACTATCTGAACAAGAGGAAGAAAAGACACCACGGGTGGTGAGCAAGAAAGATAAATCATCAAGCCACCAAAAACACCCACACAGTGTCTCATCAAAAGCAGTAGCAGAATCTTGAATAAATCCAGCCTATTGGATTCATTCTGGTGGGGATGGATGAGGTATTTTGTGAGACAAGACAACCATTAGAGACAAATAGAAGAGGCTGGGATTAAGGGTGCTTCCCTCTTAGCCAGTCAGCGATCTAAACCTATTACTTTCAACCCTGTAGTCCCAGGAAAGCCTAGGAAAATACATCTTGCGCCTAGATTTTTCCAGACACAATGCCGTGGACGGGCATTCTCTTTGTCACTGGATGACTGACTTAAGTTACTAAAAGCCTAAAGCTTAACACTGTAAACACTTTTGTTTTGATGATGTAAGTGTTGGTTTGAACTTTAAGTATGTTTGATTGGGATGAAGTAGAAAGTGAAACAGCTGGACACATCTGGTGGTGACTGATAAGAACCACAAGGCTGCTCTGTCAGCCTTGCGGAAAGGGGAAGCCCTCCTTCTCATCTCAGGGGCAACTCGCTCCCCAGCTACACTGTCAACCCCGTCACTATACTACTGGGACCTGCTGAGAGAAGTACAGGCTGACTCCTGTTCAGAAGAGGACAGCCCGGCATTCCAAGAGACCTTGAAGCTGCTACAACTAATTCCTGCTCTGACCACTGCCAGATAAGGGTGACCGTGGGCTCTGCCTTCTAGTTGAGGTCCTCCCTTTCTCTCCCCTCTGAATCACAGAAGTGAGAAGCAGCAAGAAACCGAGCTGAAAGCACATGTGTGTGTGGGCTCCTTTTCCCTAAACATAACAAAAAGGTAGTGAACCAACAAGAGAGCTGTACCAGGTCTAGAACCTGAGTAACAAACCTCAGCCATCATTAACTAAAGGAAATGAGTAACAGTACTGGTAATGGTACCCACGTCTTACTATAACTATCCTACAAGCGACAAACACATTGCAAATATGAAACTACACAGAGCTGTGCTTCCTCGTCCTCCATCTCCTTCACTTTCCTCCAATTCGAGTATGTAGATAAATACATGTGCTCGCAAAGACACACAGACACACACAGATGAACAGACAGACACACAGACACACACAGATGAACAGACAGGCCACTCTGTCTCGTGGCTTCATGCAGAAGCAAAGCCATAAGAAGTGACACCATGTGGGGCAAGTAGAGGCAACTGTCCACTCACTCATTCCACAAATAGAAATTAAGTGTAATCACCACCCTACTCTCTGTTCCTCGCTTCCTCCCTCATGGTTGGCATCTACCTTTTCCTCTAATTTCACCCTTCACAATTATTTCCACTTTGGACCATCTCTCAGCCTTACAAATATATATCCTCTTTAACTCTTCTTTTCCTTCTCTTTTACTCAAGTATATGTAGTGTTTCCTATCTCCCTGGGAAGAAGAAAAAAAATCTCCTTTCAATTGGGATTTTCTCCTCTCTTCCCTCATCCCGTTACGTAAAAAAAAAAAAAAAAAGGCTTAACAATTGCTAGTGAAAATCAGATCTGTCATAGCATTATAAATAATTTTTTAAGGGAAAACCAAAATGTTTAAAGAAAATTAGATTAAAATGAAAACTACAGGACCCCTGGTTCAAAATGGATTTGGGGGCACCCATATATTTTCCCTTCCTCCAAGGAAGCCCTAAAAGTTATAGGTAAGGAATAAAAAAAGAAAAGAAATCCAGACTTGACATTTGGCTGTTATGCAATAGGACAGCCACACTAGTCATTAAAATATTGAAGTACTCTGTTCTGACAAACATCTACTGTCCCAAGCCCTTAGTGTTCCTCCCTCCCCCACTCCACTGGACTCCCCAGGATATCCACTCAGTCCCATAAGTAAGAATTTCACATTTGACAGAGCTGGAGACCTCAGGGTCTCAGCTCCAGCATCCTTTCTGATGTGTGGCACAGGTACTGACCAAGGATACTAAAAATGTTTCACAAAGCCCATTAACACATACAGGAAAAATTTCAGCAAATCTGTAAGAGAGCAGGGCAGACTGAGAAATGTTGACTGTTGTAGCAGGAAGGAAGCCATACCTAAATATTTTAACTTCTTTTATCTCAATCTACAGTAAGAAGCACATTTTACATGGAGATCCAGTACACATCCATACATATTTTTTTAAATACAGCTAAGTATTACAAAATAGTATATTTATCCTTACTATGCAAAGGACACGAATATTCTCTCCTGTCACTTTTTTAAATGACAGTCTTGAACTACTACATTGATGTCATGACTTCCTGACTCCTAATGGGTCACAAAATAGCTTAAGGACACTGGTCCAAAAAAATCGCACAGGCAGGAAGCCATCTTCCCAGGAGACCACAGACATGTTCTGGATACTCAAACCAAGTAAAGCACAGGGTGATAATGAGAAGTAGGGCTGAACACTGGTGTCTTCACTAAGAAGGCTACATGTGAAGGCAGCTGTTCTCCCTGATTCTAGCAAAGAGAACATCCAAGGGTCAGGCTTCTACCCCCATCAGGGAAAAAATGAGTCTTCTTCTCTAAAAGAATGGAACTATGTGGTACAAACCACAAAACTTACTCCCCCAGAGTAAGGCCCTCTCATTCTGGTGTTTGGAGATCCCCCAGCTTCAAGATTGGTTTCCCATATTTCCCCTAAAAGGAAGGTTGCCAGGCAACCAGGAGACAGGGAGCTCCAGGAGAATGATCCTAGGGAGAAAAGGGGGAGTCATGAGAATGGAAAACATGATTGAGATTTTGGAGAAACTTGACTATATATACGCAATTGACGGAATGGGAAAAGGGAGAATCCATTCCCATTTGATGCTAGGAACACACTCCTTCAGAAAGCACAGAGATGTTGGCTGTGGACAACCCAAGGAGGGAGCAACCCAAGCACCCTATACTGGGCTTTGCCTTGAGTGGAACACCCACAGACAATATTGCGAAGGCTGTAACTGCTAGAAACAACCCATGTGACCAACGTAGGTGATATAAATGTACATACCTAGCTGGAGGAGGTTGGAAAACTCTGGAAGAGGAAGAGGAGAAGTGAAGGGAAGATGAGGAGAGCCACTGCCCTCATCTTACAAAATGGAGGGTCATGAGAGAACATTCACATCCTTGAAAGATGAGGTTGACGGAGGAGGAAATAGAGGTTTAAATGTGTTGGCGGAGTATGCAGAGACAAACTCTTAATACTAAACAATGATGTCTGAGAGGTAGGGTGGGGAACGAGAGGTGAAATGAATGAGCTGAATCTTCATCTCCTACAGCAAGCAGTTTTTAGACAACATTTAAAGGGAATAAATCTAGAACTGGCCAGGGGTCACTACCAGAAGGAGTAATAGGACTTGAGGATTAAATTAAGGGTGGCAGGGAGCAAAAGGAAAAGGAGTAAAGTGATAATGAAGGTTTCCAGCCTGGTTGACTAGAAGGGTATTTTTGGTTCAAGTCCAAGAGGAAAAGTAAAGGCAAGGAGGTGTGCCGAGTTAAGGCAGTCAGAAAAAAAGGGCCAGTGTGTGAGGAAGATAATAATGTTAGTTTTAGAGATAGAAATGTGGGTTGGATCTCTGGGGAGCAGATACAGAAAGCCTCTGAGTTTAGGAACAGTGATGTTCCAAATTCTTCTAAGGCAAAAATGTTTCAGAAAAACTATGGAACCACACAGTCTTGGAGGCTAGTTGCACTTAAGTGGTGGGGACACAAAGAAAATCAAGAGGAGATAAAAACAAAACTAACATAGATACAGAAACGATAAGTGGAAGAAAGTTTCTAGATGGAAAGGAGAGAGGACCATCCGAAAATTGCTGCAGAAAAGGCAGGGAAACAAGCAATTGGAAAAGGCCACTGGGTTGGGTCGTAGGTCAACAGCCCCCTCAGCACTGCCACTTTACTAGTGACAGGAGTGGGACTGCATGGGGTGAAACACTTGATGGGTGCTCTACTGGTGACACTTGGAAAAGGAGAGAAGCAGGCCAGAAATCAGGGGTACAGCCAGCCATCTGAAGACTTGAATCTGTGTAAACCTCTGTACCTTTGTAACTAGAAAGGAAACAATTACATAAAACTTCTTTCCTTAAAAGAAGGGATTAGTTACACACTGTTCACACTTCTGCCTTCACAGTGGCAATTTTTGGCACGAGAATGGACTAAATTTTTCCATATTTCTACTAAATCCATTATTTGACCTGTAGAGCAGGTGGGAGGATCTGGCAACACCCAAGCCCCTTTCCACTTAAGGAAAGAGCTTTGGACCTCACAGAAGGGAGCCTCCAACAGGCCATAAAATGTTTCCCACAGAAGGTAGGTCTGACATGATCAAACCCTCTCCCCTATGATTAGGGCACTCAGGTTTATAATCAGGATGAAGAAAAACTGGGAGAGGAAACAGTGTTGCCACAGAGAAGTCACCTTCAGTCTTTCAGGGCCTGTTTCTCTTTACAAAATTCAACTGGTCATATGTGCCCTGGTTGTGTTTCAAGTAGCTTAGAAGCGTGGGTGAATGCTCCTCAAAGAACAGAATGCACCAAAGTAAATAAGAAATGCAAGCAGTGATTTGAGGGAGAAAGGCTCTTTCCTGCAAAGTTCAAGGACAATGTGCACAGAGACGGACAAAGAAAAACCTCCCTCTAGGAAGAGGTCACTAGGCAGAGTAACACACACACACACACACACACGCACACAGAGGTAAGGGGAGACAAGTGTTTGTTTTCAGTAACCCCATTCATAGGAAATTATCTATCCAACCAAAAAAAATAAGGAGGTAAAAGGCTGCCGCTGAGGAGACTAAAGGACATCACAGACTTCCAGTAACAGAGTGAGGGCTGGAGCACGCCAGAACAAACACAGAGAAAGTGAAACGAAACAAGCAAACACAGTCATGAGAACAGGAAGAAAGTAAAGATTACACTGAAAATATCAATGTAGGGATAGCCCAGTAAAAAGTCCTACACTGCAAATGAGATGAAAAAGACAAAAAATACTGAAAAAATAAAATTAAGGAAGATAGATATTGGGGGTTGGGGGGCATGTTGGAAAGACATGGAAATTAAGGGAGCTTTGGTGGTCATCATGAATAAACATGGTAAACTCAACCAAGTTGAACCGATTTTCTTTCACCAGTGGTTCTTAACTGGGGTGATTTGACTCCCAACCAGGGACATTTGGCAATATCTGAAGGCATCTGTAATTATCAGGACTTGGAGGTAAGGTGCTCACATCTAGTGGGTAGAAGCCAGGGATGCTACTAAATATCCTATGACATACAGGACAGTCCTTCATGAGAAAGACTTATCGGGCTAAAAATGTCAACAGTTCTGAGGCTGAGAAACACTTCTGTAACCATGAGCTTTTATCACAAAACAGGTGTAATGAATACCTGAGTAAAGAGCCAGTGGCCTCCAGGAGTAGCAACGAAGATGTCCACAGAAATGATGCAGCCAGGAACACAGGAATTTAGATTCAACAATAAAGAAATTGATAAAAAAAAAAAAACATACAACTTCCACCTGTGTCTTTTGGAAGCCCCATTAAGGCCACAGGAAGGTGGCCTTGTACTCAAGTTGTTTGGGTGGCTTGGGTGTAAGGAATGCTAGAATATCACTGAAAATGTAATGGGATGGCCAAGAAAATAATCACTTTTATTAGAACTCCTCAAAGGAACAGTATAGAATGTGGTTGGAGAAAACCCTTGGAGATAAACTGCTTAGCATTGGGCTGAGGGTGTGCCATAAAGACAAGATGCAAAAATAAGATCTGGTCGGTCACTAAACCGCTTTCTAAGGAAGGTGAGTCCCATCCAAACCAAAGTATGGCTTTGGTTATGCCAACAAGGTCAGAAGCATTTGAGACCAGACATGAATTGTCTGGGATAACAAGGGAGAAAGGCTCAGGGCTGCACCAACAATTCTCCACACTACTCTCACGGTCCTCACATTCTCCTCTGAAGACATCTGTCTGACTTCAAGTACTGGCCTCTCAGAGGCACACTGTGCCCTGGAATAGCCCTGGTTAGAAGAGTCTTCTGCACCTGACTGCTACATGCGAACATTCAAGGAATTCTCCAACCCTCTAATCCGAAGTTCCTAGGAGGGAGGGGACTATAATAAAAGAGCTGTAATGAAGAAGAGACTCTAAGAAGCACAGTGAGCAAGGCCTCCTCTTGGGAAGTTTAATAATCATAATGCGTGGGAGATTAGAAAAAAAATGAAGTGTAAATCAACTATACTCCAATAAAATTTTTTTTTAAAAATGAAGTGGACTGAAATTAAGTGCTTAAAAAATGTAAATGGTCTTAACTCAATGAAAAGTCAAAGACGGTCAGACTGAATAAAAACGCCCAGGTGTTGTATATGCTGCTTACAACAATTCCATTTTAAATATAAAGACACAAATAGGTTAAAAACAAAAGGATGAAAGAAGAGGTAACATGTTAACATGAGTCAGATAAAAGCTGTAGTGGCGCTGTTAATAATAGGCAGAGTAGATTTCAGAGCAAAAAATATTATCAAGGATAAAAAGCATCATTTCATAAGGATAAGGGTCAATTCATCAAGAGGACATAAGAATCCTCAACAGTTGTGAACCTGATAACAGAGCTTCAAAATACATGAAGCGAAAACCTAAAAAAAAAAAAAAAAAAAAAAAAACCATGAGAAGTAGACAAAACTTTGTAGCTGTAACTGCAGGTTTAGTACCCTTCAATTGACAGAACAAGTACCCAGAAATCAGTAAGGATACAGAAGACTTGAACAACACAATCAGCTAGCTTAACCCAATTGACATTCATAGAACACTTTGCCCAAGGGCAGAGCACATGTTTCCCAAATGCATACAAGATATTTACCAAGACAGAACACATTCTGGGCCATATAAAAAATTTCAGTAACTTTTAAAGGGTTTGGGTCATACAAATTATGTTCTTTGACCATAACAGAATTAAATTAGAAATCAATAACAGAAGTATCTTTAGAAAATGCTCCAAATACTTGTAAACTAAAAACCAAACTTCAAAATAACCAATGGATCAAAGACAAAATCAAAAGGGAAATAAAAATTATTTTGAACTGAATGAAAATGAAAACACAACCTATCCAAATTTGTGGGATGCTGCTAAACCACTACACCAAGGAGTAAATTTGTAATGCTAAATACCTATATTAGAAAAGAAGAAAGGTCTCAAATCAATGACCTCAGCTTCCAAATAAAAAAACCAGCAAAAAGGAAAATAAAAAGAAATGAAATAAAGACCAGAGCAGAAATATATTAATTTGGGGGGGGGAAGTCAATAAAAGCTGTTTGAGAAGATCAGTAAAACTGATAAATCTCTGGCTAGACTGATAAACAAAAAGAGAAAGAAGACAAGTTATCAATATTAGAAATGAGAGAAGTGACATCACTATAGGTCTAGAAGTTCAAAAGGTCTAATGAAGCAATCTGAAGAAGCCTCCATTAGCCAAAGAATAACTGTGATTGAGTTGAATTATTTGAAATATGTTTAAATGTATCCATTCATTAAAAAAACTAAGTCACCTCTGGAAGATGTTAATCAACTCATTATTTGAAAACTGGTCAATCAACAATTAGCACTACACCCTCATGTGATGGTAAATTTTTTTTTTTTTTTTTTTTTTGCGGTACGCAGGCCTCTCACTGTTGTGGCCTCTCCCGTTGCAGAGCACAGGCTCCGGACACGCAGGCTCAGCGGCCATGGCTCATGGGCCCAGCCGCTCCGTGGCATGTGGGATCTTCCCGGACCGGGGCACGAACCCGTGTCCCCTGCGTCAGCAGGTGGACTCTCAACCACTGCACCACCAGGGAAGCCTGTGATGGTTAATTTTATGTTTCAACTTGGAGGGTGTTTTTGGATGAGATTAACATTTAACTTGGTGGACTCTGAGTAAGCAGATTGCCCTCCATCATGTGGGTGAACCTCATCTAATGAGCTGAAGGCCTGAATAGAACAAAAAGACCAGCCTCACTGACTAAGAGGGAATTGTGCAGCAGACTACCTTCTAACATTACCTGCACCATTGGTTAGGTTCTCCTGGATCTCTGCCTGTAGGCTCTACTTCAAATCTGGACTTGCCAGCCTCCATAATCACATGAGCCAACTTCTTAAAATAATCTCATTATATATGGTATATATACACACACACATATGCACACATGCAATTGGTTTTGTTTCTCTGAAAAAGCCCAACATATAACCCGCTACTCTCTCTATACAAACTGAACCTCAAGCAAACAACTGAGGAAAGATGGTTTGGAAAATTTTTCTAGCAGAAAAAGGATAGAATTAAAACACCATATTTGCTACCCCTATTGAAATGTAGTCAATAATCAATAACTGCTGACATCTCAAAAAGAGACAACACATGCCGCATGATGGAAGAGCACACTGCCACTTAGGAAGCAGTCCCATCAAAAAGCAAACCTGAATGTGATCAAGCATCTAGAACTACACACCACTTACAGCAAATTCAACGGGCAGAGTCCATGTTAATTTCCCAGCAAAACCTACAGTTCAGTGAAGAGATTTCAAGGAAACAAAAAAAAGGGAAGAGGGACTCACAGATCAAAATATTTAAGAAACAAAAACTGCCACGATAAATATTTTTTGATCCCCATTTGAACAAATAAGCTGTTAAAAACTTATGAAACATCTAGGGAAATTTACCTGGATTCTTAATGATAAATTTTATTAATTATCTTAGGTGGGATAAAGGTCTTGAGAGTATGTGTTAAGAGCCCTTATCTTTTAGGGATACTGAAATATATGCTAAATATTTACAGATTGACTTCAAAATAATCAGGGGGAAGAAGAGAAGTAGGCAGAGTATAAAAGAACACAATTGGCTCTGAATTGATAAGGATGGATACTTTGGAGTTTCTCCATACTATTTTCCCTGTTTTTATGTGTCTAAACCATTCTCTAAGAGTTTACAAACTACAAGTATATGAAATTGTTTAAAACCTGTATCAAATGAGATCATCTATTTACAAGTACTTTGAAAAGTAGGAAAAAAATCAGTAAAACTAGAAGAAAAAAGTTAAAAAGTAGAAAACATTACTTACATGTAAGGTGGCAATATTGCTTAGTATTCACAAAAAGAAAAAGAAAAAACAAATAGCAAGAGAGGAAAAAAGAATGAAAAGACAAAGAAATTCCAGCCATGCACATCCCCACTTTTCTTCTATTTCTAATTATCAAAGCTACAAGCTACAGACACTGTAAAACTCTTAGAGTAAAACATAGGAAGAACACTCTTTGACATAAATCACAGCAAGATCTTTCTTGACCCACCTCCTAGAGTAATGGAAATAAAAACAAAAATAAACAAATGGGACTTAATGAAACTTAAAAGCTTTTGCACAGCAAAGGAAACTATAAACAAGACAAAAAGACAACCCTCAGAATGGGAGAA
Source organism: Monodon monoceros (assembly GCF_005190385.1). NCBI lineage: Eukaryota > Metazoa > Chordata > Mammalia > Artiodactyla > Monodontidae > Monodon > Monodon monoceros. The sequence continues at coordinate 62,155,788 of NW_021703775.1, forward strand.
AATAGTTACAAACGAATCAATGAACAAAGGATTAGTCTCCAAAATATAGAAACAGCTCATGCTCTTTATATATTTGCAGCTCAATATTAAAAGAACAAACAACCCAATCCAAAAATGGGCAAAAGACCTAAATAGACATTTCTCCAAAGAAGACATACAGATGGCCAAGAAGCACATGAAAAGCTGTTCAACATCACTAATTATTAGAGAAATGCAAATCAAAACTACAATGAGGTATCACCTCACACCAGTTAGAATGGGCATCATCAGAATATCTACAAACAATAAATGCTGGAGAGGGTGTGGAGAAAAGGGAACCCTCTTGAACTGTTGGTGGGAATGTAAATTGATACATCCACTATGGAGAACAGTATGGACGTTCCTTAAAAAACTAAAAACAGAACTACCATATGATCCAGCAACCCCGCTACTGGGCATATACCCAGAGAAAACCAAAATTCAAAAAGACACAGGCACCCCAATGTTCATTGCAGCACTATTTACAATAGCCAGGTCATGGAAGCAACCTTAATGCCCACTGACAGACGAATGGATAAAGAAGATGTGGTACATATATACAATGGAATATTACTCAGCCATAAAAAGGAACGAAATTGGGTCATTTGTAGAGACGTGGATGGACCTAGAGACTGTCATACAGAGTGAAGTAAGTCCGAAAGAGAAAAACAAATAACGTATATTAAGGCATATATGTGGAATCTAGAAAAATGGTACAAATGAACTGGTTTGCAAGGCAGAAATAGAGACACAGATGTAGAGAACAAACATATGGACACCAAGGGGGGGAAGCGGGGGTGGGAGGGTGGTGGTGGTATGAATTGGGAGATTGGGATTGACATGTATACACTGATGTGTATAAAACAGATAATAAGAACCTACTGTATAAAAATTAATAATAAAATAAAATTAAAAAAAAAAAGCTACAAGCTAATGAGGCAGATATCCTATCTGCAAAGCATGAGGTAACTGCTCAAAAGCTCTGAAAAGCACAGATGACTAAACTTATTCAGTTCAAGTTTTTGATGATTTATTTAGCAAGTAACCATGGAAGGAAATATTGTTAATAACCAAAGTCCTTAGTTTTGTCAAAAATGAGTTACTACGTTTGGTTACTTGGGACAGCATCCCTGCACACAAATTTAAAAGGAATTGCAGCCATCTCCTATTTATCTAAACTAAGAGAGGCCAGGGTAAATCTAACTAAATACAATCTAAGAAAAATGCAAAATGTAAACAATAATTAAGGGCTTCTACCCTACTGAGGAAGTGACAACTGCAAAGCTTTTTCATCAAATTCTAGGAACCAGATCCTAACTCTACCACTTGCCGTGGGAAGGAAGGGGAGAATTATCTCAATTTCCTCACTGCAATATGAGAGTAATGATATCCACCTCACAAAGTTAATGTAAAGACAACATGAAGTGGGATTTGTTTTTTTAAAAACGATTCAGTTTTATTAATTAACATATATTAATTTCACACATAATCTAAATAAAGTCTTTTACAATTCATTGTGTGATCCTTGATCAAAATACAGATTACAAGCATAGAGAAACATTTTCATTCCTCTGATATAATGATCTGAGAACTGTGAGTTCTATGGTTTACAAAATGAAGCCTCATTATTTAGTAAACATGGAGGTACATTAATTATATGACTTTACCTATACTTTTCTTGGGTATCAGTGAGTTAAGTGTGTGAAAATACCTAGCACAGTATCTGATGCACACACAAGGGTGTCAGATTCTTTTACTCCCCTCCACCAATAAGGAGGAGAGCACAAATACAGGATTTCACCCCTCTGGTAACATTAGAATTCATATTCAGAGACTGCCCAAATGTATAGTTAAAAGCAATGTTTGTTTCAAACAATTTTTATTAAAAAAAATTCTGAAGTTATTTGTAAATATTGAGTTTGGAATTTACAGTCCCATTCAGCAACCCTGAGGTCAGTTATCTATATAGTTATACCTACAAGTGAGAGGCCTCCACCAGTTTCCAACGGAGAATCAAGGAACCTAGCACCACAGCCACTATGGAATATAGTCTGGCAGTTCCTCAAAAAGCTAAAGACATAATTACCATATGGTCCAGCAATTCCACTCCCATGTATATGACCAAAATGAACTGAAAACAGGGACTCGAACAGATACTTGTACACCAATGTTCACTGGAGCATCATGCATAATAGGTGAAACGTAGAAACAACTTAAGGTGTGCCCTTTGACAGATGAATGGATAAACAAAATGTGATATACACACAATGAAATATTACTCAACCATAAAAAGGAATGACGTTCTGATACATGCTACAACCTGGAAGAACCTTGAAAACATGATGTGAAGTGAAATAAGCCAGATACAAAAGGACAAATTCTGTATGATTCTACTTAAATGAGGTGCGAAGAATAGGCAAATTTATAAAGACAGAGCAGAATGGAAAAATAGTGGGAGAGAGATGGAGAGTTATAGTTTAATAGGTACAGAGTTTCTGTTTGGGGTGATGAAAAAGTTTTGAAAACACAGTGGTGATGGTTGCACAACAGCATGAATGTAATTAATGCCAGTAACTTGTGTACTTAAAAAGGTTAAAATGGCCAAGGTTTACCACTATTAAAAAAAAAAATCCTATGTAAAAAAGACCTCAGATCCCTACAACCAAACCCAAAACTAAACAAAATAGACAAAATAATAATAAAAAAACAGGGAAGGAAAGGGCAGGTTTCTTACCTTTCCTGTTCCCCATCCTTCAGTATTTCTGGATGATAAAACGTAAGGCTTATTCATCTCAGTCTATTCCAAATATATTTTTGTCTCCTTTTAGCCAACTGTTTAAGATGCCAATTTTACAGTAATAATCAGGTATATGTTATATCCCCCACATTATCACTTCAGTTTCTTTCCCCTCCTGCCTTCTAACACTCTTCCCTTTGGTAGCTGCTCCTTATACCACATGATGAGATTTCAGCCTCTGCTGTTACATTCTCCAGTGACCCATGTCTTACAGCACGGCAAGGAATAAATGGCTGGTTGGCCAGATATGGGAAATAAATATCCACTTGTCCGGGAAGCCTTTCATACCCAACTGCTCATTCTCCAAATTCTTCTCCCACAGCACTGTTAGAGCTATTGTATTTACATGAATTTTTAGTCAACTCTCCATCATGGACCCTAATGGCAGGTGAAAGGGACATTCATGGTTTCTGGTTTTGGATGTTAACTTTGTACACTCCTTCCTCATTACCTATAAACCCGGAAGAATGAAAAAGATAGTGGGAACCTGTCAGACAAGCTGTTCTTCTACAGTCTTCCCTCTTCCTAGCCAGCACCTTCCTTACACTGAGCTCTGAGACTGGCATCTAAAGAGTCAAGGATGGATACAATGGTACAAGGATCCAAGAGCTCACTTTTCCAGGACACAGCATCCACAGCACTCAAGATGGAGAAAGCATAAACACTGAATCAGATTTTGGAAATTCAAATTGTACTTCTGCCTGTGCCACTGAATCTCGGAGAGCCGTGGATCAAATTCCTCTAAGTCTGTTCCCTCATTTATAAGGTGTAAGGCTCTATGAGACGACCTCAAAAGTTCCCCAGCTCTGGAACTCAGTTATAAGCACATCAAGAACTGTAGCTCCAAAACTGTTCTCTAGTCACATCAAAAAATATTTCATATGGGAAACTATTTTTAATGTAGTATACATGTAAATATCTGTTCAAAGTGGGAAGAGAATCTCTTGGGGTTTTACTTCCCCACATTCAAGCTAACTAAAATTAAAAGGGGAAAGTTTTTTGATTTTTAAGGTGGATGCAATAAACTCTGTTTTTCCCAAATGGCCTTGTTTTTTTCTAATACAACTGCTGCTAAACTAGGTCACCTAACTAATAAATATTGAAAGCATTTAACCAAATTCAAACATCTGTTCCATTCCTCTTTCAGGGTTTGATCCAGCTGAAATAAAATACCCACTGCCCTACAGGACCTGCAAGATCCACACTGCTGGAAATGTTGTTTTCTTAAAGCCAATATTACCTAATGGAAAAATATGGCCTATTTCAGTAAGTCTGAGGCACAAGGAGGACAAAACTATGTGAGAGGCAGCAAAATGCGATCAAGTAAATCTTGCCCTGCTGGATATTCCCACAGTAGGGCAACAGGGCTCATAACAAACCTTGCTTGGGTATGTGCCCAATGTGTCCCCTGCATGGTAGGTCTATCCAGAGAACATGGTGAAGGCAGTGCCTCTCCAGCTCCTGTATATACTAGGAGAACTTTGCTCTCAGGGCTGTTACCCTATTCTGCACTGGAATTTCTAAGCAAATAATTCAAATTTGACTTTGGGAAAAATTACACTGACTTTAGAAAACAGAAATTGGTTTGTGCATAGAGATACCACAAATCAAGTTAATAATTAAATAAGAGATTAGAAAAGATACCTGCAATGCACGTGAAAAATATGGGTATGAGATACAAAGATCTCTTATAAATTAACAACAAAACAAATGGGTAGCCCAATGGGAACAAAACCAAATAAGGAAATGGACAAAGGACATGAACATGCAATTCCCTGAAGAGAAAAATCCAGAAGACTGAGAAGATGCCCAGCCTCACCAGTAATGCAAACATAAAACCGCATTTCACACCCACTCTGCCAAGATGTTTTCAAATCACGAAAATATGGGGAAAAAAGGATGGAACTATGGCTGACAGGGACATAAAGTGGGAGAAGAACAATACTCTTCGGCATCACTGGTGGAAATGTGAGTTCTAAGACCTTGGAAATCAATCTAGAAAACTTAAATTCAAGATAAAGCTATCCAATGACCTAGTAACTGCATCTTTTATAATTTAAAGAAATAAATCCCAGTACATAAGGATATATATTTAACATGTTTATTGAATCACTGTTTATAACAGCAAAAAAAGTTAAGAACACACTGGAAACAAGCTGAATGGCCAATAGAAGAATGGTTCAATAAATCAGCACATTTACAACATTGAATATTATGTAACCATTAAAAATGAGTTTTATCTATGTTGGAGGATTTTCTACAACCTATTTTAAGTTAGAAAATGAAGACGCAGAAACATTCATATACTATGTCCTTATTTATTAAGCAATAATAAATGACTGGATGGACATGGGAAACATAGCACAGCTTAGGCACTAGGTTATTAAGTTATCTATGAAGGGGAGTAGTATGGTTCAAGTGGGGAGGAATGATAGTAAAGGTAAAAAGCAAGATTGAATTTTAAAGCTGTCCATGATTTTTTTTAAAAGGCATATGATATTCCAGTTGTATAAAATTTTACGTATACTCCATAAATAGAAATATAGACAGATGATCCGAAACAAAATAACTACAAGTACATCCCATTTTATTGTCACTGCAGTGGTCTTCAAACTAGATACAGTCCTCAAAAGGTACAAAATATAATGCTGTGATCCAATAATACCAGAACTTTACTTTTGTTTCTTTGTATTTCTCTTCCTTTTTATCTTCTGTTTAGAATGTTTTATAACATTCATAATATATTAGCTCAATAGTTCATGGGCTACATATATAGGGTACATACTAAGACGTTTTTGCTGATATCAGTGTACGATCCACAAGTCTGGAGAGCAGAGTGGATACATTTGAGCAGGATACTTTTTACACCAAGACTCCTTCAGGAAAGTTTTGATCACCTAGTTACCTATGGATTCTGTAGACTTATAATTCTAGATAACCTAGATTCTGGCATTGTTTCTACTAAGAGTTGGTTATCAGTGCCTTCCTCTTCCCTCCATCCCCACCCTTTCTATCCTATCAGAATTGCTGTAAGAGAAGGATCTCTCAGAATTTATTTAAAATAATTCTACAAAAACTTTGTTTGCTCCTGCAACTACTTCCAGTCCCCTTAATGTGTGATTGATCTACACCCACTACCACCACCACTTCCTTATCTCTTACAATCTGATTTTCATATCATCTAAGTTCTTTCTCCCAAACAATTCTGTGAGAATGATTTTATAAATGACCTACACATGTTTTTTTTTTTTTAATTTATTTTTGCACTGAGAAGCCAGTGCACAGGCTTCTCATTGCAGGGGCTTCTCTTGTGGAGCACAGGCTCCAGGCGCGTGGGCTTCAGTAGCTGTAGCACGTAGACTCAGTAGTTGTGACTCGCGGGCTCTAGAGCGCAGGCTCAGTGGTTGGGACACAAAGGCTTAGTTGTTCCGTGGCATGTGGGATCTTCGCGGACCAGGGCTCGAACCCGTGTCCCCTGCATTGGCAGGCAGATTCTTAACCACTGTGCCACCAGGGAAGCCCAACCTACATGTTTTTAAAAAACTAAAAACTACAAAACACCATAAAATTCTTGTTCTTCTTGTAAGAACACTGACAGTTTCACAGATCTCACTATCCTTAAGATCTCTACAGCACTCATAATATATTAAAATGTATGAATTTTACATCTACTTATGCTATAAACCCCACACTATTCCATCTGGTGGAATCTGGTGTCATTTCCCTTAAGTCTGAAGAACTTCCTTCAGAATTTCCTGTTGGGAAGATCTACAACAAATTGTCTCCATTTTCATTTCTCTGAAAATACTTTTATTTCACCTTTGTCTTTGAAGGATTTCTCTTTGGACATAAAATTTCAAATAGCTTGTTTCTTTAGCACATTAAAAATGTTCTACCACTTTACAACCTCCTTTGTTCCTGATGAGATGTGACCCATCATTTATATCATTGTTCTACTGTATGTAATTTATCTTTTAGCTCTGGCTGCTTTCAACGTTCTCATTGATTTTCAGCTGTTTTCTATGAAGTGCCTAGGTGTGATTTTCCTTGTATTCATCTTGAGGTTTGCTGACCTGCTTTCATCTTTAAGTTTGTTTTTCACCTAATCTGGGAAACCATCAGCCATTATCTTTTCAACTAGTTTTCCTGACACATTCTCTTATCTTCTGAGGTTACAATTACATATATACTATTTGATATTATCCTAACAGCTGATATTATCCTAACAGCACCAAGACACTTTTCCATTTTTCTTGAATCATTTATCTTTGTTCAAAATAGAATAACTGAACTTGAAGACAGCCTGATCAAAATTACCTTATCTTACTTCCATCTGGGTTTTTTGTTTTCTGTTTTTCTATTAAAATTTCCCATCTATTGTTGCATTATGACCATATTTTGGGCCTACAATATTTATAATATCTGCTTTTAAAGTCCTTGTGCACTAAATTCCAGCATCTCAGTCATCTTGGGGTTGTTTTCTATTGACTGTTTCTTCTCTTGACTACTGAGTCATTTCCCTTTTCTTCATGTGGTTGGTATTATGGGAAGGCTATTATGAATATTATGTTGTAGAGACCATCTTTTTCTGAAGAATATTGATCAGTTACTTAGCTAGATTCAAACTCCAAATTGTTTCACTATGGTGTACAGTGGCTGGAACTACTCAGTTCTTTCAGCTTTCCAGCTGTTTCTTCTCATTGGGAACTTTAGAGTCTCTCCATGAATCAGCCAAGAATTTGGACAGAGTTTAATGTAAAATGTTGCGGCTTCCTCTTCTGTGACTCCTTCCGTCCCTGGATGTGTCTCCTCACTTTCCAGTCACTCTGGCAGCCACAAATGCCGTTCATCTCCCAACTTCTCCAGCCAGTAACTGCCACTTTCTGCTCCACATCTAGCCATCCCACTATGCACAGAGTGGGAATGCCACCAGGCAAAAACAGTATATGAATGTTAACTTTATCCAGTGCAATTCACATCTTTCAAGAATCAACTTCCCTCCAATTTCTGTCAGCTATCAGTTGCTCTCTGGTGGCTTCAAATATGGATTTTATATCTTGTCCACCGTTTATAATTGTTATCTGCATCAAGGGTCCTCTGATAAAAGTATGCTACTATTGGCATGACCAGAATAAGAAGTTCCCTGCAATGATATTTTAGAAACATGTTTTTCTTTTTCTTTTTCTTTTTTTTTTTTTTTTTTGCGGTACGCAGGCCTCTCACTGTTGTGGCCTCTCCCATTGCGGAGCACAGGCTCCGGACGCGCAGGCTCAGCGGCCATGGCTCACGGGCCTAACCGCTCCAAGGCATGTGGGATCTTCCCGGACCGGGGCACAAACCTGTGTCCCCTGCATCAGTAGGCAGACTCTCAACCACTGCGCCACCAGGGAAGCCCTAGAAACATGTTTTTCTTTCATTTCATTTAACCTTCTTACGTCTTAAAGACTAGAGACAGCAAAATTTGCTTACACTAAACAAAAAACAGTATAAACTTGGAAATGGTAACATCTTATTACGCATCTTTACATTTGGTAATGGAATTATTTTTAAAGTGGGGAAAAAATATGTCCTGTTTAGAGAAACAGGTAGATGTAGGGTTTCCCCCCCATTGGAAGCATTACCTTGCACATTAGCTCAGAAAACCATGGGGGTTTATCATCATGTGCAATGTAACTCATGAAAGTAACGTGTCTACCAAGGCAAGAAGATCCATCACGGTTTTGGCAACTGGGGAATTTGTAGGATCTAACTCACTGAACAATAGGATAGCATCATTATGTGATACACACTGAGGACGGCAAGTCAATTAGAGTAAGTGGCTTTGTGTAGTTTCCCCAGACTTACTCTGAAACTCATGGGATAATGGTCTGGTATTCTACATTCTGCAGTGAGGCCAGTTATACCCTCATTGATGGAAAGCACTGTTCAGACAGCTAAGAGATTGGACATGATTGAGTCCAATCACGTCACTCTACAGATGGGGAAACTGAGGGCCACAGGAATTCAGTAACGTATTCAAGACCAAAAAATTAAGTAACTGTCAACAATGGCAGAAACAAGACTAGAGCCAACTGCTTCCTCCTGCACCTCACACTATTTCTCTTACATATGGGAAAAAAAATTAAATATAGGGCTTCCCTGGTGGCACAGTGGTTGAGAGTTCGCCTGCCGATGCAGGGGACATGGGTTCGTGCCCCGGTCCAGGAGGATTCCACATGCCGCGGAGCGGCTGGGCCCGTGAGCCATGGCCGCTGAGCCTGCGCGTCCGGAGCCTGTGCTCCGCAACGGGAGAGGCCACAACAGTGAGAGGCCAGTGTACCGCAAAAAAAAAAAAAAAAAAAAATTAAATATAAAAGATACAAAATAGACCAAAGTATTAAGGAAGCAAAACCCCTAAATTTTTTCCCCCTCACTGCTTAACAAGATTGGGCATTTAACCTTCTTGTGTCTTCAAAGACTAAAGACAGCAAAAAAAAACGTATTCCAAAAGAGCAGTCCTTACAGAATAACAAAAATTATTGCCAATAGTTCACAAATATGATCAACTGTAAGAGCGCCACTGAAAGTTGCTTATTATTTTTTTTTGCGGTACGCGGGCCTCTCACTGTTGTGGCCTCTCCCATTGCGCAGCACAGGCTCCGGACGCGCAGGCTCAGCGGCCATGGCTCACGGGCCCAGCCGCTCCGCGGCATGTGGGATCCTCCCGGACCAGGGCACGAACCCCTGTTCCCTGCATCGGCAGGTGGACTCTCAACCACTGCGCCACCAGGGAAGCCCGAAAGTTGCTTATTATTAACTTACATCACTAACCTGCTACCTTTTTTGCCAGAACCCATTTGTCCTGTTAAATTCTCTTTTCAGGTCTTTCAGTTCCACATTAAACTTCAGTAAAATTCAGTTCCCATATGGGACCCAGGAGATACTGAGTTCTATGCCCTAATTTGTTGAAATGTTGAAAATAAAAGGACTGGTAACTTCCTCACTTCTGTGGGATTTTCTCATAAATGCCAAGGCAAGTCCTATGAGATCAGCATTGTCATTACTACTACCTTATATTACTATAATGTATAGAAACACTCTGCATGGAGTTCAATTAGCTGGCTTCTGATAGGTAACTTCACAGTCATTATTTCTCAACAAAAATAATTGCATTTTTAAACCAAAAAAACAAAAGTAATCTCTGTGTATATATACATTATACCAGTTGCCTAGATTCTTAAGAATGAAATCAAGAGAACAATTTGGAAACATTTACACTGGCAAACACAGAACCCACTAAGGTAAAACATTTTTTAAAAAATATTTTGAGCAGGCCTATCTTAGCTGCCAAAAAAAAAAAAAAAAGCCAAGAAACTGTTTCAAAATGCCTGTATTATTCTAACTGCTTCCCCTACCCCACCTCCCAACTGTTTCCACCAGGCAGTAAATAAAATCCCATCCGAGTCCCAGGGCAACAGGCTATCAGACTATCTGGGAGGCAGAACAGGGGCCCAAAAATAAGGAGGGGGGCAGAGGGGCGAGCCAAGAACGTTTGCATTTAACCATCTTAACTGCTGTAAACCAAATATTTGATTTTGCTCACTTATTTCCCTTCAAAAATACATGCGAGTAAAACAAAGGTTTGATTCAAATGTATGAGGGACTGGTTAGAATGTTATGAGTAAACTGCTCGTCTGCTGAAAGGTATGTTCCACTTGAGAGACTGTCTGCTGGAGTGAGTGGTGTGGGTACCACATGGTCCTGTAATACTTTGGGATGCCCGTGAGGTTGTTTCTTCCTCTTACCCCTTCAGTTTCCTACCTTCCACCTCTGACAGGAATGAAAGAACATACGTAAAACCTAAGTGACCAAAAACATCCCCGTGAAAGGAAGCAGCCCAGATCTCTGAAGCAGCCCCAGAAAGGTGGGTGGGATTCTTTCAACAGAGAACAGAGTTTACTGGCAGAAAACAAGGCCAGGAAAGGAGGTGGGGTGAAAAGAGGTTCAGAGCATTTAGGGTCATGGGAATGGGGACTCTGGAGGGTAGCTGCTATGTGCAGAGATCGACAGTAATGAGGAAAGAGGATTTCAAGTTTTTCTGTGGGACCCAACAGCTCCTCAAATGCTTTACCCATTAAGTGTTTAAACTACACTGGAGATAAATTACTGATGTTCCCTGTAAGGCTAAAACTCCACCTACAAAACATCTCTCCACTATTTACTCCTCCAAGAAAAACATATTCATCCATTGTTTGTATAATATAGATGAGAACACGGGGTAAAAAGTCAGAAGGAATAATCCAGAAGTCTTAAAGTCTGGAGCTGTCAGCACCTCTTTGATAGGAGCCTACGCCAAAATCCTCAATCTTTTTCTGTGTCAAAGCTCAGGTTGAAAGGTCTATGAATTTGACTAGTCCTAATACAGACTTATCTTCACAATAAATTTGCTAATTAAAAAGAACACAATGTTATAATGGCATGCCATACACTGTCAGAGATGGAGAGAACCCAGTAAAGAAGAGATCTTTTACGTGGTTTAACTGTAGATAGATGGGCTTTGTGTGAGGGGAGTCTGAGTCCCACAAAACTGTGTGTTTTTAGCATATTCTTAAGAAGCCCGATTTAAAAAAAACTGGTGAAGAACTATGGAAATAGACTACCTACTATGTCAAGTCCCTAACATTACAGAGGAGAAACCTGAGATGCAAAAAAGGCCAACCTCTCTTCTCCAGTCCCACAGCTAGAGGGGGCCCACACCTGGAGCTGGGGGTGGGTAAGGACTTCCCTCCAGGGCAGCAGGGGAGCCACCATCAGGGAGTGTCAGAATGAAGAATCATACTGAAAGTCAAAGTCCAAATGGCATCAAGGAACATTTGGAAAGCTTTCCCTGGAAAGGCTCCAGAAGCAGATTTCTGAAGCTGGAGTGGAGACTGGGAAATCCAGACCTGAGAGACACAAACAGGTGGAGACCCTTAGAACATAGGGCTCCCTTCTGGCAGCTCATCAGGCTCGAATACCTGAGGCTCTTTGTCACTCTTCTGTTGTTTTGCAGCTCTGCATTATGTTCAGGTAAAAGCAATACTTAGTTTCCACCTGTAAGGTTGCACAGGCAGCGTGCATTCCTTCAACTGACATTTATTAACTACCATGTGCCAGAGATGGAGATGAAAGATGGAGAAAAGATGAAGAAGTGGTGAAAAGGGCACAGGTGTTCACGTCAGACAGTCCTGCGTAGGAATCCCAGCTTTTCCACCCACTGGCTGATAACCTTAGGCAGCTGCTCAGTTTCCGCATCATTCAAACCAAGAGCACCTAGAACACATTTGGTCTCTGTTATGACTAGCGTTAACACATTATCCGTCCAGAAGGAGCTCACAGACCCAAGAGAACTGGGCAGAATTAACTAGTTACGCTCCCATGGGACCTGAGTTCTATCAGGCATGCATCCAGCACCCACAGGAGAGACAATACCTCCCTCGTCACCACCAATGGGAGTCACAAGTGCGTGCACACATGCACACAAAGCGTAGTACAAACCTCAATTCATTTAGCTTCCTAGACGTGAAAACCCTGTAGAATGGCTTCCTCCCCAGAGATGTTGCCATCCTAGACCGTCGTCAGGCAGAACTAGAGGGTCATGGGGCCTGCAGAGGTCTGTCTAAACTCAAGCAGCCAAACCTGACTTGGGGAGCTTCTTCTCGGGTCACAGGTGTTACTGCAAGTCTCTACCCCCCGATTCTGCCCCAGCTGCTATCGAAAGGGAGGGAAAACTGACTTCACAAGGCAATCCTTTTAAAACCCCATTTCCTCCACCAGCAAGTGCCTTCCCTGTCCTTGCAGAACTTTAAGAAATGGTGTTGTATTATAGTTCACTGATGTCATCAGATCTCCCTCCATATTATCCCCCTCAAGGTACACCACCACCACCTAGCCCCCCTCCTTTGAAGACAGCAAAGGTCATTAAGCAGGTCTGGCCCCACCACCCTCTAGGTTATACAACCACGGACAAGTGGGAATTGTAAAAATAGCTATGCCTCATGGCATTGTGAGAGAAGAAAACGAAAAGCATTTTAATGAAAAGCATTTAGTGGGGTACCTGAAAAAAACTAAAGTCCTAAGTATCATCAATTTTCACTACAAGAAGCTATACTTGAGACAGCACCCAGGAGTTGAAAACAAAGTCACAGCATGAAAGATTCAGCAACATCAGAGCCCCTCTGGGGAAACATCAGACCACCAAAGTCAATACCAAACGAATAACTGATGTGTCATGCAACATCCAGGAAAAGGAGTCAACTTTTAAGCCAACAATAATAAACACAAAATATGTCTTCTAAGTCTTTTCCACTCCATACAATTAACCCAAACATGATACATCGCCCAATGTCTAATGAGAAAGGAAACAATGGAATTACCCAAATTTTCCAAATCTCTTCTCCTGCCTCAGAAATCCACAATATTCTTCCAGAGGAAGTAGAAACCTTATTTTAATGTCTTCAAAAAAAAAAAAAAATTAACAGATTTAGAATGCAGGCTAAGTGCCTACCAAGCAGATAATATCATCAAGTTTCATGCATTCATTAATCAACATTAGTAAACTGATCCAATTATTTTGGTCAAATGTACTTTGATCTAACTGACAAGTTGATAGTTCCAACCTTCTGTGGCAGTTGTAAGTCTCAAATAATAGTATTTGCTGAGCTCAGCAATGATTCATTAGATATATGTGTATTCTACTGTTTGCAAAGCAAATAACTTCTTAAGATACATAAGTATATTGATGAAAAGAATCCCTGATATTGACAGAAACTAAGAAAACTAACTTAGGTCAGGAACCGAAGTATCAAGAACTGAAAAAAAAATTCATTTGCTACATATTAACAGAATAATATCTCATCCAACTTAAGATATATATGGTGACACTTTTTAATTTGATCAATATTTTAATATTATAACTTTCATGAATGACTAGGACAGGGTTTTTCAACCTCAGCACTATTGATGCTTTGTACCAGATAATTCATTTTTTTTTTTTTTTGCAGTATGCGGGCCTCTCACTGTTGTGGCCTCTCCCTTTGCGGAGCATAGGCTCCAGACGCGCAGGCTCAGCGGCCATGGCTCACGGGCCCAGCCGCTCCGCGGCATGTGGGATCCTCCCGGACCGGGACGCGAACCCGTGTCCCCTGCATCGGCAGGCGGACTCTCAACCCTGCGCCACCAGGGAAGCCCACCAGATAATTCTTTATCGGGAGGCCTTGTCTTGGGCACTGGAGGATAATTTAGCACCATCCCTGGCCTATGGCCACAGATGCCACTAGTATCCTCTCAAGTCCTGACAATCAACCATGTCTCCAGACATTACCAAATGTCCCATGCGGGGCCAAAAGCACCCTGGATGAGAACCACTGACTTAAGACATGACTGCTTCCTTCTCAGTTTTATCTGAAAAAAAGCACGAATGAGAACAGAAAGCCACTGTTCTATGCTAGGTATTCTACACACATCATCTACCATCTCACAGCTGTATTTTGTTCCCATTAAAGAAAAACATGGTCAGAGCAGTCTTTCTAGCTCTGAAGCCCCAGCTTTGCCTGTTTTGTCATGCATTTACAGTATACATACTTAAATGATGTATTTAGATGATATATTCATATCACTATGATCATGATCAAGAAGCATACAAGCCCTCTCTTATTAAATTTACGGTTTCACTTACTAGTCATTACTAAAGACGTACCCTCATTTCTTAAAGTCTTTATATACCCATTCATTAACTCACTCAACAAATACATATTAAGTCCCTACTTTGCACTGTTCTGGGCCAAGGGATTCAGTGATGAACAAAACTGACAACGCTTGCCTTCATGAAGCACGATCTAGTGAGACATTTCCAAGCAAAACACATGAAGACATCAGCACAGGCAAATCAACAATCTGCTTTAGCATTTTCTGCTTCAAAATCCTATCTCCAAGAAGGCACTGACTATTTAACAAAAGACTTCTACTGCATTATTCTGTGCAAGGAAGACAACCACTTCAAACACTCTATCTGTAAAAAGTTTCTACACTTTATGTGCCTCGTGCTATCCAGGAATTTTAACAAAGTGAATGCCTAAAGACTGACGTTTCCTATTTTAGTACCAAAAAGTCTAATTCTCTTAAACTATGTTTACATTTCAATGCACCAGACAAAAATCACTTCAAGCCCCTACACCATACAGTTACCCACAAGTCACGCCCAATTTTTGGAATTCTCTAATTTAAGACAGCAATCAGAACTGGATGGTATGACTTGTCAAGCAAACTCATTTCAATTTCTTCAAAGTGAAATGTACTTAGTGTTTAACTGAAATAATAAAGGCCAAGCAAATTCTGTTTGGATAAACTCCATCGACATTTTTTGAAAAAAATGATGTATTTGTGTCCAACTTTCCAAAAGATGGTTTGAGACAATGATATCATTTACATACTGCTTCCTCCCATGCTTGAAGTTGGGGACAGGGTGGAGTACGGGCTGGTAAGTGATCTGTAGGAAAGAATTAGAGATTTCTAACCTTGGGTCTAATACTGATGTACTATATGTTACCTCAATACCGTTATCTTAATAGAATGTATAACCTATTCCTTAAGATGATCTGAAGGAGGAAATGAAATCATTTTTAGAAGCCTCTGAAAGCATTAAAAGTGAAATATTAGGGTAAAGATAAATCAGTATCACATGAGATTGTCCAGCATTCCATATGTCCAGAACCCAATGTGATAGGAAACTTGGAGACTAAGGAAGGCTTCAAGAAGTACATCTAGTAGCTTCCAAGTGAGAGGATTAGAAGTATCATGGCAATTCATGATATGGCAAATCAGGAAATGAGGGGTTTTTAGTTCAAACAGTATCTAAAGGAAGCTGGTGAGCAACAGCTGAGAAGATGAAAGATCAGATCAACGCCTCCCTTTGAAGTAAAGACCACTCAGACTGTTAGACCTTCAACATGGCAGAGGAGTAAGACATGGAGATCACCTTCCTCCCCACAAATACATCAGAAATACATCTACATGTGGAACAACTCCTACTGAACGCTGGCAGAAGACCTCAGACTTCCCAAAAGGCAAGAAACTCCCCACGTAACTGGGTAGGGCAAAAGAAAAAAGAATAAACAGAGACAAAAGAATAGGGACAGAACCTGCACCAGCGGGAGGGAGCCATGAAGGAGGAAAAGTTTCCACACACTAGGAAGCCCCTTCACTGGAGGAGATGGGGGGTAGCAGGGGGGAAGCTTCAGAGCCACGGAGGAGAGCGCAGCAACAGGGGTGCAGAGGGCAAAGCAGAGAGATTCCTGCACAGAGGATCGGTGCCGACCTGCACTCACCTGAGAGGCTTGTCTGCTCACCCGCTGGGAAGGGTGGGGGCTGGGAGAGAACTGGGGTTGGATGCGTGAACACAGCCTGAAGGGGACTAGTTCCCCACAGCTAGCTGGGAGGGAGTCAGGGAAAAAGTCAGAAACTGCCTAAGAGGCAAGAGACCATTGTTTTGGGGTACGTGAGGAGAGGGGGTTCAGAGCACCACCAAAACGAGCTTCAGAGAAGGGCGTGAGCCTTGGCTATCAGTGCGAACCCCAGAGACAGGCATGAAACTCCAAGACTGCTGCTGCAGCCATCAAGAAGCCTGTGTGCAAGCACAGGTCACTATCCACACCTCCCGTGCTGGGAGCCTATGTAGCCCACCACTGCCAGGGTCCCGTGATCCTGGGACAACTTCCCCAGGAGAACACACGGACCACCTCAGGTTGCTGCAACATCACGCCAGCCTCTGTCACTGCAGGCTCACCCCATATTCTGTACCCCTCCCTCCCCCTGGCCCAAGTGAGCCAGAGCCCCCTAATCAGCGGCTCCTTTAACCCCCTCCTGTCTGGGTGAAGAACAGATGCCAGACAGCGACCTACACACAGAGGCAAGGCCAAATCCAAAGCTCAGCCCCAAGAGCTGTGTGAACAAAGAAGAGAAAGGGCAATTTCTCCCAGCAGCCTCAGGAACAGCAGATTAAATCTCCACAATCAACTTGATGTATCCTGCATCTCTGGAGTACCTGAGTAGACAACAAATCATCCCAAAATTGAGGTGGTGGACTTCGGGAGCAACTGTAGACTTGGGGTTTGCTTTCTGCATCTAATTTGTTTCTGGTTTTATGTTTATCTTAGTTTAGTATTTAGAGTTTATTATCATTGGTACATTTGTTTATTGATTTGGTTGCTCTTCTTTAATAAACATATTTTCTTCCTTTTTCTCTTTTTGTCAGTGTGTATGTGTATGCCTCTTTCTGTGATTTTCTCTATATAGCGTTGCTTTTCCCATTTGTCTAAGTGTTCTGCCTGTCCATTTTTTTTTTTTTTGGGGGGATTTTTTAGTATAGTTTTTACCACTTGTTACCATTGGTGGATTTGTTTTTTGGTTTGGTTGCTCTTTCTTTTTTTTATTACTTTTTAATTATTTATTTTTAATAATTTATTTTATTTCTTATTTTTATAACCTCCCTCCCTCCCTCCCTCCCTCCCTCCCTCCCTCCTCCCTTTTCTTCTGAACCATGTGGTTGACAGGATCTTGGTGCTCTGGCCGGGTGTCAGGCCTGAGCCTCTGAGGTGGGAGACCTGAGTTCACGACATTGGTCCATGAGAGACCTCCTGGCTCCACGTAATATGAAATGGCAAAAGCTCTCCAGAGATCTCCATCTCAACTCTAAGACCCAGCTCCACTCAATGACAAGCAAGCTACAGTGCTGGACACCTATGCCAAAAAACTAGCAAGACAGGAACACAACATCACCCATTAGCAGAGAGGCTGCCTAAAATCATAATAAGTTCACAGACACCACAAAACACACCACTGGATGAGGTCTTGCCCACCAGAAAGACAAGATCCAGCCTCATCCACCACAACACAGGCACCAGTCCCCTCCACCAGGAAGCCTACACAACCCACTGGACCAACCTTACCCACTGGGGGCAGACACCAAAAACAACGGGAATTACGAACCTTCAGCCTGCGAAAAGCAGACCCCAAACACAGTAAGTTAAGCAAAATGAGAAGACAGAGGAACACACAAAAGATGAAGGAGCAAGGTGAAAACCCTCCAGACCAAACGAATGAAGAGGAAATAGGCAGTCTACCTGAAAAAGGATTCAGAGTAATGATAGTAAAGATGATCCAACATCTTGGAAATAGAATGGAGAAAATACAAGAAACATTTAACAAGGACCCAGAAGAACTAAAGATCAAACAAACAATGATGAACAACACAATAAATGAAAGGAAAAATTCTCTGGAAGGAATCAAGAGCAGAATAACTGAGACAGAAGAACGGATAAGTGACCTGGAAGATAAAATAGTGGAAATAACTACTGCAGAGCAGAATAAAGAAAAAAAGAATGAAAAGAATTGAGGACAGTCTCAGAGACCTCTGGGGAAACATTAAATGTACCAACATTCGAATTATATGAATCCCAGGAGAAGAGGAGAAAAAAAAAGGGACTGAGAAAATATTTGAAGACCTTATAGTTTAAAACTTCCTTAATATGGGAAAGGAAATACTCAGTCAAGTCCAGGAAGTACAGAGAGTCCCATACAGGATAAATCCAAGGAGAAACACACCAAGACATATATTAATCAAACTATCAAAAATTAAATACAAAGAAGAAACATTAAAAGCAGCAAGGGAAAAACAAAAAATAACATACAAGGGAATCCCCATAAGGTTACCAGCTGATCTTTCAGAAGAAACTCTGCAAGCCAGAAGGGAGGTGCAGGACATATTTAAAGTGATGAAAGGGAAAAACCTACAACCAAGATTATTCTACCCAGCAAGGATCTCATTCAGATTTGGCGGAGAAATTAAAACCTTTACAGACAAGCAAAAGCTAAGAGAATTCAGCACCACCAAACCAGCTTTACAACAAATGCTAAAGGAACTTCTCTAGGCAGGAAAGACAAGAGAAGGAAAAGACCTACAGTAACAAACCCAAAACAATTAAGAAAATGGTAACAGGAACATACATATCAATAACTACTTTAAATGTAAATGGATTAAATGCTCCAACCAAAAGACATAGACTGGCTGAATGGATACAAAAACAAGACCCATATATGCTGTCTACAAAAGACCCACTTCAGACCTAGGGACACATACAGACTGAAAGTGAAGGGATGGAAAAAGGTATTCCATGCAAATAGAAATCAAAAGAAAGCTAGAGTTAGCAATTCTCATATCAGACAAAATAGACTTTAAAATAAAGACTATTAAAAGGAACAAAGAGGGACACTACATAATGATCAAGGGATCAATCCAAGAAGAAGATATAACAATTGTAAATATTTATGCACCCAACATAGGAGCACCTCCATACATAAGGGAAATGCTAACAGCCATAAAAGGGGAAATCAACAGTAACACAATCATAGCAGGGGACTTTAACACCCCACTTTCACCAATGGACAGATCACCCAATATGAAAATAAGGAAACACAAGCTTTAAATGATACATTAAACAAGATGGACTTAATTGATATTTATAGGACATTCCATCCAAAAACAACAAGAAAGAATACACTTTCTTCTCAAGTGCTCATGGAACATTCTCCAAGATAGATCATATTTTGGGTCGCAAATCAAGCCTTGGTAAATTTAAGAAAACTGAAATCATATCAAGTATCTTTTCCAACCACAAAAAAGGGACTAGATATCAATTACAGGAAAAAATCTGTAAAAAATACAAACACATGGAGATTAACAATACACTACTAAATAACCAAGAGATCACTGAAGAAATCAAAGAGGAAATCAAAAAATTCCTAGGAATAAATGACAATGAAAACACGACAACCCAAAACCTATGGGATGCAGCAAAAGCAGTTCTAACAGGGAAGTTTATAGCAATACAATCCTACCTCAAGAAACAAACAACCTAACCTTACACCTAAAGCCATCAGAGAAAGAACAAAACAACCCCAAAGTTAGCAGAAGGAAAGAAATAAAAGATCAGACCAGAAATAAATGAAAAAGAAATAAAGGAAAAGATAGCAAAGATCAATAAAACTGAAAGCTGGTTCTTTGAGAAGATAAACAAAATGGATAAACCATTAGCCAGACTCATCAAGAAAAAAAGGGAGAATACTCAAATCGACAGAATTAGAAATGAAAAAGGAGAAGTAACAACTGACACTGTAGAAATACAAAGGATCACGAGAAATTACTACAAGCAACTATATGCCAATAAAATGGACAACCTGGAAGAAATGGACAAATTCTTAGAAGAGCACAACCTTCCAAGACTGAACCAGGAAGAGATAGAAAATATAAACAGACCAATCACAAGTAATGAAATTGAAACTGTGATTAAAAATCTTCCAACAAACAAAAGCCCAGGACCAGATGGCTTCACAGGCAAATTCTATCAAACATTTAGAGAAGAGTTAACACCTATCCATCTCAAACTCTTCCAAAATATAGCAGAGGGAAGGACACTCCCAAACTCATCCTACGAGGCCACCATCTCCCGATACCAAAACCAGACAAAGATGTCACAAAAAAAGAAAACTACAGGCCAATATCACTGATGAACATAGATGCAAACATCCTCAACAAAATACTAGGAAACAGAATCCAACAGCACATTAAAAGGAACATACACCATGATCAAGTGGGGTTTACCCCAGGAATGCAAGGATTCTTCAATATATATAAATCAATGTGATAAACCACATTAACAAACTGAAGGAGAAAAACAATATGATCATCTCAATGGATGCAGAAAAAGCTTTTCACAAAATTCAGCACCCATTTATGATAAAAACCCTCCAGAAAGTAGGCATAGAGGAAACTTACCTCAACATAATAAAGGCCATATATGACAAACCCACAGCCAATATCGTTCTCAATGGTGAAAAACTGAAACCATTTCCAGTAAGATCAGGAACAAGACAAGGTTGCCCACTCTCACCACTATTATTCAACACAGTTTTGTAAGTTTTAGCCACAGCAATCAGAGAAGAAAATAAATAAAAGGAATCCAAATCAGAAAATAAGAAGTAGGGCTTCCCTGGTGGTGCAGTGGTTGAGAGTCCGCCTGCCGATGCAGGGGACACGGGTTCATGCCCCGGTCCGGGAAGATCCCACATGCCACGGAGTGGCTGGACCTGTGAGCCATGGCCGCTGAGCCTGTGCTCTGCAACGGGAGAGGTCACAACAGTGAGAGGCCCACATACCGCAAAAAAAAAAAAAAAAAGAAGTAAAGTTGTCACTGTTTGCAGATGACATGATACTATACATAGAGAATCCTAAAGATGCTACCAGAAAACTACTAGAGCTAATCAATGAATTTGGTAAAGTAACAGGATACAAAATTAATGCACAGAAATCTCTTGCATTCCTATACACTAATGATGAAAACTCTGAAAGAGAAATTAAGGAAACACTCCCATTTACCACTGCAACAAAAAGAATAAAATACCTAGGAATAAACCTACCTAAGGAGACAAAAGATCTGTATGCAGAAAACTGTAAGACACTGATGGAAGAAATTAAAGATGATATAAATAGATGGAGAGATATACCATGTTCTTGGATTGGAAGAATCAACATTGTGAAAATGACTATACTTCCCCAAACAATCTACAGATTCAATGCAATCTCTATCAAACTATCAGTGGCATTTTTCACAGAACTAGAACAAAAAATTGCACAATTTGTATGGAAACACAGAAGACCCTGAATAGCCAAAGCAATGTTCTGAAAGAAAAATGGAGCTGGAGGAATCAGGCTCACAGACTTCAGACTATACTACAAAGCTACAGTAATCAAGACAGTACTGTACTGGCACAAAAACAGAAATATAGATCAATGGAACAGGATAGAAAGCCCAGAGATAAACCCACACACATATGGGTCACCTTATCTTTGATAAAGGAGGCAAGAATATAAAATGGAGAAAAGACAGCCTCTTTAATAAGTGGTGCTGGGAAAACTGGACAGCTACATGTTAAAGAATGAAATTAGAACACTCCCTAACACCACATACACAAAAGTAAGCTCACAGTGGATGAAAAGCTAAATGTAAGGACAACACTATAAAACTCTTAGAGGAAAACACAGGCCGAACACTATGACATAATCACAAGATCCTTTTGACCTACCTCCTAGAGAAATGGAAATAAAAACAAAAATAAACAAATGGGACCTAATGAAACTTAAAAGCTTTTGCACAGCAAAGGAAACCATAAACAAGATGAAAAGACAATGGGAGAAAATATTTTCAAACACATCAATGGACAAAGGATTAATCTCCAAAATTTACAAGCAGCTCATGCAGCGCAATATCAAAAAAACAAACAACCCAATCCAAAAATGGGCAGAAGACCTAAATAGACATTTCTCCAAAGAAGCTGCAGCTCTATTTACAAGAGTCAGGACATGGAAGCAACCTAAATGTCCATCAACAGATGGATGGATAGAGAAGATGTGGCACATATATACAATGGAATATTACTCAGCCATAAAAAGAAACGAAACTGAGCTATTTGTAGTGAGGTGGATGCACCTAGAGTCTGTCATACAGAGTGAAGTAATTCAGAAGAGAAAAACAAATACCATATGCTAACACATATATATGGAATCTAAAAAAAAAAATTGGTTCTGAAGAACGTAAGGGCAGGACAGGAATAAAGACACACATGTAGAGAATGGACTTGAGGACACGGGGAGGGGGAAGCGTAAGCTGGGACAAGGTGAGAGAGTGGCATGGACATATATACACTACCAAATGTAAAACAGATAGCTGGTGGGAAGCAGCCGCATAGCACAGGGAGATCAGCTCGGTGGTTTGTGACCACCTAGAGGGGTGGGATAGGGAGGGTGGGAGGGAGACACAAAAGGGAGGAGATATGGGGATATATGTATATGTATAGCTGATTCACTTTGTTATAAAGCAGAAACTAACACGCCATTGTAAAGCAATTATACTCCAATAAAGATATTAAAAAAAGAAGGGGCTTCCCTGGTGGCGCAGTCGTTTAGAGTCCGCCTGCCGATGCAGGGGACACAGGTTCGTGCCACAGTCCGGGAAGATCCCACATGCCGCGGAGCAGCTGGGCCCGTGAGCCATGGCCGCTGAGCCTGTGCGTCTGGAGCCTGTGCTCCGCAACGGGAGAGGCCACAACAGTGAGAGGCCCACGTACCGCAAAAAAAAAAAAAAAAAGTATGTCTATGAGAAAGTGTACAAACCAGTTATTTTTTGTTTGTTTTTTTGCGGGGTTTTTTGGCTGTACTGCACAGCTTGCGGGGTCTTAGTTTCCCAACCAGGGACTGAACGCGGTTCATCGCAGTGAAAGCCCCAAATCCTAACCACTAGACCACCAGGGAACTCCCTAGTCAGTTTCTGTTTGCACCTGTAGAAGCTAAAACACCACACAAATATCCACAAGATGGGGATATTCTCCTACCAAAAAAAAAGAAAAAAACAAACAAACAACCAAAGCGTTACTCTATTTTTCTTTGCCAGAAGTTAATAAAAGATGGAACAGGGCCGAACAAGTCAAGAATGCACAAACGATTCTGGCTGCTCAATCAACAGAAACTGTTCTCAATGTTTCTAATGAATTAATAGATACTAGTAAACGCTGTAAAGATAATTTTACTGAAAATAAAAATTAAGCAAATGATTACCTCATTAGGCTTAGAGAAATCCTATGTTGTACTACCCAGAAGTTGCGTGGCTGAACCCTCATGTTCCCTAGTCATAATAAAAAGATCAATAAGAAACCATACTGAAATCAAGGGCTTACTCAAAAAACTTCCGGGCCTATTGTATGTCACCGTTACCATCAGGTCATAACCCTGGGGGTTTCAATGCCAAGCTCTTTTTCCCATCAGCCTGCAGCCGCTGTACTCTCCCCAGGGGTCCCAACCGACTTCTGGACTTGGTGTAAGTCATTCCTGTTGCATACTGGGGTTCACCACTGGCTATGAACCCCAGTTCCACCACCTTGCAATTTCCATCAACTGCATACCCATCAGACAGCCCGAGCTGATATCTCTTTCTTGGTAATCTACCTGGTACCTCAGTTCCTCCTGAATAGACCTCTGTGCTTCTTGCCCTCCCCTCACTCAAGAACTTCTCTGTACCTAAGTCCAAGTAGTCATACCCCACAACTTATGGATGGTCCCTTTCTGTGCTAATATAGTACTTGCTTCACAATGGGCTAATACGTGTTAAACATTTAGAACAATGCCTGTCGTATTAAAAAAGGCTAACAATTAGAGTTATTACTTGTGTTCTAACTCCTGGATTTTCAGTTCACCTGCTCGCACTCCGCTACTCCAAGATGGGCCATGCGTGGTGCTCTCTCCCCGCCTCACCATGCCCTGTGGATCCCACATCCTGCTTGCCAGGCCAGCCTTCCATCTGCAGTTATAGCTGAGCCAGTCACCACCCAAGACCCACCACACCTAGCAGCCAGGCCATGTCCACACAACATGGCACCCCGAAATTTAAAATGTGGTTTTTCAACCTAGTTAGAGGGTAGTTTGAATTCTGGTCCTGCCTCCTACTTACTTTTGATCTTATACAAGAGACTTCAGTTCTCTAATCCACAGTTTTCCATCTTTAAAATGAGGGTGCATAAGAATGAGAAAGAGTTGCTATAAGATAGTGTAAACACACGCTTAGCACACAATGAGTGCTCAACATAGTTGCTTTTCACATGATTCCTAAGACAAGGGTGCACATGACACATCTGAGGGGAAAACATATTATCAGGATTCAGAATGAGAATTCCACTTCCGGAAACCTGCCCTACAGAGGAGCTCTAGCGGGTATGCATGGATGTGCCTGGAGAGGGTGTTCAGTATCTTTCAGAACAGGGAGAGAGGATTTCATTAGCATTTGGGCAATGTGTTAGTTTCCAAGGACTGCCATAAAATTACCACAAACTAAGGGACTTAAAACAGAAATTTATTCTCACTGTTACAAACACCACACGTCAAAAAAAAAAAAAAAATCAACGTGTTGGCAGGGCTGCACACCCACCAAAGACTCTAAGGGGGAATCCTTCCCTGACTCTTCCAGCTTCTGGGGGCTCCAGGCACTCCTTGGCCTTTGACTTCATATCCTTCCCAATTCTGCCTCTGTCTTTAGGTGGCCTTGTCTTCCTCTCCCTGTCTTTTCCTCTTCTGTCTTGTAAGGACACCTGCGATTGGATTTAGGGCCCACTTGGTTAATCGAGGATGATCTCATCTTAAAATCCTTAAACGAATTACATCTGCAGAGACTTTTTCCAAATGAGGTCACCTTCCCCGGTTCCAGAGATTAGAACATGGACTTATCTTTTGGAGGCCACCCTTCAACCCACTGAAGGCTGGAAACCAGGGACAGCTGAGGTGTTTATCACAGAGACCTGGTCAGATCGTGGAATGTGACAGAATACTCCCAGCTGCGGGAGGGGCTGGGCAGGACTGATCTGCTGAAGGCGGCACCTGAGGATGGTGTTGGCAAAGGTGTTTGTAGAACAATGTGTCAAGTGGTACAATTTAAATGGGGAAAAAGGATATTCATGTTTTTTAAAACGTGTGCCTATTTGTGCAAAGAATTTTTTTTTAAAGCAGGAAGAAACAGGAAACTGGTGGCTTCTAGAGAGCGGGATACGGCGAGAAGGTGACCCTTACTTTTCATATTATATCCTTCAGAATAGTTTGAGTTACCTGCTTGCCTACAGGATATCCAAGAGAGTTCCCTAAATGGAGGTTGTTACTACTGCCCAGGATCTACCAGCAGTCTGCACGAACTACTACAGAAACAATGCGGATACAGACAGAAGCCTGGAGACACCCTCTCTGACAGCATCTTCCCAGCCCCCAGAGGCTTGCCTGCTTCACATTTCCCTTCACAACCTGAAAGCCTCTCTCCTCCTGGTCTTGCCCTGAATATGTCTACCTGAATGATGTAGGTAATTGAACCAGACTTCAAATTTTAAAGCATAAATACCTATCTGGGCACACACACACACACAAATCTGATACATGTATGTGCCGCAAATATGGGATCATCAAGTTTCGCTGAGATGTTTTCCGTGTTTTTTAATCCTATAAAAGCCTTCTTTGTCTGCTATTTTCTGAAGAGTCACAAAGGATGCCTTGGAGATCCACAGCTCACCCTTTGAAAGGAAAAAGCATTTCTCGACCTCAGATTCCTCCACCTGTAATGCAAATTTAATTAACACTCAACTAGGCCTCCTCAAGTTAACGAACTATTAGCCATCGGGGAGCCCCTGATCCTGTTAGAGGAACTTCCTCTGTTAGAGCGTCAAATGGCCTTTCAGGTCAAAAAACCACTAGGAATTTAAGCTTTCTCCATTTCACAGTGCATCAGGAGGTCACAACAGAAAAAGAACATTTCCTTCTAAATGACCTTCTGGAACTTCCTCTTTCAGTGACTGTTTCTTGACCTCAGAAGTTTTCCATTCAAATAGTGACATTCTGCAATTGCAACAGCCCTGCCTTAAGGGCACAGCCAGATAAGAGTTAATACAACTTCTTTTTGAGAGTTCCAGGAACTAAACCCTTGAGTGAGGCCTACAAGGCAGCAGCTATGCATTGTTAGGGAAACTCACTGAGGCACAGGAACTAACGACTGTGCATGCCTGCAGGGACCACAACAAGAGCCCTGCTCCCAGACCCTCCCACTGCTGTCAGGTGCGTCTTCCCAAAGCACAACCCTGACCATGTGTCACTCCGGGCTTCCTGTTCATTGCCTCCCAAGTGGAGTCCAGATACACAGAGACAGAGAGACACACACAGAGACAGAGAGACACAAAGAAATGGATAAATAAAGCTGCTTTCAAGGATTAATTTCTATGTCAGTTATTTGAAACAGAACACTTTCACAGAAAGTACGTTTTATAAATAAGACAAAATATGATGTAAATATATATTTTTAAAAGATTTTATATTAAAAATAGAAATGCATTTGAGTGTGTTTTGAACCCAGATATAAAAATAGCTTAGATTTAAGTAGATGATGGACAAACAGATAAAGACATGGAGACTTTAAATAGAACTTCTGGAATTTTTCAAAGGCTTAAAGAAACGAGGACATTGATTCTACTTCAAAATGTGATCTGCCTTAACATAGCAATATCATTTGTGTTATTTTCATTATCACTAGTGACAACTAGGGCTCTTTTTGGCCTACATTTGCAACACAGAAAGAAAGGGTATCAGGTCAAAAAGAACAGTACTACATGGATTAAGAAGAACATGTTTTAAAAGGCAATCTATTGGGGAAGTAGCTGCAGTGCACGTAGTTAAAGAATTACAGGGGCTTCCCCGGTGGCGCAGTGGTTAAGAATCTGCCTGCCAATGCAGGAGACATGGGTTCAAGCCCTGGTCCGGGAATATCATACATCGCAGAGCAACTAAGCCCATGCACCACAACTACTGAGCCTGTGCTCTAGAGCCCGTGAGCCACAACTACTGAGCCCGCGTGCCACAACTACTGAAGCCCACGTGCCTAGAGCCCATGCTCCGCAACAAGAGAATGAGAATGAGAAGCCCGCGCACCGCAACGAAGAGTAGCCCCCACTCACCGCAACTAGAGAAAGCCCATACACAGCAACGAAGACCCAACACAGCCAAAATAAAATAAATTTTTAAAAATATTTTTAAAGTAATAAAAAAATAAAAAAGAATTACATGTTGCATGGCACAGTCAAAAAAAAAAAGGCAAAGGATCTTTACAGACATTTTTCCAAAGAAGATATACAAATGGCCAATAAGCATGTGAAAAGATGATCAACATTATCCATCAAGGATATGCAAAGCAAAACAACACTGAGATACTACTTCACACCCACAAGGAGGGTTGCAATCAAAAAGGCAAATGATAACAAGTGTTGGCAAGGATATGGAGTAAATGGAAACCTCACACACTGCTGGTGGGAATGTAAAATAATGCAGCCACTCTGGAAAACAATCTGGCAGTTCCTCAAAAGGTTTAACATAGAGTTACCATATGACCCAGCAATTCCACTCCTCAGTCTATACCTAACAGAAATGAAAATATATGTTCATACAAAAACATGTACACAAATGTTCATACAAGCATTATTCATAAATGGTCAAAGATTGGAAACAACCCAAATACCCATCAACTAAAATGAGGCACAGCCATACAATGGAATATTATTTGGCAATAAAAAAGAACAAAGTACTGATACATGGTACAACATGGCTGATTCTTTAAAGCATTAAGAATGAAAGCTAAGTGAAAGAAGTCTGTTACAAAGAATCACAAGGTGAATGAGTCCATTTACTTAAAATGTCCAGAATAGGCAGATCTACAGAGAAAAAGTACATTAGTGGTTGCCTAGGGCTGTCAGGAAGGGGAGGTAAAAAGGGGAATAATTGCTAATGGGTATGAGAATTTTTTCAGGGTGACGAAATGTTCTAAAATTGATTGCAGCGTTATTTTTCTGGGTTTTGTGAGTTTATAGCATTTGTCATATTTTTAAAATTTATAATTTGTTGTGATTTGTTCTCATTCTAAATAAATAGTCTCTTCTGTAAAAATAAATAAATTTCATCCACAAAATCAAAAAAAAAAAATTACAGAAACAAGGTTTCTAAGAAGCAAGAAAAGAGGTGACAGGGTAAAGTTGTAGATGATGCAGTCCATATGACACACCCTAGGTGGCGCCATCGGTCTAGGATAGCCTGGTTGCCTTTCAGAGGGAGCCGGACTATACAACAGAGAGTGCAGACTGCAACTGGTCACTTCACGATATGGATCCTTTTTAAGTCAGTAACAGAAGTATGTTATAGTACATATATCTATCACAAGTTTCACTCTAAAGGTTCACATTTTATCACCCAGGAAAAGTGGAAATGCTTCTGGATAATGACTACTAATCTCTCATACATCCTATTAACACAGTATTTCCTAGTATTTGTTCTACATTAATTCTCCGAATTGCCTGACTTGCCAAGATATATAATCAGTTTAATTAAAAGGATTACCACATTCCCACCTGTTGGTTTTGTCATTTTAGCGCAATAACTGGAAACATCCAAAAAGCTTCCTTTATCCTTCATCTGTACTCCCATTTCATTGACTATGATAATTTCCATCCCGTGTCCTGCGATTCTGGTTTACTGTTTCCTCCACTAGAATGTTTCAGCCCTGAGGACAGTCTCACTTATTTATCTTTGTATCTCCTGCACCTGACACAAATTAACTGCTCAATTAACGTTGAATAAATAGTGTTAAAACAGTAAGAATATAGGAGAAGACAAAATTAACAGGTAAAATGAAAACATAATTATCCTATCTCAAGACCACAGGAGGGTAAAAACACAACCTTACTGAACTGACCATGAATAAGTCCAGTTTAGTGATGATTAATTACTTGCAAATTTCGACTTTTAAAAATAAGTACTAAAGGGCTTCCCTGGTGGCGCAGTGGTTGAGAGTCTGCCTGCCGATGCAGGGGACGCGGGTTCGTGCCCCGGTCCGGGAAGATCCCACATGCCGCGGAGCGGCTGGGCCTGTGAGCCATAGCTGCTGAGCCTGCGCGTCCGGAGCCTGTGCTCCGCAACGGGAGAGGCCACAACAGTGAGAGGCCCGCGTACCGCAAAAAAAAAAAAAAAAAAAAGTACTAAAGATTTTCATTAAAATTAACTCAAACTCACCTTTGATTAAACTGTGACTATAAAATCTGATTAGATTATAAACATTTTGTTTTCCTTTGAACTAAAAATAATTATCTACATAAAGATTTATTGCTCCCCCAATTTTTCTTCAAATAGTTATTTCCACAACTATGCATCCCACAGTAAATATACACGTACTCAAAGTGAGCTTGACCTTAACAACAGTGCTTCTGGTCACATCACTAGTATTCATCTTTCTCTCTAACAGCTTGGTTAATTTTAGGCAACTAATTGCTTCAAAATTCAGGTCTGCAGGCCTGTGTAAGTGTATGACTGCTTCATTAAAACTCTGTTGACTGCCCTGCAGAGGTCAAAAATGCAGCCTTTCCACTTCCTTGAGAGAAAATGTTGGTTGTGTTCCCACCACTTAACATCAGTTATGTGACCAATTCCAAGTTCATGATGTTATGACAGGGGTTATCACATTTCATGATGAATGAACAGACTCAATCATCTCAAGTATCCAGTTACACATAAATGTCTCCAAAATGTATACATCTAGATGGGACCTTCCCAGTTCCACTTATTTGCAACTGCATACTGGGCATCTACACCCAAATGAACATCCTCCTGCAGGCAAACTCAGCTGCAAAACATCCAACAATGAATTCATCAGCTTCACCTCCTTCTGGGTTCCCCTTAGCAGTGAACTGGTACCTCACTGCCCACATCCACCAAAAATCAGGTTTGAAAAGAATACACAATCTATCGGTATTACCTATATTACAGTTTCAACAGTTTTTAAACATTATCTCTGAGAGTAAAACTCAGGAATAACAATGCCTTCCTAAAACCATATAAGCAAGCGGAAGAAACTCTGAATCACCCTTCATAATTCTTTGGGATACAAGCAAAGGTAGGCTGTAAAACAAGAACTTTCACCTAGCAATGCAGAAACATTCCAAGTGGGAAGAAGAATTGTGGCCTGGCCATTGGTTTGGGATTCTTATATGGGACATCCACTTAAGCCAAATGATCTTCTTAAACTAGTCATGGCTGACTCTGCCCTCTTTCAAGACCGACAGCTTGCCCTCCCTGTGTAACAGGGAGCAATACACCTCCCTTTCGCTACCAGTTCATCTCCACTGGCAGAGCAGAGACACAAACAAATCTCTCCCAACTACCCATAGTCAAAATATACACAACCTCCACCGTACGCTTGATACTCCTTTGTTTTTTTACTGTTGGTGTACTGGCTTAGAGTACCAGTAATCATTTCAACAACTCAGAGGTTTAATATGTTACCAAGAAATCAGAAAACTTTTAGTTGCCTAATTCTGCTCACTAAAAAGTCAATCGCTGAACGTATGTAATAACCTAAAAAAAAAAGGCCCAATGTCCAGCAAAATAAGCAGGTGTATATTAGAAAAAACGACCTTTAGAAGGATTTGCTTCCTAAAGCAAATCACTTTAAAGCACCTGGAAATGACTTTTTATCAGAATACCATCCTATTCTAAGAAGTATGGCTTATATCACTTGCTTACAGTATTAAGTTTAATAACCCCCATTGAACAAAACACAACACCTAGTAAAATCAGTAAATTGGTAACAGGCAGCTGGATAACTTCAAAGTCAGATGTGGGTTCAAACACACATCAGACCATTTTAATGGTACAATTTTACAGTCCATCATTCTTGCGTCTTGCCAAGAAGGTGGGAAGGAATTTTTCATAAACGTAATTCCAGTATAATATTCATAGCTGAATAATGTCAATTTTTTGATGGGACCAAATGTTTTTTTGCAGCTATCTCAGGATAATTTAAAGTTATACTAATAACTTTACTGCACTTCAAATTTTAAAGCTGAAAAATCACAAGGCAAGTTAATTAGTAAGAAACCAAAATATATACCTAATATTGACTTTTATTTCAGAAGTCAGCTCTCTCCAGCCCTTACCTGTTACTTGAAATTCTACTGCCTGAAAGAAATGGGAGACTAATGAGAAGAAAATGGTAGCTAAAAAATTTAAAACATCATTTTTTGCCCTTGGGTACATCAGACCTGATTTGCAGCCACGATTACTCTTGATAAATTCTTGTATGTTAATGAAGTACCAACTTATTTAAATATTTAGTTCAGGACAGCATATTGTATGTTAAATCTACTTTTTGAAGTCCTGTGAAGTCAAGTATAATTGATGTCTCAACTGCCAGTTTCAGATCACCTGCATCTTGACTTCAGACCACTAGCTCACTATAGGAATAAAAGGTGCACTCCACTACTTCTTGACCACCAAGAAATAATGGCAAAAGTGGCAACAACTTATCTATTGCTGTACGACTTACCAAGTACTTTCACATATCTTGGCTCACAACATTGAACTCAGCAAAAATGGACAACTGATGTTTTGGAGCAAATTTGGAGACTGAATCAGATTTAATTATTTCAAAACTTCCAAAACCACTAAATTAATAAGGCGACATAAAGAAAAAAGAAATGTAAAGTCCACTTCCTTGAAAAAGCTTGGCAATTCTCCTAATACCCTGACTTTGGCACAACAGGAAAACTTAGAAAAAGGGAGTGATTTCTTGTTTGAACGCAATACTGAAAAGGAACACAAAAATGATTCAACTCCCACTGGTTATTTCTGAGATTATCAAAGCATAAGCGCACAGCAGTACTTCACGGTTAAGGAACAATCTGTTGAGATGTATCTGATACACAGAAAAACCACCATGACACCAGTCAATGATTAAATCAAGAATGAGGAAAGACTAGTGATTAGAGCTTTTCTGCCTGGTGAAACTATTTCTCTAATTTCTTCCTCCTACCTCTGTGCACTTTCCCATCTGCCATTCTCTCCTCAACCCACTGCAATCAGAGAATACCTCATCTCTCCACAACCACTCCCCTGGCCAGTACCAACAAGGCACATCATCGCCAATTCCAACACCATTTTTAGTCATCATGTTGCCCCCTCTGTGTTGACACTAGTGCCGATCACTAAATGTCTCTGAATCACCAATCTTTGGACACATAATAAGAGTACATGTCCTCACTCCCTTTGAGGTGAGGCAGGCCCTATGATATCACTTATGCCAATGAAATGTGAAAGGAAAGAACATGGGCTGAAATTTTGAAAGCTAATGCCTGGGTTTCCCTAACTTTTCCCCTCTGCCATGGCAACAAGCAATGTGTCAGATAGTGAAAATTACCCAAGTTCTGTCAGCTTAGTTCCCTAATTACCTCAATAGACATGGTCCAGGGGTGATTAAGTAACACAGAGCCCAAAGCAACCTATGATGGGTATTTGCATGAACCAGAAATAAATCTGTTATTTTTAAGTCCCTCAGATGAGTTGAGTTATATCATAACCTAGCCTATGCTTGAATTCTTTCCTCCTTTCCATTAGCTTGTGGGACCACACTCTTCTCCTTCTTCTCTTGCCTTTACCACTGTTATTGGCCCTGCTCCAAAACCCACTAGTCAGCTCATCTCTTGGATGCTGTGCTAGGCAGCCTCAAAGATGGCCCCCAATGACCCCCACCTCCTGGTATGGAGGCTCTTGTGTAATCCCCTCCCCTTGAGAGGGGGCAGACAGCGAATCATTTCAAGTCAATACAGCCAAAGTGATAGGATGTCACTTCTGATACTAATTTGGCTTCTATCTTGCTCACTCTGAAGGAAGTCAGCTAGTTACCAAGTTGTGAGATGCCGTAAGGAGAGGCCCAGTCATGAAACAGGAAGGAGGCCTTAAGCCAACAGCCAGCAAGGAACCAAGACCTATCCAAAACCACCTGAGTGACCTTGGAAGCGGATCCTGCCCCGTCAATCCTTCAGACAAGACCATGGCTTCGACCAACAGTTTGACTACAGCCTTACAAGGTTTTGAAACAGAGGTACCCAGTTAAGCTGCACCTGGAAACCTGACCTACAAAAATGGAGATAACATGTTTATTGTTTTAAATCACTAAATAATGGGATAATTTGGGATAATTTTGTTACCTAACAATAGATAACTAATGCAGATTGAGGCATTTCTTTTCCCCCTACTCTCTATATAAGTAGGGCAATTTTATTCTTTTCTGTGGTATTAACTTCACAATGATCACTTCTGAATCTCTATTTTGAGCACTGACCCCTTTCAAATGCCCTACTACATATTTCTGCCTGAAGGTCCACACACCTCTTCAACCTCCGCAACTGATACCTCCTCCACTCAACTGCTTTCTGTCCCTCGTAATCCATACGTCAAATGATGTCCAAGCCTTCCCCTTAGCACCCCAGCCAGAAACCTAAGAATCAGCCTGGACCGTCCCTCTCCCTTACCTCCTATATCCAGTTACCAAACTTTACCAATTTAGTTCAGGACCACAATACCTCCTTCCCAGGCATCTCCCTCTGCACCCCAATCTCTCACACTAATAGTCTTAGTCACTGTGACCTCTCTCAACAGCAAAGACTACATCCCTCTCCTGCTAACAATATTTCAAAGGTCTGAGATATGAAACTCCTGTCTCCGAGCCTGGAACCCAAAGCCTTTGATGATGAGCCTGGTCTTCTAACATTCCCACCAACTTCACGATCAAGTAACATTCGTAGTCCTCCCAACTCGGCCTGCTCTGTCACGCTTCTGGTCCTGTGCACCCCTGCACCCTGTTTCCTCTTAGCTCACACACTCACCTGCCCCAGGCTGCTGAGTGAACTCCTACCCAGCCTTCAAAACTACTCAGGCTTTACTTCTTCTCTAAAGCCTTTCCTGATAACCTCCCAAGAGTAAATTATTCCTCTACTCACCTATCACTGTGCTTAGCAGATTGTACTCTCGTTATCTTTTTATATGCCTCTCTCCCTCTTTTGAGTCTCTCACCTGAGAACCTCTAGCATCTAGCACAGATCCCAGTCCACAATAGGATATAACAGTGTATTCGACAGAATTTTATTAGCTAGCCTAGGAACACTCCTCAGTGTTCAACTCAATAGTGGTTTGCGAATCAAAGGGTCAAAAGTATAAGAATCCACCTTCAACCTTCGTAAAAACCCGAAATCCCAACCCTGGGCTCAGGCACCCCTCTGCCGCCTCTTTTGCTATTATCCCTAAGCTTCTGTCCCATCCTGTCCTCTGCCCCCAGAGTCTTTCCAAAAATTTCACTCAATGTGATGCTCCACCTGCCAGAGCACAGAACAATTCAGATGTTTCTATTAAGGCAAAAAAAAAAAAAATTTATTTCTCCCTTTTCAGTATTTTTAAAACCTGCACACAAAGTCCTACTTAAGATATGTTAAGGATACCTAAAATAAGGTGTATTAACCACTCAGTCTTTGCTCCTGTTATCTAGCTAGTTCTTAAAGTAATTCCTAACAGGCAGGTGGGACTACAGGCAGAGGTCCTCAACTTTGGCCGTAAGGAATTTTGGCAAAATATTCACTCCTCGGGCTCTACCCAGACCTGTTGAACCCACCGTGGAAGGACAGTCCAATCAGGTATATTTCAATAAGAGTCCACAGGTGTTTCTGATGCATAGCAAGGATGTGAACCATTGCTTTATAGCATCTCTCATTCAACCTAGTAATTAGATAATGAGGCGAAACCCAGAGAAACGAACTGTGTCAAGATCTTAGAGCTACTGGCCAGCCCAGAGTTCTGATCTGGTTCCCCGACCACTATACAGGTGTAATTCCCCCAAACCATACTGCCTTTGCTACTGGGGCCTGCTGTGAGCTAACACCACAAGGGAGACACAGGAGGAAGGTACAGCCCTGCCTTCAAGGATCTGCTTGCAAGAAATCTATAAATTAGGAGTGAAGGAGCCAGTTGGAACATGTTTCTTCCATGAGCTGTAAGAATAAACCGAAGACTGGAACAGAGGCTCTGCTTCTTGTAAATTAGGTGTGGTCCTCAGGCTCTGGGGAAGTTCCCAATGCAGGCTAGCAAGTCTAGGCATTCTCTTGGCACAAAACTACTCAACGGTGAAGAGGTATCCACTTAGGTGGGGAACTGGGCAGGCATCAGTTAAAGGGCCTCTTTAAGCAAATCCCAGCCACACTTGAAGTGAGCATCTGTGGCCACCAGCCACAGCTAGCCACCCACCGCCTAAAACAAGCTAAGAGGTTCCATCTTCCCAGACAGGCACGCCGCCCCAGTTTATTTTAGCCTTCACTTAGGGCCATAGTCACCTTGCCATGGCCCTAAGCAAATGATCCTTGTCAGGGCAATAACCAAAGCCAGACAGAGAAATGACAAACTATTCCAACCAACTTTTCAAAGAGAGGGGAAAAAAAAAGATATTTCTGAGTTTATTTTTTGTGGGCAGCTGGAAAAAAAAATAAATCTACCAAATACCAACACTTCTCCAAAAGTTTTCTTGCCAGGACCATGATGACTGGTGTTAAGAATGCAAGTTTCCGGCAGAGAGAATATGACACATCACTGAGTCAAAGGCAGGTCCAGCCCCGGCTGAAAATCTTTGTCAGAACTGGGTTATGCTTTCACCATAAGAAGTTTAAAATGAGAGCAAAGGTGAAGTCCCGTCAATGACTCATTTTCCCACACGCTATGCTCACCTTTCAATATGATCAATAGACCAAGTTTTCCATGACCTTCCTTTGGGTTGCAAGCTGTTTCTGGCATTTTGGAGGGTGTGGCTCAGATTCTGAGGATGCCTCCAGCACTGTGCCGACCTATTCCCCACCAGGAACCCAGAGCAATTAAGACTGCACAAAACAGTAACGACAGTAAAAATTTGTGGACAAGAAAGAGGGAACTAAGAGGCAAACGGTGCAAGTACACTGTATTCATTCTTCTCCAACTTTTAAGAGAAGACTGGTCTATAAGCTGACGCCTGTGCTGTGGGAACCTAAAGCTATGACACTTGAGAATAATCAATCCTGATCCAGGACTTCCAGACTACTGCACGTGTGCATACGCGTGCTTGTGCACGTGCGCGCTCTCACACACACGCTCCCTCCCTCTCCCTGGGTTTCAAGGGCAGCAGAATCACAGTCACCTGCTTCCTCTTCCCTCTTCTCCCCAGGGAAGCCTAAGGAAACAGCAGGAACTCTGGGGCAAGCAGTTGCGACTTTCTAGGAGGTGACACCATCCTCCAGCCCAAAAGGGACTGTCCAGAGCGAATGGCAGGCATGGGTGCTGACCCATGGAGGTTGGGAGCTGCGGGATTAGAGGGGTGTTTCCATCAACAGGAGGAGGAGGGAGAGCCCTCGGTGGACTGGCAGGAGGGAATCAGTGCACAGTGCCCGCAGCCTCCTTCCCCTCCTCAGTTCAAACGGTCAGAAACCGGGCCTTGAGTGGGGCCATCCTCCCAGGGCAGCAGGGATACCTCACAAGTAAACAGGGAGAAGGATCCATCTTGAACCATCCTGTTCTGTGCTCTGCCCTGAACACAGTTCAAAGGCAAGAGTAAAATTTAAGTTAGCATAACTTCTAGAGCAAAACGACCTCAGCCTCAAAATTTCCTTCACATTGGTTTCTGAAATAGATCTTACTCAGAACAGAAAACCATTCATTCCCTGTATATGG
The DNA here is from genome assembly GCF_005190385.1 of Monodon monoceros. Lineage (NCBI taxonomy): Eukaryota > Metazoa > Chordata > Mammalia > Artiodactyla > Monodontidae > Monodon > Monodon monoceros. The sequence goes on from NW_021703775.1 coordinate 62,192,804, forward strand.
ACAGTTAGAAAAAGTGAACACTGATAATAAATCACAGGTTAGCAAACATTTTCGAATAAAGGCCATAGAGTAAATATTTGAGCCTATGAGCCAAGAAGTAATAAAGGATATTATACTTAAACAACAAAAGAAAACCTCCCACAAATTTGACAAAACTTGAAAAATATAGGACAATTATTTGTAATATAAACCTCCTAATGTGAAGAATATCCTATTTGGGGGATGACAATTTGCTTAACTGGGGTTCAAAGTCAGTGCCCCTTATCAAAATCAACTGTGAACGTTAATCTGTCAATGCTTATCTGTAATGCAATTCTACACATTTCATCTCTGAAATGTCTTTTCACGCTTACGGGCAATACCAAATACTTATATCCATGAGCAGAGGGTTTTAGTTAAGTATATTCATCATTTGGGTGGCATTTAAGAAATTCGGTTAAATGCTTCTCTTGATATTTTCTTTTTAGTATGTCATTAGATTGCAGATTCTTCACTTCCAATTGAAATTAGGTGGAAGTTCCTGATTTTCAGTTAAATGGATTTTGAAATATGGAAACTTCCTTTGTCCTTGCATTGAGGTCTGAAAAGCAGTACTGGTACTTAGTTTAAGAAAATGTATTTGCTACAACCTTGTTTGGGAACAGAGATCTCTTCATTTTTGACAGCACAGGAAATACATAAAGCAGCTTGACGTTACTAGTGAGACGACAACCAGTATTGTTTGACTAAATGACAACTTCAATATTAAGTTTCACCTGTAAGTGTTGTTTTGCCTTGTAGTTTTATGTTGAATTCACCATCAACTCTTCAGTGAAAGCTTAACGTCCAAAGCCATTCAATGTTCAATAATGGTGGCTAAAGGCAATTCTTCCTTTTAAGAATTTTCACCTCAGCCTGGGCTTAAAGATTTTTGCGAAGAACACACACACACTTGTACCACTATCAGGCCATCAAACTGTTTGTGCAGTAAGGCAAATGAGGATATACAGGTTCTGTCTGACAAAAATTCATAGTTGACCAACATGAACCTAAGAGAACAAATGAAGTTTACTAGCATCACTTGTTCAACAGCACAAGACAAATTCAAGTATCTGCAAAGTCCTGGTGATGAAAACAGCGAAAGGCTTTAAATACCTTACATTTCCACGAGCTTTGTAGATTTATCCAACCAAGGCTTTTTCTGCTTTACACGTGCTGGGTTGGCCAAAAACTTTGTTCTGGTTTTCCATAACATCAAGACCCGAACGAACTTTTTAGCCAACCCAATGTTTTTATCATCATCGATCCTAAACCACCTTAGCAGATTCCACTTCACACTGTACTGAATTCATATTCTCTTGATTTTTTTTTTTGAAAATCTAATGTTCTATACAGACTATTCAAAGAGGCTAACTTTTCTGTCACTTCAAACTCTGTGCTGACCCCTCAGGAAAACAGCAACTGAGTGGTACTGGTACTATTTGTCAACTCATCAGGAGCCAAGGAAAACAGCCCAAAGCCATTTGCCTTGTTAATTAGCTACTGACATTGAGCCCAAAGTCCTCAACTCCTTTAGCAACAGTTCTCTCCTCAAGACTAATAGTTTGAACGATTTTGTTCTCTCTGAACACATTTCTTCAGCTGCTGCAATAAAACATGTTTTCATTAACTCACCGTCAAACAGCTTTTCTGGCTTGGCTAACACAAGCCACTTGGAAACTTACACTGGCTGCACCTCATTTTCAGTTTTGATTTTTGGGAAGAAACTGCTGTTATGAGATAATTGGTTTTAAGTTTTCCCATCTTTTACTGTCACATTCCTGTGAGTTGGGCATATTGTAATGAGTGCTTAATCTGCTGATGGAGATCTATATTCTTTTAGGGCAGTTATCTTGTCGGCATGTAATAAATAAGATGCTTTGCCATCTCACCAGTAATAAAGTAACCTACACTCCACTGGGCCTTTAAAGCACACCACTCACAGCCCGCTTTTCTCCTCTCTCCTTGTTTTGACATCAAGAATATGCACTGATAAATAAAGTGTCACTGTAAAGCAATACACATGGCAGTGAACACTGTTGAGTGAGAACTTTATCACTGATTTGCAGTGCACAGAGCGGCAGTGCCAGGTGACAAGGGTGCTCTACACAGCCTCTGTCACAACTCCTCAACTTTGCTGTTGCAGCGAGAAAGCAGCTATAGACAATACATAAACAAACGAGCATGCTGTGCTCCAGGAACACTTTACTTCTGGCAAACCTCGTGAAACTTGAGTTTCATAAATTTTTACATTATATGTCATAAAACGTTACTCTTTTGATTTGTTTCAGTCAGTTTAAAATGAAAAAACATTCTTAAAGGCAGTACAAAAACAGGAACTAGCCATTGATTTACACCGATGGATTTGGAGCCATCAGCAAGGTTACGTCATCATCATACTCTTACCCTTTCCATCTGAGGAAGGTGGACAGAAAGGAGAGTGCCACTGGGTCCATAAGGGAGTAGACATAATGACAATATAGAATGAAGAAAAGAGGGGGCTTAGAGATGCCACAGATAAACCTTGTCCATTTCATAGTTTTGCTCAGGTCTAGTCAATTTGCCTTCAGAGAAATTTCGAATGACGAGATCCCTGATGCCTGATTACAGGTCTGGTTGTTATTACAGTAACCACCACCATCTATGGACTAACATCCCAGGCAATGACCTTGGAGTTTTACATTTAAATCCTCTCTATACAGTTATGACATTGGTGATATTATTCCCCAATGAGAAAACTAAAGTTCAGACAGGTTACATGATTTCCCACCAGTCCTACTACCGGTAAATAGCAGAGCAAAAGTATGAACTCTGTGGCCTGTCTGATCCTTAACACTGCTGCGGACAGCCTGAGTAGGGCACCTGGGCTGTCAGGGAAGTGAGCTCAAGGAAAGAGCAAATGAGGCCAGGAAAAAAAAAAAAAAAAAAAAAATCAGTCCTTTAGCAAAGAATGGCCCCTCTAACTAGGAAAGTCATTATCTTTGACCAAAACTGAGGCTTACTAGGGGCAGACGTGGTTCAAAGAAGAGAGGGATTCGGTTCTCATCAAGCCAGCCACATCCTGTGAAAGCAGGTATAGAACAGCACAGCCTCGTCACCTCCTCCTGGTAAGAAAGGCAAGTGTGTAGGTCCCATGCAGAGGCACCTATCTTTGGATGAGCATGGTTTCCATCCCTCCTGGGTGACTGCTCCAGGGTCATGGGCAGTAGAAGAGGGAGGGGAAAGTGTTTATCCAACTTGACTCCTCCCCCATCCTATTCCTGGCCTCTTCCATCTTCCTTAAGGACGGGCCTGGGAACCTGCCAATAAGATAAAGATGAGTACCCAAATCTCCCCAGTAGCTCCACCTGGATGGATGAAGGAAGACTTGGTTAGAATGCTAGAACTTATTAAGGAAAATTATCATAGGTCATTAATACCTTAATGTTAGTTTTCTAAACTTTTTTCAAATTTCTAGCTGCCCTAGGTACCTAGAAAAGAGAAATATTAATGGTTGCGGGGAGAGCGAACAGGTTGGGGAAGTACATAAAAAGGTGCAATTTGATCTAGTTTGATGTATGCTTCGAAAAAGAAGTAGGATTTGGAGAGACAGAAGGAACACATGACAACATGCCAAGGAAGAAAACTGCCCTAAGTCAGAATGAGGCTAAGCGTTAGGGTCACAGATGGAAAGTATGAAAAATGATGCTGGAGAAACAAAGTGCTGGAGAAACAAAGTAGGCTTAAGGCAGTCAGAGTAACATGAATTTAAGACTACAGGAACTAGGGCCCCAAAGAGTAGGGAAATATTTCAGAACAAGGTCTGGGGAGCTATCAAATGTAGCATCTGTAAAAGACATAGATCCAATTGAAGGGGTTAGAATCAGAGAAACCAGAAAAAACGTATCGTGGTAGTTAGGAGAAACATTGTCTCTCTTGCTTCTGCAAGTCTTCTATCAGCTTTTGTTCTGGATGATCTTTTAAAGGATTCTGGACAGCCCACAGACTTGGAAGACAATGTCTCCCTCTGGGGCAAAGGGCTGATTTGTTTTCTGTCCAGGAAAATGAAAAGAACATCTCCCTCTGGGGCAAAGGGCTGATTTGTTTTCCGTCCAGGAAAATGAAAAGAACATCTCCCTCTGGGGCAAAGATGAGGCAAGGTTTGCTAGAGCTTCTTGTAGAGAATGGGATTTTCTGAGTTCAGGGTTCCCTGCCTGTGACACAAACCAACTAAGTCAGTAGCATCCACCTGCGCATTTCCCAGTGGGACTTAGGGGCTATGAGGAATCAATGTGAACATGAAAGTACGGCCACCTGCTAGGCTGTGAGTAATAAAGTCCTCTGTCTGACTTAGGATTCTTGTGTCTTCCATCAGCATCCATGAAACTGTGGGAGGGTAACTTGTTAGCTTGTGATCGGGATAAAATCTCAAACTCCTCAGTTCTTGAAAAACCACCACCAGACTGGTGTCTCAGTGTAGCAGATTTGCAAGATACAGGTCAACCAGTATAAATCAAATGTTTTTCTATATATTAGCAGCAGCTCGTTAGAAAATTCTATTTAAAACTTTATTCCATTTACAGAGTAAAAAAGCATACAACACTTAGGAAAACATTTAACAGAAGATATTTTAAAACGCCAATCTGAAAATTATAAAACATAATGTAGAGACATACCATGTTCATGAATTGGAAGAATAAATATTACTAAGGTGTCAATTATTCCAAATTGATCTATAGCAACAGTTTTCTATCTCTGTTCTCAGGGCTCCTTTGACACTTTAAAAATAACTGAACATCCCCAAAAGCTTCAATTTATGTGGGTTATATAAATTTTACCACTTAAAATGAAAAAAAATTTTAAATGATCACTCATTAAATGCTAACATATTATAAAAATTCATTCTTCCTAAAATAAATTTTAAGTGAAAATATTTGCATTGTTTTACATTTCTGCAAATATTTTTAATATTTAACATAATATAAGATAGCTGGATTTTCCTACCTGCTTCTGTATCTAATCTATTACAATATCCCATATTACATAGCCTCTGGAAAACTCATTGTAAACTCCTGAGAGAATAGGAGCAAGAAAGCAAATAATGCCTTAGTATTATGAAAACAGTTTTGATCTGGTAAATGTCAGGGTTTCCAGATTCAAGACAATGCAAACTGTAACCCCACTGGGCTTTAAGAAATAAATATGGCAAGCTGATTCTATCATTTATATGGAAATACAAAGGGCCCACAAACATCAAAAAACAGTTCAGAAAATGAACAAATTTGGAAGATTTACAGAATTTGATTTTAAGACTTACTTTCAAAACTATAGTATTCAAGACAGCATGGTTCTAGCATAAGGAGATCAACAAATAGATCAACAGAATAGGCTAACAATTACCACAAAGCAGCGGAGATATAGTTGACTGATTTTTTATTAAAAGGTGCCAAAACATTCCAAAAGGGGAAAAGAGCCTTCTCAAAAAATAATACTGGAACTAGACAACAGTATGAGAAAAAAAAAAAAAAATGAACCTGGATCCTTACCTCACACTACACACAACTCAAAAGTTAATCACAAACCTAAATGTAAAAGTTAAAACTATAAAGCTTCTAGAAGAAATCACAGGAAAATATCTTTCTAACTTGGGGATAGGGAAAGATTTCTTAAATAGCACACAGAAATCAACCATATAAAAACAGATGAATTAGACTTCAAAATAAACAACTCCTGCTCAAAGACATTTTGAAAATTAACAGACTAGCCACAGATGGGAAGAAAAAAATGCAGTGTATGTGTGACAAAAAACTGATATCCAAGATATGTAAAGAATTACAACTCAATAAGGGAAAAACCCAGTAAACAAATGGGCAAAATATTTAACAGACATTTCACTAAGGAAAATATACAGGTAGCCAATGTGTGCACTAAAAACCATTCACCATCATTAGTCGTCAAGGAAATGCAAATGAAAAACACGGTGAGATACCACGATACACTCCTAAGGAAGATAAATATTCAAAAGACTGACAATATCATATGTTGGCACAGATATGGAGCAACCAGAACTCTCTCATCCACTCTTAGTGGGAGAGTCAAATAGTAAAATCACTTTAGAAGAAGGTCTGACAGTTACTTACCAACCTAACCAAACACCTACCTTACTACACGGCAATTCCACTCTTAGGTGTTTACCCAACAGAAGTGAAAGCATATGTCCACGCAAAGACTAGAAACAATCCCTTGGTATTCAACAGATGAAAAGGAATGAACTACTTATTCAGATGATAGTATGAATGAATCTCAAAAACAGTACAGAGAGGAAAAGAAGCCTTATAAAAAAGGTATACACTGCATGTATGATTCCATTTATACAAAGTCTTAGAATAGGGAAAACTAATAATGAAAAGAGCAGAAGAGCAGTTTTCTCTGGGGTAGAAAGTAGGATTAAGTGGGAAAAGGCATGAAGAGACCTCCTAGGTAACATGTATACATTTCTCAAAATTCTAAGGGCACATGTAAGAATTGTGCTTTTCAGTGCATGTAAAATTTACATTTAAGTGATAAGCAAATATTGACCTCTACGTAGTGATATGTATGCTAAAGCATTTACAGGTAAAAACATACTGATGATGTAGCATCTTAGTCTGAAAAGCATCAAGAAACCAGGATGGATTGATGGATGAACACTGTAGTTCCAAGGTAGAAAAACCACTATGAGATTTGTTAGGAAAATGAAATTATTCATAAATATAGACTAAATTATACTCCATAACCACTTTGGGGAATAATTAGGGACAAAGTAATCAAAGTGAAAGGAACATGCCAACCCAAACTAGTAGTTCCTCCATCTCAGTACCAGGCAAAAAGCCCCTTGTTATTGTTATATGATCTAATATAATCAAGTACTTGGCTACAATTCATTTTCAGTTTTCATTTGTTCAACTGTCTCCAAGAGCCGTTTCAGAAAAAAATCATAAAAATATCATTTTTATTTTTAAAAAAGCTGCCACACACAATAAAATTCCAGCTGCTGTAAAACATGAATTTTTTAAAAATATAAACACTATATTTTAACTTGAAAACCAGAAGCCTTTCTGACCTCCTAACTTTCCTTTGAATATGAAAGTAATCCTCCCTCTGATCACTTTGCTATTGAAGGTCACAAATATTTCAGTCTTACCCATCAGAAACGCATTTCCACACAAAAAATTGAATTTTAAATTCAGTGCTACAAATGGCATGTAAAAGTTCCCTCCCCTCTCTGCCCCGCCCCCGCATACATCACAGTCACACACACACACAGACCCTCAAGATCATTTATTTACACACAAGCCCAAGTTAAAATGTAAACCTTAATGGCAAAATAATTGTGCCATTATACTTAGTGCTTAAATTATTCCCAATAAGAAGCAAAAGCAACACGTTACTAAAATCCACTTACCCTGAATGCATTTATTCCTACAGATATTAGAATTAAATACCTGTGTGTGTTCTAGGACTAGTGAACTTTAAAAGGGGTAAGTCAAAAGAAAAGAGATCCGTATTACCATTGTCATTTAGCCTCTCCACATTTATTTCCTCTCAACCTGCTTTTCACAGTTTCAGAAACCCAAATTCTCAACCCATCATGCACCAGCCTGTAAACTAACTTAAATAATACCTGGTTTTAGAACTTGAACAGTAGAAGGCTAAAGCATGTGGGAGTGAAAGTCTGCAGTTTAAAAATAGGCCTATGTGCACAGTCCAAAGTCAGCTTGCAAGAGAGGAACTATGAAGAATTTCTAATACTGCCTGAACCAACATCTAGAAGAAGTTGGATCTCTTTTTCCAAACTTCTCTTGCCTATTTTCTTTTTTAAAGAACTGAATGAAAGGCCAGTCTGCCTGCCAGAAGTCTAGGAATAGACTGTCTTCATATTTGCCATAGACGTATCTGAAGTCTTGAAGGCATTTCTCCGTTTTTCAGGGATGTGTCTGATTTATATTCAGAAATTCACACCATTTTCCTCTGTCTCAGTGAAAAAGCTTTTATGCTCTTATTTTATTGCCTCCAAGTTAGTTTCAAAAATCCACTATAATTATATGCTGAACGAAAAACATTCTCCCCTCCTGCAAAATCATCTTACGATTTCCTTACCAATCTGGTATATGAACATGTGAATACCCCTAACTGAATGTATCCCTGTACCTTTCCCACCTCTTTAGACCCAGACTTCCTAACCACAAGCCTCTCAAATCTGAAGGCTCTAAGAGTGAGTGTTTGGCTCAGCTGTTTTAGTCCTATAGAGGTTCTCTGTCTTACATCGAGATTTTTCAGTTCAACCGGTACACTGGGCACTGTGGTCCTAGCAAGTCTAAACAAAAAAAGGAGTCCCTTTAAGGTGTTTGAAATTAGATCCCAAGGCTCGCTTGAGGTTTCCACATTCATTCTTTTGATTTATGGGTCTCATTACTGGGGATGGCTGAAATAGCTCTCTCCTTTCTCTCCACCAGTGGCTTCAAAGCACTGTACGCTTGGTTACCCAAGTACATTAAAACTAATTTAAATCATCTTAAGCACCAGTGTGCTCAACAAACCAGAAAAGACCCTGGAATCCAAAATATATGGTCACATTTTATACTTAACGGGACACAAAGTAGCAAATCCATCAACATAATGGTATGGCTTGTTATGGGCACAGGCAAGACATTTCTTAAACATTGTACTACCTAATTCTGCCTTTTAAAGATGAAATTCACATCATCCTTCAGCTCCTGAAAGGCAAACTTAAATTAATGATGATCACTTATAAGGATAACTCCAAGTGACCGTGAAGGTGTATGGCTGTGAGAAGATAAATGCCTGTATTTGTGTAAACCACAGGTAAAATTAACAAGCTGGCAACATTTTCCATCTTCTCCTTGAAGCATTGTCATTTCAATGCACACGTCATGTCACTTCCTGAGCTTAAAAGGAAATGCTTTTTCTCCTGCTACACTTACACAAAACTGACATTCTCAACATAAAATAAAAATAGGAACAATTGAATTACTACCAGTTAAACAGAGTTTCTGGAATCAAAAGTATAACCAAAACACTTGACACTGCTTTTCTGTGCTAAAAATCATATCAAAATACGAAATTCAATAAAAATTGCTTCTTAATGTGCTATTAATAAATTATCAACTTGAAATGCAGATATGCAAAATTGATCTTGTGTATTTATTATACAGCAACTATGTATGATTCCATATCTAGAAAAAGATTCCAGAACATTCACATTTTTGAAAAAAATGCTTGATTTAATGGGAAGAACTAGGTTTAAAAGTTATTCAAGTCGTTTTATTTCTGGCTTTGCTTAGGCAAATCACACTTTGGAAGATTTAGTTTCTCATCTGTAATGGAGGTGGGTTAAGTTCATTTCCAATTTCATCTAGGCCTCTAAGAATCTATAATCAATGGTCTTTTGCAGGCATTAATCTCTTTCAAATAATAGCTTTTAATGCTAAATATAATTCCATTACTAAATTCTTACTACTTTCATAAATATTGGCAAATTTCTATATACTTCCTTGTAGATAGTTATTACTGGTCTCCAAGAACTTTAGAAACACCGTAAAACACTTCTCATTTAACAGTTACCACTTTGAGGAAGTGGAGAAGTCCAGGTATACCGAGGCCAAAGTAACTAGAATCCAAAGATAGAAACATTTCTAGGTTTCTAACTCTTTACCTAGGAATCAAGTTGAAAGAGCTCCCAATGGCCAAAGGTGGGATAATTTGAACAAAATAATGATCATATAACCGGAAGAATAAAATGAGGCTAAATTAACATAAATAAATGATTGAATAACTAAGTGGGGAAGAAGGGACAGACCCTTGATTTACAAATAACGTATGAAGATATGTCCCTGCTCCCTTCCCCCTCCAGAGAGACAGCTTAATTCCCCTTTCCTTGAGTGTGGATGGCATTCAGTGATTTGCCTCCAAAGCACAGAGTATGAAATGTGGAAACATTAATTATACAGTGGAAGAATCTGGCAGACAATACCATAACCAAGTGGTCAAGATAAATATCACCAGTGATAATTCAAGTTCCTTTCTCAAACACTCTCATACGATGTGATGAAAAAGGCACTTTACCTTTGCAGTATTCTTCTCCCAAACCCATAATCCTAGTCTAGTCATAAGAAAGCACTGATAAACCCAAATTTACAGACATCCTACAAAATACTTTCAAAAGTGTCCAGGGAAGACTGAAAAACTGTCGATTACAGGAGATTAAGGAGACATGACAACGGAGTGTGAAGTGTTATCCTGTCCTGGAACAGAAAAAGGACATTAATGGAAAAACTAGTGCAGTCAGAATGAAATCTATACAGTCTGTAACACTACACCAATGTGAGTTTTAGTTTTCACAAATGTACCATCATTGTACAAAATGTAACATTAGAAGAAACTAGGTAAAGATAGGGGAACTCCCACTATTATCCTTGCAAGTTTTCTGAAAAACTAAAGTTATTCCAACTACAGTTTATTAATATTAATAAATCAAGATGTTCTTTAAACATTTAGAGTCAAATGTTTTACATGGTGGCTCAAACTCCATGAAAACTCACTGAATTAAAAATATGCCAATATGGGACTTCCCTGGTGGTCCAGTGGGTAAGACCCCATGCTCCCAATGCAGGGGGTCCAGGTTTGATCCCTGGTCAGGGAACTAGATCCCACATGCATGCCGCAACTAAGAAGTCCGCGTGCTGCAACTAAGACCCGGCACAGCCAAAATAAATAAATATATTTTTAAAAAATATGCCAATAATCCAAGGAATTTTGAAATATGCTGAATAAAATAAACATCTTAACACCTCAAAGATATTCCCTAAAGAAAATTTTGAGATACATTCGTTGCTTTAAAGCACTGTTTCATGATAACTCACGATTTTATGGAATTATAAAGTAAGAAAAGCCTCCCAGTTTCTATAAAGGAAAACTCTCCCCAATGCCAGAGATATCTACTAGGTACTTGGACTTCCTCACCTTTAACTCCAGTTCTGAACTATAAAGGGAGGACTGAGAAAGGAATGCAGAAAATTGTCAAGTCAATGACCTCATGGAGAAAGTATCTTCCTGAAAGTCAAATAAGGGAGAACACTGAGACTGAACCTCGTGTGTAATCTGAGATTTCCCACAAGACAAGGAGTCTGTCATTTGCGCCCTAGTCAGACATCTGCTTAGGCGATGCACTGAGTGATCTGTGCCCCCTTCCCTGCCTGTCTGCACAGGTGAGAAAAGTGGAGAACCCAGCGAATGGAGAGGTGAGCTGTGAGACGAACAGCCTGCCCTTCTGTCAACTGTAGGGCAAAGAAGAGTGACCATCCCATGAGTTAAGTGGACAATCACAAAATGAGCAGGGCGGTGACAACGTTCTGTGTTTGCCCTAGTGTTTTCTTCTTCCTGGGCACCTAGAGGGACTACATTTCCCAGCCTTCCTTGAAGCTAGATCAGGACCTTGTAAGTTCTCCCCAATGGACATGTGAGTGGAAATAACTCTCTAATTCTAGTTATAGGCAAGTAAGAGTGGGTGTGAGATAACAATATACTAAACTGAATGAGTTGTACACTTTAAAGCTGGTGAATTGTGTGGCATGTTAATACTATCTTTAAAAAGATGTTACGGGGGGTGGGGGAGAAAAAAAAACGTGGGTATGAGTCTCTAAGCTCTCTCTCCTTAACTCAGAGTTGGAAGCAAAGAACTACAGATGAGGGGCTGCAGAGTGGAAGCAACTGGGCCTTTGATTCACTATTGGAGAAGAGCCAGCATGGTGAGCCCCAAGTGCCACATTGGACTATGGCATGAATGTGTTAAGCTATTGAGATTGTATTTGTTACTACAGCGAAACTTGGTCTATCCTCATTAATGTAAAGATAGCTTAAGCTTCCTTGCTTAGTATCCTACTAAAGGTGCTTACTCATAGATACCACGAATGGACACTCATTCCTTACCCATCCCTCCACCCTGCCCCAAACCTCAGAGGACTGAAAGTAGACCATGCACCACTTCCTTCTTCCATCAACCTAGCCCCACCTCTCAACAGAGACTGAAAGAGAAGGAGAATTTTTTAGTCTAGTTTGGGATTGGAGTTTTAAAACTGAAAGAGACCCAAAAATCATGGACTCTGACCAAGATGGTAGATTTTAACAAAGCATAGTTCTAAAATGGCAATTATGAAAAATAAAACCATTTATTGTTAAAGGCTCCTTGATAAACTTATTTCCCTTAGCATCTCAGTCTCTGCTTTGTCCTGTATCTTGGCTCTACGTGTTTTTTCTTTTAGACAATATAAGTTTATTGTCGATAAAAAGCATGGTTGCCAAATAGTAAATCAGGTCCATAGACTCACATGTAATATCAGACACTGACTATTTGGGTTTTCCTAAAATACATTTCTCCTAGATTTCAATAAAGGAGTTTCTTTGTTTTGTCCAACATGTTCCCATTCAGTTTTGGATAGAAAATGTTTAAATATGTCTAGAGAACCTAATTTAATCTTAGCTAGATATGAACATTAAAAATGGTTCACAATTTAATGAACATTAGCAGACACCTCCTTCAAAGAATCAGTGCACCATTAAAAATGTTTTCACCTAAAGCTTTCCAAATACCACACATGCATATATTTGGCCATCAGTAAAATTTGGATTATGAGCGCTCATGGTTATTTCCCATAACAACGGTCATATGACATGGCCTTCCACTGGAGAGCCAGAAAGCTGCCTTGGTCCTGGCTGAAGTGTCATGGCTCTGGACAAAAAAAAACACATGGAATGCCACATGAGCTTGTCCGCCTGAGGCACAGGCATGAGACCAGGCTGAAACCCTAAAAGTCAACGACTATAAAACTGGACTGAGATATGCAAAGCTGACTCCCAGCTTCACACACATCTGTTTAAAATTCAAACAGCTTGTGCAAACCATGGATCGGTATTCCAATAAAACTGCAAAGGGCTGTATTCATTTAAAAAGATGAACGTATGTGCCCATGTCTTTCGGTTCAACATTTCCTGGGGAGAGTTGACAGGCCTACTAGGACTGAGATGCTTGTAAGCCTAGCAGAATGAACAAGGTGTGGGAACAGAAATCAGCCGGCTTTTGATTAGAAATCACCAGCATCCCCGGGCCCATGACACACTATGCAGGAGGCCAAGGCTGCAGACCCCCAGCAGCTTCACACAGATCATAAAACTTGGCGACACCAGCTCTGGGAACCCAAGAGTAGCCCTAAGTGCAAGTGAGCCATCACAAACAAAACCCTGCTCTGAGACAATGCTGATATATTGACAGGTACATCCAGAGAATTCTCAATTTCAGCAAAAGCAGCACCACCATAGTTGGGATGAAGGCGGTTACCTACCTGCTTTCACAGCACTTTCCCTGCCTTAACTCACTGAACTTCACAGTAAGACTGAAGTGACCGTGCTCATCTTCTGGCTGAAGAAACTTCATCAAAAGGTTCAATAACTTGCCCAGATTATAAAGCTAGGATGAGGCAAAGGAGAAACCTGACCCCAAGAGTTCTAAATCCAGAGCTTTTTCCCTAGACCAAAGCTCTCATACCCCACTTTTAGGACATTCAGGTGACAACATAGGTTCAAAGATATCTGCATGATCTGATACATAGAATAACTCCTATTCTTTGAGTGGCTGTCAAAAGGTAAGTAGTAGCATCTCGGTCTCTGTCTGGAAAAAACTGATTCCAGAAACAGTACACAACTCACCTATATGTTGGCTATCAAAATGTGTAAGTCAGTTAATGATTATATATTCTTTAAAAATATATAGGACTCCAATTTTTTTTTTTTAATGGTGGTAGTTGAGGATCCTGAATCCAGCCAGGTATATAAGCCCATGAGGTTAGATGATCTCCACTTCTAGCTTCGCAGTAAGGTTTCTGATTGTGTTTGTTTTAAAGCTGCATTAACTCGGTCTATCAAGCCCTCAAAATGGGGCTAGTTCAAACTGAGATGAAAAGTGTAAAACTACACACTGGTTTTCAAGACTTAACGTAGAAAAGCTGCTGTAAGATCTCATTCTCTATTGATTACATGAAATAAAGTTTTAGATATATGGGGTTATACAAAGTGTATTACTGAACAATTTCATCTTTTTGCTTTTTAATGTGGCTACTAGGAAACTTAAAATTACATACGTGGCTCGCATCATATTACTACCGAACAGTGCTATCCTGAAGGCAGAATTCGCCATCAAAACTGTCGCTACCAGAGAGATGGCATTAACAGGCCTCGCAGAACCTCTGCAAGGCTTTCCCTCCTTCCCTCCCAGCTGCCAGAGCCTCGCCAGCAGGGCACAGCCCTGCTTCCTTCAGTAAAAGACCCCCTCCTTCTCCACAGTCCAGCCCACACCTCCCGGACTCTCAGATAAGCGGTGGCCCCACTCAATCTATGGGGCACGGCCTTCTCTCCTTCCTCTTCCCCCTCTCCTGTCATTGCTGCCACCTTTCCCAGTGCAGGAAAGACTGAGGGGTGTTTCAGGGATTTTTCAGTCTCTGAGACCAGGATGATTTTGTAAATAAGTTCCAGCACATTTCCTTTTGTATGCCAATGGCCTACCAACTTTTATGATCATGTACCACATCAGAAATAAAGTTTAGCCTAACCCCCAATATATGGTTATTTACAAATTATATACATATTTACTGCATTAATATGTACATTATATATCAAATACAAATTTGGAAAGCTGAGATAAAGATGAAGTTAAGAATTTAAAAAACAATTTTGCTTTATCTTTTTTGTTCTCACCAAAAACACTTCAGTGACTGCAACGTGACCATCTGCTTCATTTTTGTTTTGTTTTGGTTTTTTTTTGTGGTACGCGGGCCTCTCACTGTTGTGGCGTCTCCCATTGCAGAGCACACGCTCCGGACGCGCAGGCTCAGCGGCCATGGCTCAAGGGCCTAGCCGCTCCGCGGCATGTGGGATCTTCCCGGACTGGGGCACGAACCCGCGTCCCCTGCATTGGCAGGCGGACTCTCAACCACTGCGCCACCAGGGAAGCCCCATTTTTGTTTTTTTTAAATCTTGGTTTAACACTTTTCCAATAGAGCAACTCAAAGGTCTAAGTTCAGTGTATTTCAATATTCAGCTTCAAGGTCTGGTTTAGCTAAAACAGACACCTGACAAAGACAGACCCAGAAAGAAACGTGCTTCCAAAAACCTCATGTTTCAGTCTCATACACTAATTACTCAAAGGCTTTTAAAAAAATTAAAATTAGTAGCTTTCTTTTTTCCCATCACTCGATTGGTCTTGCAAACTAATTGGAAGATGTTTTAATTCAGTTTGAAAACCTTTGGAAGATTTTGGTTTGTTTCCAAGGGTTAAGTGTGCAGATATGAGTTTTATACATAAACACAACTACCGTTTTGACCAATGAAAATCACCTAACAATGGAAGTATTTCCATATACTTATTTTATCAATGTTCTTTCCACAATTAAGTATTTGCAGGGCAATAATACCATAGCCATGTACTACGTAAAAGGCCAGCAATTTTGAAATGCCCGTCTCTGCAAGAAAAATTCTTAATCCACATTACATTCAACAACTCTCCTTTAAGTAATTTGCTCCAGCTACCAATTGTGGTACAAAAGATTACAATGATCACCACCCCATATCGTTACAAAGTACAGTAAGATTTTTTTTTTTTTTGGCCTTTTAAAATGGTATAATCTGTAAATCTTTTCAGTTGGGTAGAGATAAACTTCTATCAAGGAAGTCAGCCCACCTGTGGGCAGAATGTACACTCTTCCCTTGAAATACTCAGGCTGCACGCCCTGCCACTGACCTTCTGGCATTTGGACCACATGAAGGCATCAGGGTCAGTCTGTATGCTGCTTATCAGTAAAGTTTAATTCCTATTTTTAGATACAAGTATGTATAAGTAGAATGTCTACTTTTTTTTCTTGCATCCTAATGGAAAGTCTTACACAAGTGAGGTACTCGCACCTCAGACCTTGGAAAGAGCTGTTGTAGATATCACTGTGCCAGGCAAACATTTAACTGTTGCAACCACTTCTAACCCAGCTTGTTTTGCTCTTCTAGTAGAGGCCAACAACACTGTTCTCCGGAAGAAACCTGGAGCATCTGTACTGCACTCCCAGAATCCCATCATGGTTCTGGTTCTGTCTTTCCTGCCAGTACTTGGCTGCACCGTAAGGAATGGGTTCAATTATGGTCATACACCTCCTCGTACTAAATAAACGCTCTTAGCCTCTTTCCACCAAGACAATTCCACCTGAAATCCTCAGCTTCCAAACTCCTGATGGCCCTTTTGTTCTCTTTACAAGAGACCTCCGGAATCTACCACTCCAGAATGATGCCAGGTAACAGCACTACAGATCTTACCTTATTCAGAGCCACAGTGCTGGGTTTATAACCACATAGGTTTTTTTTAAGTTGTTTCCTTTAACAGCTCTATTTAATAAGAGGTCCAAGCGCTTTTCCTTTGGAACATTTAAAAAGATCTTCTAGAAAACAAGGTATAAATAAATACTGTGAACATGGAGTCTGAGTCAGAATCATCTGACCTTAACCCCCTTTTCGTCTCTACAACACATGACCCCCCAACCAGGTTTTCCCAAAATGTCGTTTCATTTATGTCATATTCTCAACCTTGCTTGCATCTGATTCCCCTAATAGGAATACTCCATGTGAAACAGGCTCAGACCATTTTCTCCCTAAATTTCCTCCCCTGAGCAAGTGCTTACACATTTTCCCCCAACTAAAATGCCATTTCCTCTACTTTCAGCCTCTTGAATACCACCCATCCATCCAGCTGTGGCTAAAACCTGCCACCCAGCCTACCGCCCTCCTCCTAACACAATCCCTTAGGCTTCACGCTCTGCTTGTAGACCCCTTGTCTTCTCAAAAAGATCGTAATGTACACTGTCTTGTCTTCTCCAATATATAGCATGGTACAGTGCATAAGTTAGGGTCACCCTATAAGTTGGGTTGATTTTTTATTAAACACAAAAACATAGTTTGTGTAATTACAGCTATATAACCAGGAACACACATTATCTGGAGTACTTCTTTTATTAAGTTAAAAAAAGTTTTCTTGGCCAATTGTTAATTACGTTGGGAAGAGAATCAAAGCTGCCTATACAAGAGCTAAAAAGACTCTGGGCTCAATCCCACTACTTGAATGTACACCTAATTTCATCTGACGCAGGCCTTCCTGCCATAAGGTTTTCAAGTTGACACACAGAATGTCTGCTGTGCCATCACTATAGTGAATTTGCCAAGCACACCCTCTAGGGCAGTGCTTCACAGCTATTTGGGGATCAGAGGCCTCTCTGAGGCTGAGGAAAGCTATGTAACCATCCCCATAAAAATACTCATACACAAAAGTGTATGACGATGCCAAGGGAAAGGGGGGGTCAGATGCCCCAAAGGCCTTGAACCCCAGTAAAAGTAGAAGCCGCCGCCTGGTTGGTTCTCCCAATGCCAAAGGACCTGCAAGTCAGGTGACAGAAAGGGAGAGTTTTAGCTGTACAGACTCCTTCCCAGAAATTTTTATGTAATAAGCCAAATAATAAATTGGTGGGTTTTTTTTTAAGGAAAAACAATTACCAGTATAGATGTTGAAACTACATACATCATGTCAATATCGAGGCATAGATTAAGGCATTCTTACCCTTCCTCGAAGTATTGGATACCTGCTTAGATGACTCCCGGGTCACAGAAATAATTTGAGGTCACCACCCAGTGGTATCGACCTCCCACTGGCCTTGCCTCATCCAGTACTGGGCTGAAAAGGATGAGCATCTAACAGCCTCCCTGCATTTCTTCTTGTTGTCGTGCAATTGCTTTTCTCATCAGAGTAAACCATCCCTTTGGCATTTCTAACCCTCCCAGCTTCCACTGGCAACTGAACAAATCCCTGTTTTCCTTTTTAGACTGAAGATCAAAGTCCCTCCTGTGCTTTCTGGCTTTTTTCTCTCTCTCCCTTTTCTCTGTCTTCCTGTTTCAAAACCACATTGAGGAAAAGCACACATTAAATGTCATCCTCACCACTTGTGCTCCAGTCAGGATCAAAGTCCATTTCAGTTTTCCTTGGCAATCACTCCTAGGTCATCTTCTTTGAAGCACTTTATAAACTATTTATATCAAAAGCCACTGAAAACCTAATGAACAAATCCTTGAAAAGGAAGTTCTGTTCAAGATCAGTCATATCGATAATAAGAAAGCCAATAACCCAATTAAAAAACATGGGGGAAAGATCCAAACAGACATTTCACCAAAGAAGATATATGAATGGCAAGTAAGCATACGAAAAAATGCTCAACATTTTTCTTTAGGAAAATTCACATTAAAACCAAAATAAGCAACCACTATACTCCTATTTAAAAGGCACCAAGAAAAACTGACACTACCAAGTGCTGGTGAGGATGAGGAGCTACTGGAACTCACACTGCTGCTAGGAATACAAAACGGTAGAGTCACTGGAAAATAGTTTGTCAGCTTCTTATAAAACTAAACATCCCCTTACCAAATGACCCTCATCCAGCTGACATAGTCAAAAAGATGCAAATAGATGTGCCTGGCACAAATTTCTATCATTGTATTTATCACATTGCACTATACTTTTCTCTGTGTGCTTGCATATATAGTCAGCCCTGCATATCCAAGGGTTCCACAACTGTGGTTTCAACCAACCACGGATGGATCAGCAGAGGGTTGACTGTGCTATAACATTTTACATAAGAGACTTGAGTATCCAAAGATTCTGGTCCTGGGACCAATCCCAGGGAAGTCTGAGGGATGACTGTATACATATATGCCTTCCAGTAAATTGTGGATTCCTTATGGGTAACTATCCTGTCTTATATATCTTTCTATCCCCTGCTTATGTCTTAACACAAAGCTCGGCACCTGAGTGTTCACTGTTTGCTGAATAAATAAAAGAATGAAAGATATTTACCACGTGCTCCATTCCAGACAAGGCACTGGGAATACAGACAATGGAAAAGATGTGGTCTCTGTCTTTAGAGAGCCATACAGCTAGACCAGAAGAAATGGTGAACCCAAGACTGCAAATGACTGACCACTAGTTGTGTTAAGTGACGTGGTAGTAAAGAGTTCTCCGTCATTCTTTGGGGTCAGACAGGCTTGGGTTCAAGGTCTGATTCTGGCTGACTAGCTGTCACTTTGGCAGGTTACTTGATGTTTCTGAAACAAATTTTCCTGATGTGCAAGAAGAGGGTGTTAATGATGGGGTTGTTGAAGGGCAGCCTGACAGTCAGCTAGTAGATATCAATACGGTGCTACCATCATAAAACTGTTGAAATTCTTCCACAGCAGATGGCAAACAGGTGCTGTCCTGAGCCTCCCGAGTGCCGTAACCCCCATGAAACTTCCCCAAGACCTCTCTATAATTCACTGCCAAAGGCATAACCTCCAGGACAGCAGGTGACCTTGGGGACCCTGCCTGCCCCACACCACAGCTGGCTCTGTTCCAATTGCTCTGTGCCTATGTTGTACAACAATGATTTAAACAACACCCGTTATGAGATCATGCATGCAAAACGCCAGATGTGTTGTAAACATTGTTCTCAATAAATGTTGGCTACTGAGAAAGTTCAAGGGAGGCTCTTAGGAATTGAATCATGCCCTACAATTCAAGGGGGATTTGATGAAGAAAACACAAGTGCAAAGCTGAAAAAGATGATGAGGGATGAGGGATGGGATGAGAAGGAAGTAACAGACTGGGAGAGGAGACTGGGCCAGGAGGAGGGGGGACATGGGCTGGAAACTAATGAAAAGTAAGGTTGAGCAAGTAGTAGATGGGTCCATATCACAGAAGGCTCTGAAATGGGTTTAGGTTGGATGGAGTAGGAAGTGGTAAGTCACTCTTCTTTCAACTCCCAAAGCACCTGCAGCAAAACCTCTCCCATTACCTTTACCACAATGACACATTATTCTCTGTATGTATACATGCCTTCCACTGAACTGGGAGCTCCTTAACTGCAAGGAAGGGACTCTAATCACCACTGTGTTGGGAGAAGCGCTCTCCGGAGCTGGAGTCCACAATGCCTACTGCTCCAAACACCTGGGTCCACACCTATCCTCAGATCCCCTGTGAACTCCCTCTAACTGACAGGCTTCCATCCCTCTGCCTGCAGATCCTCATTAACTACTGATTATCACCTCCTTTTAGTAAGTACTCATGATCACAAATCCAAAGCTTATCCCTCAAGTAACCCTTGCTCATTTTCTTCCACGCCAGGGGATGAAGCCTCTATGAGTCTCTGTCCTCTGGTACCCACCATACTACCCACTACAGTACCTGGCCCTTGCCAGCCACTCCCAGACTCCAAAACCTGCCCCATCAGATCTCTGCTCTCTCCTCGATTCCTAGCCTACACTCCAGGATTCTACACCTAGCCTCCTTCCTCATCCTGTTTTCAGTCCCAATGTAAATCGCACACAAAACCAAGCTTTCATACCTGAAGCCTCAACTTTAAGCAACCATTATCAGCCTTTCCTCCGCCCAGGAGCTGCCTCTCCAAACCTGTTATCACCCTGCATTTGACAAGGACATACTAAACGGATGGTTAGCAAATTCCAACTTGGATTCCTGAAACAGAAACAATATGGGGCAAAAAACCAAAAATAGAATTTCACTCACTCCCTCAATTTAATTTAATTGCCCATGATTATATTATTATAGCCCCCCACAAATGTAACATGTAATTTCTCAATGATTTAGACAAGTCTGAGATTAGAATTGGTCAGCCAAAAATATACTTGATCTCAATTTTGGCTAGAAAAGATGTTTAACTTGGTGTCCTGGTATATTTGGCAATGCTCTTCAGGCTGCCAAGTTACAGGTGGTCATTGCAAGGGATGAGTCTAAAACAGCACTAAAGCTTATGACTTGAGACCCAAGAAGTAGCACACTCAAGACAGACACAATATTATTTTCATTTATAGCTATACAGCTACACTAATTCAGGCATATTAACGTGTGTATCGATGGGCCTTCGACTCTCCCTCGTAAGAGCGGCTATGTTTTTCCTCCTGTCAGATGCTACTGGAGTAGAAGAAATAACTATGTGTCTGCCCTTTTCCTACCCCCAGATTACTAGCCCGCTCCTCCTCCCGCCCTGCGTAATAATAAACAGCACTTCAATTTTCCTTCATCAAACCCTGAAAGAGAAGAGAGGGATTATAACACACAAAAGCCAATTCAACCCCTGAATACACTCATCAGTACTCCAAAAGTCCATGTCTGTGAGCGCTTAAGAACGCCCAAATGAAACTGTTGAGCAAAATGAAGCAACAGGAGATGAGGCTTAACTAGGCTGGGGACAAAAAGACAAAGGGCAGGAAATGGAGGCCCAGCCCAGAGCACAGGTGTCCCCGTCAGGGTGCCAAGGGGCAGACAGCGGGGGGGGGGGGGGGGGAGCTGCCCCAGAGGAGCCTGCAGGTCCCTCAGGCTCACTGTCTGCTTGGTTGGATGAGTTCCCTCCCCTCCCAAAAAAGGGAGGTTTTCATAAGACTTCTCATGCTATAAACGACAAGAATGCATGAATCACTCCAAAGACCTAGAGTATACTTATTCAACTGTGAGATGAGCTGCTTGCAGCACAGGGAAATTTAGGTTTATCCTCCAAATATTAGGTTTCTGATTTCTCAGAAGAAAAGCTCTTTAAACTAAATTAACTCGGATCACTACTTCTGGCAGAACAGAGGGTTAGATGTCTAGAGAAAATCTGCCAGAATCGGACAACTAAAATTGCTGGACAAAATACCAAACTATGGGTGAGCTGGCAGCAGAGTAAGAGACTCTCAGAGGCCAGACACAACCTGAGAGCATGAATCCAGGGAAATGAGTTGGCACCACAAGAGGTATTTGCCCTGAAGGGGTATCTGCCATTTCTGGATGTCTAGATTATGGGTTTTAATGTGCTGTATGGGGCACAGGCACAAACCCAGTAACCAGAAGAGGTAAGAGGTCCATGTGAGACCAAATGGCAACACTTTCAGTAGCTGACCCAAGAAAGCCACCTTATAGAAAGGCTACACAGATATGTGCCCATCTCAGCTTGGGCTTTGGGTATACATGAAGTTACAGTAACAAAAATAATCTGGGGTGAGAATTGCTAATTATAGATCTACCTTTGGGCAGTTTCAGCAGCCAAATTAAAAAATACCTGAAAAAAAGAAAAAGAGGGAAGAAAAAAAAAAAAAAAACTTGAGTGACCAGAACAATGGCAACTCAAATTTAAATGTGGGTCGAGATGAGTAGTGCCCCAGGAACTTGTTAAAAGCAAACATAAACGCCCACTGTAGGAACATATCTTAAAATGAGATCTGGAGGAATTCTAGAAACAAAATTCCAGTGAATATCTACTCATAATCAGAAATCACAAAATGTACAAGGAAATAAGCCACAATCAGCACAAAAATCAAACTGCAGTCTCAGTCCAGTAACAACTGAGATTATTACACTTATATTCTGTATCTTATGATTCCAGTCTATTGAATATGCATAAATAAAGATGCCATTGAAATTATGACTAGCTGATTAAAGACTTAATATAGTAAGACTAGGGAGAGGTGAAAAAAACTGAAATATAACTTTTAGATTTAAAAAATATGTAACATTTGGAATGGGTAACCCCAAAGATGACAGCAGGTATAGCAGAGCTCAACAGAGAATTAGTAAACTGGAAGAAACTGCTCCATATGCAGCACAGAGAGACAAGGAAGAATATGAGAGAGAAATTAAGAGACTGAGAAAGTTTAAGAGTTGTCTAACCACACCTATAAAACGAGAGCTGGGGAGAGGAAATAGTCAAAGAAAAAAATGACTAAGACTCTTCCAAAAGGAAAGAACATGAGTCCTCACATCCCAATAAATCCCAAGATAAATTTTTAAAATCTAAAAAGAATCGAGAGATTACCTATAAAGGAACAAGAATCAAACCATCAGCTGATTTATCAACAATTAACAAGGGAAGCCAGAAGACCATGGAACAATGGCTTCGAATTGCTTACAAAACAGCCGTCAAGCTACAACTGCACACCCAGAAAAATTCAATGAAATCAAGACCCTCGCCACAGGAATTTCTGGAAGTGGCATTTCAAGAAAAATTTTCCCAAAGAGACTGTGTAAAATGCAAGTAGGAATGGTGAGCAACAACAAAAAAAGGGTCAAAATGTGGTAAGATCTAAATAAGTATTAACTATGTAAAGCAACGATAACATTTAATTTGTAGGATTAAAGTTTTTTTAATTCAAATGTTGAAAAATAACAGCCCAGACCTCTGGAAGGAGTGATCCAAGTATAATATAAGCATCCCAGGGCTTATACTGTTTGGTAGGAGGGTAAAAATACTAAATACCTTCGCCTTTGTTAATTTAAATATACGTGTTTATTTGGGGTAAATATCTAGGCTAATCACTAAGAACGGAAATGGAGTATAGCATCCAAAGTACTAGGGGTGCGGGGGAGGAACAGCAGAAAAAGAGACAATCCAAAAAGGAGAACCAAAAAAAAGACCAAGAAATCAAGTACAAATAGTAAGTACAAAATGACAATAAAAATTAGATCACCTTACATGGAAAATACCCAAATAGTTTTATAAATGAGTCCTACCAAACATCCAATCTTATACAAAATTTTCTCAAGAAAGGACTGAGGAGGAACACCCTCCCCCCATCTCATTCTATTATGCTAACATCACCTTAATACCAAAATCATATCAAAACAGTGTGAGAAAGCACCAGTCTCACTCATGAATACAGATGCAAACTCAGAGCACTGAAAGATTAAAAAAGACATCATGGCCAAGTGAAGTTTATTATACGAATGCAAGGTTGTTCCAACATTAGCAAATCTTTTAATATAATTCCCCACATTAAAGATAAAAGGAAACCATATGCTCAAATCAAATGATCCAATTCAACATCTGTAACAGATACTCTTGGCATTCTAGCAATACAAGGGATCTCCTTTAACTTGATAAAGGCTAATTACAAAAAAAAACCTATAGCAAATGTAGTGCTCGACAATTAATGGCTAAAAGAACTCTCCTTGAAAGAAGGAACCAAACCCACTATCACTACTTCTGCCTCACAATGAGCTGGCGGCCCCAGCCAATGCAGTAAGGCATAAAACTTACAGATGTGAAGGTTAGAAAAATAATCTCTCTCCAAGATATACTTCTATATAGAAAACCTAAAAGAATCAGACAACGTACCAGAATTAGGTGAGATGAGCAAAGTTTCAGTGTACAAAAAACATGCAACCTCATTTCTACAAGAAAGCATGTTTGAAAATGAAATTTTAGGAAAAATTCCATTACTACAGCAACCGGGAATATTAGGTCAATAGATCTTACAAAAGATGTGCAAGAACCTCATGAAGACAGTTATAAAAACATGTTAAAAGACATGAAAGATCTAAATAAATGGAGGGACATATTTATGGATAAGAAGAGTCAATATCAAAAAGATGTGCATTCATCTCAAAATGTTATACTGATTCAATGCAATAATCAAAATTCCAGGCAAGTTTCTAGAAAAAAGTGTGACAAGTAGATTGTATAGTTATATGGAAATGCAGCTGAACAAAGAGGGAGGAACTGCCTACCAAGACTTACTATGCAATTATAGTACTTAAGGTATTGACTCGAGGATAGAGACCAACATAACAGGATAGAAAATCCAGAAACAGACTTACATATATCTAGAAATTTGCATATGACAAATATGGTATCACAGTTCGGGGGTAGGGGGTAGAGGTGGGGTTTGTCAATAAATAGCACTAAGCCAGTAAGTTACCCATATGTAAAATAAATATTATAAAATCACACCATACCCAAAAATCAATTCCAGGTGCACTAAACAAATGTGAATGGAAAAGCTTTTAGAAAAGTATCTTAGAGCAATGAGAGAGGGAAGGATTTCTTAAACAAGATAATTTATAAAGGAAAACACTGATCAATTTAACTACTCCATACAAGTTGTTTTAAACTCTTGTGATGAGAGATATCTGTAAAAAATAGATAAATAGTCATTTCATATGGTAGAGTGTGTGAAAAAACTTTTTAAAACAAAAAGTTTTGCAAAACAAAACTTACCCTTAAAGACAAGTGGTGGGCTTCCCTGGTGGCACAGTGGTTGGGAGTCTGCCTGCTGATTCAGGGGACGCGGGTTCGTGCCCCGGTCCGGGAAGATCCCACATGCCGCGGAGCGGCTGGGCCCATGAGCCATGGCCACTGAGCCTGCACGTCCGGAGCCTGGGCTCCGCAGCGAGAGAGGCCACAGCGGTGAGAGGCCGCAGCGGTGAGAGGCCCGTGTACCGCAAGTTAAAAAAAAAAAAGACAAGTAGAACACTTGGATGTTTCCTTATTCCATTCTATAAAAACTTAATATCTGACAGAAGACTCACACAAAAGTGCTCATCACAAAACTGCTGGAACAGCAAAACGCTGGAAGCAACCTAAATGCCCATCACCAAGAGAACGGAGGTATATTCACATAATGGAATACTATCAAAAGGAAGAATAAATGAATGCCAGCTATGAAGCATCAGGGTTATCAGTGGCTCTCAAAGAGTGGCCCCGAGACCAACAGCATCAGCATCACCTGCAAGGTTGTTAACCAGGCCTCCTCCCAAGACCTACTGAATAAGTCAGTCTACAGTGGGGCCCAGCAAGCCCTGGTTTGTTTTTTTTTTTTTTTTTTTTTGCGGTATGTGGGCCTCTCACTGTTGTGGCCTCTCCCGTTGCGGAGCACAGGCTCTGGACACGCAGGCTCAGCGGCCATGGCTCACGGGCCCAGCTGCTCCGTGGCATGTAGGGATCTTCCCGGACCGGGGCACGAACCCGTATCCCCTGCATCGGCAGGCGGACTCTCAACCACTGCGCCACCAGGGAAGCCCCAAGCCCTGGTTTTAAAAGGCCTTCAGGTGAATCTGATAGACTCAAGTTTGAGAGCCACTGTTACAAAGGGCAGAAGAGCTACTCTCAGAATACAAACAATATACTTATTTTATACTTTTAATATAAGTCAAAAAAACGGCTACTGAATTAACAGTGTTCAGAAGAACCAAAACACATGGTAAAGCTATAATAAAAAAAGAAGAGAGAGAGAGAGAGAGAGGGAGGGAGGGAGGGAGGGAGGGAGGGAGGGAGAGAGAAGCAGGGAATGATTCATACAAATCACGCATGGGAGGAGCCACATAGAGTGCCTCTACGATAACGGTAGTGTTTTACCCAGTTAGGCAGTGGGTATGAGCACTTTGGTTTTTCGTTATTACCCTTTAAACTCTGTAATAAACTATTTTGTAAATATGATTTCTAACACAAAAATGCAGAGCTGGAATAGGAAAAAAGTTTGAGAACATAAACAATTATGAACATAAAATATAGCCCATATGAACTCAATTCTAACAAAAGGCCTAGAAAACTATTTAAGTAAATAGCAGGTGTTGGATATTTATAGACTATTAAATGTTTACAGTGATTCATAGCCTTCTTCATTCTATTCTCCCGAATTTTTCACAATGCACAGAACAATCCAAAAAGATATATTTCTTACAGAAAGTATAAACAAAGAGTCTATAATTTGGTGCCCACTTCACCATCACTCCCATCTTTAAGCTTAATCTTTTTTCCAGACTTGAAATTCAAATCCTCACTAAACACACAGTATAGCCTAAGGGAAGATAATGGTTTTCAATTCTGGTCTTAACATGTATTTTTCTTCTCCAATTTTCCAAAAAATACTTTCATGGAAATCTGTTCAGTTCTGTTTAATTACTTCTCACACCTCCATATCAAGGTATCTAGCCAATAAGAAGTGATTTTTTAAAGTGAAACCAAAAGAAAACCCCTAAGATTACATATGTAAGATTTACTATTAGGTAAAACTGTACAACAAAAAGTCTTATAAATCATACAGGGACTGCCCTAAGAAACTCATTTGTTTCTAATTTATTTTCTCCATTAGCAATGTGTTGCTAAAAATCACGAGAGAATAAAGCATCCCTCATATGAATTAATTCCTATCCATTTGGAACATGGGAACCCAAAGGCCGGCTTCAGCATCCAAAGGAAGACAATTATGCACGATGAGCAAAGGAGGTGGTTTAAGGTCGCACTGCCAAGAAACGACACATTCCAGTGGATTCAAACCACCCTCTTAAAATTTTGGCATTCTATGGTATAAAAATAAAACCCAAGTTCATTGAAAAGCAAAGCTTGCCACCTGCTGCCCAATGGCATAATCATAAAAGTTCAACTTGTGTCCATATGTTTCGACTCGAATCCTTTTATGAATCGATTGGTATAGATGTTTGCATTTTCTATATTCATCATTACGTCTTTTTTTTTTTAAGAATGCCAGCCCCCGTTTTTAACTAAATGCTATTTCAAACCCTTTACAAAATCAGCTATAACCAGTGTTATAACCAGCCTAAAACAAAAGCAAAAACCCAACTTCCAAACTATCATACATGTTGTGTATATAATAAATCGACCAAACTGCAGTTGTGTTTATTATAGTATCCAGACCAGGGAAGAATTCCTTTGAAAATGTGCCAGCATTGTCCCGGGCTTCCATGGCCTGTCATCATTCTAGAGGATGTGGGATACTAAATCCATTTTCTGATCCAGGCAGACTTTAAAATCCAAATATTAATAGTTTAACTGAAGTTTATATACATTTATATTACAAAGTTTTAGGTAGCAACCCCGCCAACCAAAAAGAAAAAACTCACCTCCGAGATTTCACCAGTGCTTTGTCAGCGCTAAACATTTAAACTCTTAAGTATCTTAATTGTATTAATTTTGGCAAGCATTTTCATAGGTTAAACTACTTCCACTATTTTTTCATTTGAATTTATCCTAAGAAAATCTGAGAAAACCATTTAGCCTTTTTTTTCCCTTAAACAAAGACAACAAACCTTCCAATTTTGCCTTATCCTTCTAACTCCATAGATTTGTGTATCTAGGCCCCTCATCCCCTCAAAGAAGAAAAAGAAAAAAAAGAATACAAAGCACTCTTAGGAAGGAAGTGAAACTTTGAATTTAGGGAAAAAATACCGTCTGAGAGAAAGACAGATGTCTTGAAAACCTGTCACAAGCCGGATCAACAGAGGAAAAGTGCAAGCGTTCCTCCACATGCTCGCCTTGCGCCCAGGAAGCTGGGCAGGTGGAATTCTTGGGAGCTTTATGAGAAGCAGCCTCATCACACCACATGGATAACACTTGAGGCCCCTTTGAAATACACCTTTAAAGGCTTTTGCCTGCGGAACTTGTCCATATGCAAAATAGCACCAACGCTCGTTGTAGTTTTTTACTCATCTGGGAACTACTTTAAAGCAGACAATAAAAAATAATTCATTTTCAAGATAGATGGCACCATAATGTTGCACTATTTTCTAGTGTGCATTTTTTCCTAAACACTAGAGGCAGCGTCTCCATACAAAAGGAAGCCCATCCAGCTGAAGCCAGTTAGCATTCAGATTCTGCTCTTCCTGGGAAATATCACAAACACGAAGTGCCCCTCTTCTTTTCTGTGGCTGGCTTACCCTATTCTTCAAAAACTCTACAGGAGCTATCAACTCATGCACTATTGTTGCTCAGTGTTTCCAGTCTGGCAAAAATCTCTTTTCTCATTCTTATTTAATTGTCCACACCTGCAGTGGTTTGAGTTTGAAAGGCTAGTTAGGGGTTAGTGAGATCTTCCCACAGTACTGTCTACAAGTCAGAAGGATGCCTGGCATGATATTACAGCAGGCTAATCATCTAATTAACTGATTTCAGGCCTGTTAAAACCAGAACTGGACTTTCATGGAACAGGTCAAATATTTGTTTTAAGATCGATAGAGGGAATTGCACTGGAGATGCTTTCTCCCATAAAAATATAGCTCTTTACTGAAAAACAAATAAAAATTTAACTCCTCATTCTAGAAATACTAGAAAGGGAGGCGAGAAACATAACAGATATGGATTATTCACTGAAATTGAAGAATCTTTAGTTTAGCCACTAACACAGTACCTGGTACATAGTAAGTACTCAATAAAAATACTTGAGATTCAAAGTCCCAAATCATTTCCTTTGGTTTCTTGCCAAAGAATTCCTAATGGACCTTGGACCAAATCCTTCCTTTTTTAAAGACCATCCTTTGAACATGAAGATGATATACATAAGTTTTTTTTTTTTAAAGAAGCACAGTATTTCCTTTCTGCGTTTGGAAAGTATTTCTGATTCTGTGAAAGACAACACTACTGTTACTATCAAGTAGCATGTTGCTGGACTGATTACTTCACTAAGTAAATCATATAACCTTTCCTAGCAACCCTAGGCCCTAACAACTAAATTAAACAACAAAGCTAAGTCACTTCTGAAACAAAACTGCATTATTTATTATTTAACATTGCACAATAAATAATAATGCAATTGTTTCAGACTTTAATTCTTTTTATTACATTATTTTAAATAATAATAACTAATGAGACCAACTAGAAACTAGATAATGCAATCCAACTAGAAAGATATCGAGCCTATCAACATGTAGGTTGTTACACAGACCTGTGTGCGTGTGTGTGCATATGCACATGTGCGTATGCACGTGTGCACACACAACTATCCAAGGCTCCTTTCCAGCTCATCAGTAAAGACATCATGGAAGATGTGGGACTTCAGTCCTAGTGGAGGAGGCATATAGGTGAGTTGATCACTCCTAGCATAGCATGAAAACCACAGAGAAGATGCACAGATGCTGGAAGGGGCAAAAATAACGTGAACGGCAAAAGCTGTCAACCAACAAACGTAAAGGTAGGAAACTGAAGTCTGATGAACATTTGAAAAAGTAAAAAGGGACCTTGATTTTTGTATACAACATGATGAAATGTCCCCAAATACGTTCTGAAGTGTTAGCTTGATCAACACAAAAGAAAATAGAATCTGGTTCTGATTACAGGTGGGTGAATTTAAATCCAGGGATAAAGTGGAGTAAGGAGAAGGAAGCTTTCAAAGACAGTCCCGCATTTTCCCATTCCTCAGGTGGATGGTCATGTATCATTTGATTTAACATATCTAGAGAGAGAGAAACATACATATACTTCCTTAGCCTGGATCCAAAGGAACTGTTTTCTTGACCTGTAGTCTGTATTCCTTCTGTTTTACAGAAAATCAGATTTGCTCTCAGGAAGTTACTATGAGGGGTAGGTAGCCTGCAAAGCCGGCTCCTTCAGGCATTGTTTCTCTAATCTGCCCATCAACCCCTGGGCCTCCCCTCAAATGTTCACAGCACCCTACCTGACCTGGCTTCCCACAGGTGAGTCTTATGTTTCTTTAGTGATATCTCTCATTTCTCAACACTCAAAGATCCTCTCCCCGATTGTCAGGGCTTTCCATAATCTGAATCTACCCACCCATCTCATTTCCTACTCTTCTTCAATGCCCCCTCATGAGATTAATCTCCCACCTGTCCTATGGAAACAGGAGACTCATTCCCACCATATCTTCTATCTTGTTACTGCCTTTACTTAAAGGCCAGCTTCTCCTTCACTTTTCTAAGTCCTCCAGATTCTAGTATGTTTTCCCTTACTCCTGTCCCCACTGATGGCCCCTTTCCTGATTCTTCGCTTGAATTTATAATTTACCAGTCAGCTGGGTATTATCCTATATTATTAACTATTTATCAGGCATTTTAGCCTGATCCCTCCAACTGGAGTGCCTAGAACGTTACCTGGCACGTGGCTGGCACTCAATAAACATTTGTCTACAGACTAAATGAATCAACTATAGTAAATTAAAATTTTGGATTGTGGAGGTGAGGAGAACAGAGCTTGTAACTTCATTAAGGTGAGCCTGGGTTAAGGCAACCAGTTCAAAATGCCTGAGAACTATTTAGGCTTGGAAAGTTGTAGATGGTTCAGGAGAACCTAAAGATGTTTGCCTGTGTCAATCCACAAGCCTCTTATAGGAGAGAAGAATTATGAAATAAATTACCCAATGAGTCATAGATTGTATTCTTGTCCTCACGTGCAAGTGGGATTTTTCAGAAATCCAATTTAAGAAGTTTCTTCCAAGTGGGGATATAAAAAGATTCAATAAATACTAATAACATTCTTTGCATACAAGGGCTTCCCCCTCTGAGAGTTCTTGAAATGTTTAACAAAGGGATCTTTAATATGAAAAGAGCTCTTACAAATTAAAAAATAAATAATTATAACAACATGTAATATAAATTACATGTAATTTAAATGAGGCAAAGAATGTAAATAGATTATCCACATAAAAATACAGAGGGCTAATAAACGTGGAAAATGTTCTACCTCAATTTAAAAAAACTAAGAACAAATTGAAATTATTCCATGAGCATGTGATATCATACTTCATAGGAATATTCAAAACCTCTAAGACTTTACAGACTATAATTTATCAAAGTCTTATTTGACAGTGACCACACTTACTCTGTTCAAAATATTAAGGATCTGAAGCAATCTAATAAACATGTCATTGACTAACATATTTACTTCCACATAAAAATCACTACATTAAATTAATACAAAACAAAATTGCAGCAAAGAAATTAATCAAGGAGATTGCAAAGTGTTTCAACCTTGAGTAAAATATTTCTAATATACACACACTAAATTTTCCTACTATTTAGATTCCCAGGTCCCCTTTCAAGACATTAAGCCAATTCAGTTGTGAAATGCTTGCCTCATACCTGGAAATGAGTTTCTTAAGAATTTTTTTTTTTTTTATTCCTTCAAATAGCTTACTTAAACCAGGAGGAGCCACAGGAATGGAAGAGAAACAGAAAGAGAAAGAAAGAGTTCCACAAAGGGTCAAGGAGGAAAAGGGTTATTTATGCCCAGGGAATGAGAAATGGAAATGAGAGTGCTTCCTTTCAAATTTCTTTTCTCAAAGTAAAGCACATCCTAATCTCCTCAAAATGTCCATGTCATCTTCCTGTTTGAGTTAAGAACATCCTTCCTAGAAATATAATTAGGAAGGATTAGCTGCTGCATAAAGAGGCTTTGAACAAATTAAGAAAGAATGATGTCTCACTTTAGGTTCTGTCCATCAAATCTCCAAATACTGGGACTTGGCAAAACACCAACATCAGGCAAAAAAAAAAAAAAGGCGGCGCTTTAAAGCAATAAAAGTGATACCCATGGCAATAAAGCCCTAAAATGAGAATTTTAAAACATAATTTCTGTATCTGTGGCAGAGATACTAACTAATTTTTAAAGATTTAGGACAGCTTCTTCATTGGTAACTTACTATAATGAACTGTCACATTTTCTTCATGAAACAGAATACATTTTGACTAAATGAATCTTGATTGTTTTGAAAATAAACAACTTTTTGTCAAACAAGAGTGGTTTACTTGAGAATTCATGCAATGACTAAAATTTTTCACTCCTCCACCCTTTCTTTTTTTTTTTTTTTTGCGGTACGCGGGCCTCTCACTGTTGTGGCCTCTCCCGTTGCGGAGCACAGGCTCCGGACGCGCAGGCTCAGCGGCCATGGCTCACGGGCCCAGCCGCTCCGTGGCATGTGGGATCCTCCCGGACCAGGGCACGAACCCGTGTCCCCTACATCGGCAGGCAGACTCTCAACCACTGCGCCACCAGGGAAGCCCAATTTTTTTTCCTTTTCTTTTTTTTTGTTTTCCCTCCACCCTTTTAATTTATATTTTGGGCTTCAAAATTACTATGCAATTTTTTATTATTATGGTAAAAGAATCAGACCATGGCATATAAAAGATAGCAAGGACTAAGAACATGGACTAAGAGGTCAGGTTCAAGTCACAGCTCTGCTGCTACCTTACCGTGTGACTCTGGGTAAGGTATTTGCCCCTTTAAGCAATAAAACTTTATGATCTGTGGTGGTTGAAAATTCTGGATGATGAAAAAAAAAATCTGTATCTAATACATTCTTGTTCTATTTTCTGCTATGCTCAAATAACTTTCAAAAGAAACAAGTACACAAGACGAATTCTATTCAAAGATATTGATAAAATTCTTCTTCTGTTTTTTGGTTAAGAGCTATAACTCCATGAATCACAGCACTCTGGAATCATGAACTCTAAGTGAAAAATAACTGAAGTCTGTCTGAATGTCCTTGTTTGCTTTCTATGAGACTTGAGCCAATCTTGTGTCAAGGTTCAAATCAACTAATATTTAATTAAATACTCATGAGTATTAGGAAATTCGAGCTCATAAACTGGCTTTATAGTGTCAGTTTCAGTAATTTTCCCAAGAGACTGGCTGCCTGGGCTCTGCTGTCACTTTCTTGTTTGTTAATGTGCCTTGTGTCTATGACAGGCATTCTAGGAAGTGTAAGGAGCAAGGAGATTTGGCACTGCAACGTCAAGAAGATAATATCCAGAGAACTAAGTGGAATCTAATCAATTCAAGTTCCTATAACATTCAGAGACATACAGAAAGCAAGTCCCATCATCACCTAGAGGTACCACAGAAGAATGGGATGGATGCAGGGCTGAACTACTGTCCTGTAATAGTGAGCGGGATGACTGAGTGAACTTGTGCCTACTCTGATCAGCGATTTATTGAACTTGTCTCTTCTGATTACTTTGGGGAAATGGAGGCAGCTTAGAAGATGGGTTAATATCCGCATTCCTGTGTGATCAGACTTTCCGATTCAGAGTAGTCATATCATCACCTACATTTTTCCGTTCACCAAGTAAGCACTGTGCTTGGTACAGTAAATCACAGAAATTGAAATGAATGCTATGAAGGGAGGAGGTGAGGAGATATGGTGCTAGGAAAGCATCTTTCAGGGAGTAAGGGGGGTAGCAGGGAATGCTTTCCCTAGGAAACGGAGACCAGTGGAACAAGCAGGTGTTAACAGGGAAGACGAACATGTATGGCACATGTAGCTGCAGACAGAGAAAATGTGTCAGGAAGGAGCTGGGAAGACTCAAGGAGCTGCCTGTGACATGGTGACAGGCTGGGCAAGGGGAGACCATGGAGTCCCATCCCCTAGGATGCACTGAGAAGCCAGTGAGGCACTTATGCAGAGCAGGACAAGACTCACATTTTGAAAAGATCCCTCTAGTTTGAACTAAGCTTCATAAAGTCTCCAGCACCTGGCATACAGGGGACAGTCAGACCCTTTCTGCTCCACTCATGGAAAAGCCCCCCAAACTCTAATGGGTACAGGAACAATCTCCAATCCAATTTAATTTCACCCAGTCTTGCTGGTTCCTCCTGCATAAACACGTGAACATCTTGTTCAAAAACTGCAGTCCTGAAAAACGACAGATATTTTTTCCTGGATTAGCAAATTGAGGCTTTCTCTTCTCCACAGTGTTTAAGTAGACCTTCTTTCCACTTACAAGTTCTTGTCTCTGGACCCCTAGGATCAGCTATTTCTGCTAGGTCATCTCTAGTATGATTAACAGATAAATAGGTAAAAACTATACTCAACCTTGAAAACCTCAGTGAAGATATACTAACTGTAGGCATATTTACCACACAGGTTATTTAACTCAAATTTTTATTTCCTATTTGTGCATATTTTGTATTATGTGAGGTGTACTTGTCACCTCCCTCACACAGCACTCACGTCTTATAGGTTCTTTATCCTAATCCCAGGCAACTCCAGGGCAGAGAACTGCTATAAAAATTTAGTCTTATAATTTAGTCTTCACTTTTCTCAAACATAAACAAATACCTAAGCCAAGGAAAACAAGGAAAGAGGATTTAGTGCAACCCCAGAGGCACCTTGGAAGGATTCACAGGCAGTATCTATGGAATGCCAAACATATCCAAATGTAAAGAGGAATCTTTACTTTAATCTGCATAACACCCATAGTCAGGCCCTAAAAATCATTCTCATGCTTGGCATCAACCATGCAGGCCAGGCTAAAGCTCACGGATTCCATGTGTCAGCCAAACTGTGTTCTGCTCCAATTGCTTATCAGTGGCTTCGTGTGTGTTTCAATCCCAGTTCTATGGTCCGTTCACAGCAAGTGCTCTGACAACTAATTAATTCAACTTTCAGTGCACAGATTTATTTCATCATATAAGAATAATCACATGGGAAATACTTTATCAGACTCGACGGCCCCAGTCTAACTGTTGAAGGGAGGGATACTCCTAGCCCTCTCCCCACTCCCCCCCACGCCTGTCCACCCCCCTTCCTCACTGCCCCACCTCCCAAGAGAGTTGCAATCAGAGTCCACAGGCCACTTTGTCTAGTGGGTGGGGCCATTACATGTCAAAAGTGGTGTTGACTTTTCAACCCCTAGTTCCATGAGGCGAAGGGCATGAGGAGAGCCAGCCCCTCCTGGTGCCTGGCCATGTCTGGCCTATTGATCTCTTGGTTTCCCCCCTTCCATCCACCACAAGTACCTGAGTGTGCTGGTCCCAAGATTTCAGAGAACACTGGGGGCCATTTTTAGACCTTAAATCTACGTGAAGTGTTTAAACCTAACAATTGTAAGAGTCATAAGGGCTGTGTCTGCTCTTCACTGAAGGGGACTGTGCCGACTATTCATCAATACTCTCCCTTCTGATTAGAGCTCACCCGTGAGTAGCAGAGAAGACCGCCAGGACAGGACCGGGTCCCTGGTAAAAGTCTGTGGTAGCCAGAATAACAGCCCCCCCAAAGATGTCCACATCCTACTCCCCAGAAGCTCTGACTATGCTAGGTTATGAAGCAAAAGGAAATTAAAGTTGCAGGTGAAATTAAAGCTGCTAATCAGCTTACCTTGCGATGGAGAAATTACCTCGGACTACTCGAGTGGGTCCAAGGTCAGTACAAGTGTCCTTAAAAGTAGAAGAGGGACGCAGAAGAAAGAGCCAGAGACTGGCAGTGAGACGGACTCAGCCCGAGATGATCAGCTTTGACAATGGAGAAGGGGCCACGAGACACAGAATGCAGGCAACCTCTAGAAGCTGGAAAGGGCAAGGAAACAGGCTCTCCCCTTGAGCCTTCAGAAGGAAGGCAGCCCTGCCAACATCATTTTAGCCCAGTGAGACCCATTTCAGACTTCGGACCCCAGAATTATGAGAACAAACGTGCACTGTTTGAAGTCACTAAATTTGTGGTCATTTGTTACAGCAGTGATAGGAAACTAATGAGAATGCCATCAAAGTAAGAGGCAGTATACAGAGGTTAACTTCACAGGCTGCCTAAATTTGAATCTTGACCCTACATTTATTAGCTGAGTGCATTTGGGCAATTTTTTTTTTTTTTTTTTTTTTTTTGCGGTACGCGGGCCTCTCACTGCTGTGGCCTCTCCCGTTGCAGAGCGCAGGCTCCGGACGCACAGGCTCAGCGGCCATGGCTCACGGGCCTAGCCGGTCCGCGGCATGTGGGATCTTCCCGGACCGGGGCACGAACCCGTGTCCCCTGCATCGGCAGGCGGACTCTCAACCACTGCGCCACCAGGGAAGCCCTTGGGCAAATTATTTAACCCTGTGCACCTGAATTGCTTCATCATATGAAATGGGGATGATAATAACAATAATGATAAATATCTATCTCACATTCCTTTGAGAGCGTTAAATGAGATAATACTCAAGAAGTAATTTAAACTGTGCCTGGCACAGAATAAACACTCAGTAAATATTAACTATTATTATTACTATACTGCACCAAACACCATCCTGATTTCTAGCAATTAAATTGGAGAGTAAACTCTCCCAGCACTTACCCTTTTCAATCACAGACTTTGAGTTTCCACATAATTCCTTATATACCTTTGTCCAGAACTTAAACCCAGTCAGATACTGGTTGTATCTCAAAACCACTCTTGGCCAAGACTTCCTTGTGGGACCCAGTAAGGTGCAGACAGCATGGAGTACAAAGTGACCTCCCCGACTCTTCCCCTGCCTCTCCACCCCAACTCCACAGTCCACTCTTCCTGACAAGTCCTGCTCAGGAGGAAAAAGTTCCTTGCTTCCAGCTCCTCAGACACTCTGTCACCCCATCCCTTCTCTCATGTGCCTGTTTCTCTCAAAGAGCCAACAGATACCAACATGATCAAACTTCACACAACGGATTGTGAAGTCCTTCTCAAACCCTGACATTGTTGTAACTAGTTGGGCTTGTTTTTCTGGCGACTTAGATTCACAAAGGTCTTTTTCTGGAATTTGCACATATACCTATGCACACAGCATTCTTCGTAAGAGCCAACAACTGGAAAAATTCCAAACATCCATCAAGAGCAGAACAAATGATAAGTCGCAGTATACTCATATGATGGAATCATCTCTGGAATGTAAATGTGAACTGCAGCCGCCACACATAATTACGTAGATGAATCTCAGACATCATGGTGAGTGAAAATATACACGCCGTATGATTCAGTTCTATATAGTTCAAAACAGACAGAACTGATCTCTGGTGTTAGAAGTCAAGATAGTGGCTCCCTTTAGGGAAAAGATAAAGGGCAAATCTAGGAAAAAGGGGGTTTTGTGGTGCTGGCGACGTTCTACTCATTGACTTGGATGGTAGTTCCATGTGTGTGCGATAATCACCAGGCGTGTGCACTTTTGATTTCTCTACTCTTCTGTATATAATTTCAATTTAACTCCTACTTTTAAAAAAAGTTTAGGGGACTTCCCTGGTGGTCCAGTGGTTAAAACTCTGTGCTTCCAATGCAGCGGGTGTGGGTTCAATCCCTGGTCGGGGAACTAAGATCCCACATGCCGTGCGGTGTGCGGCCAAAAAATAAATAATAAATTGGCTTTTAGAAAGTTAGACTAATGACAAATTGAATTAAAGTCTATTTCTAAAAAAAACTTTAAAAAGCATGCACATAAAACGATAAAATCAGTCATCGGTTCACATTTTTAGTTCCCATAGCATCCATAAAGTGTCGTGAGCGCTAAAATCCCCAGATTGAGTTCCTTTTCTTCAACTTTCTACCACTCTGCCTTTTTTTTCCCCCCACATCATAAAGTAAGGCTCAAAACCTTCATCTTACAGACCTGTTGGGCAAATACAACAAGGAAGGCAGAGCACTGTGCAAATGTACAGGGCTTTACGAAGGCAAATGGTATTATTCCAAGAGAATAAGGTCCCTCCTGCACTGTCAGTATTCAGGAAACAATCCTTGGACAGGGACTTAGGCATTCATTTTTTTTTCTCCAGGAAAAACTCAACAAAAATGTATTAAACGTTTATTGTAGCCCCTTCTGTGTACCTAGGTAGATAAAACAGACGATTGTGCGGTAAGCATGATGACAATGGTTAAGTATAGGAAGCACAGAAGAAAAACATGGGGGAGGGCCAGCAGAGTGGGGGGGTCAACACTAAGCAAGGGCCCCCCACAGTCTGAGAGGTCATTTGGGGAAACCGTCTATTCAAGTACTGACCATTTCCTTGGCTACTTTAATAAATTCAGACAAGGTCGCAACCTCAGCTATTAGTGCACAAAAAGCTTGAAACGTCTCCCTAAAATTGCACCTGTTGGTGTAGTTTTATAACGAGTTTTTTTTTTCCCTTTAGGAGTAGTGTGAGAGAGTCCAAGTAAAGCGAATGAGCTTCCATTTGTTGTTGTTGCTGTTAATCTGGAGAGCAGAATACTTCAAGGAACATTCCACAAAGTCTCCCATCCTTGTACATATCATAGCATATAGTTTTTTTTAAGGTTCAAACAACCACAGGGACAGGAAGCTAAGAACTGGAAAGAGATAAAGGACAGTGTAGCACCCTCTTCTCCCTGGCACAGACATCACTCGCCACTGCTTCCTATCAACCGACCCATGGTAAATGTGAAGTACGCATTTCTCGAGACCTTTGAAAGTGGAACCCATTATCTCAATGTGGATTTTAAAGGGCCCTCCCCTATAGCTAGAAAATATCTGGTGTAGTATAAGCTCACTTGATAAACAGAGAACATATTTGAATTATGCCTGTCTTAAAAGAGACCATTTTCTAACTTGCTTCTTTTCTCTTTACCCCATCCCTGAGGAGACGATGACAGAAAAGACATCAATGACATTAGGTAAGTACAGGCCCCCTCCACTGGTTTGAGACAGGAAAAAACTATTTTTTCCAGAGAAACTAACCACCATCCTTTGAAACATAAAATGATGAAAATAGCCATCACCAGGGAAGAAAAAAGACTGGAAACATGTGAGCTCTTGAGATAGATTTGACATCCACATCCTGAGTGAAACCAGACTTCCTTCTCAAGCTCAAAGAGCGGTGACTGGGCACATTGTGTCCTGCAAAAGTGCCTCCTCCTTACACAGTACAGATAACAGCTCCCCATTTGGCAAAGCAGTGGTCATTTGCACCTACATTCTCTAAACAAGCAGAAGACATCAGCAGCTGAAGAATGTCCCTTACGACCTCTGCCTCATGGGTCCATGGTCAGTGCCTGTAACACCCATCATGATTAACAAGGATAAAGACAGACATTTCACACAAGTTGAAACAGCCTCACTGAGCAGTGCTGAGGACTGAAAACAAATTCTTGTGGGAAACTTCAACATACATGTGAAAAATGATACTGACAGGTGATGAAAAAGCTCTGGAAAACTGAACAGTTTTGATTTTTGCTCCTCTGTGGAGCTCCTGGCCACAACATATAAGCATTAACACCTTTTTACATATAGGACTAAAGACAGACACTGGGGGTGCACCTGTGACCTAACAGCGGCAATTCTTCGCTGAATACGTGGAGAGCTATACATGAACAACATCTACAGGATGCAATTATGAAAGTAACCTGAAGTGTTAATATGGACTTTCTAAGGAATGCAGTATTATCAAGGGACATAGAAGTTCAAAGAATGAGAAAAGTGACGACCAAAGTTTGTACACAGGAAGATGAGGCATCATTTGGTCTTTTCTTTAGCTCATGGAGGATCCATGATGTGGCCCGGAACACTGGAAAAAGGAACGCCATAATAATAAACTTCCACGGAAAGTATGAATGGAAGTACCAACTACAGCAATGACTACTGCCAGAATGCCCTGACCAAGGTCCTTCCAAACCAGTACCTGACCAAGTGGCCAGGCATGTACCACTGATACCCACTTGCTTTTAGTCCCTGCTGGGGAACAGAGGATGATCTTGGCTATTCATCTATAAAGCTCTGTCAGAAATCATGCATTCACCAAGCATCAACCATCATCAAAGACCGTGGAGATCCATGATATTACCAAGAAATATTGGAAGACAGTAGGACAGAAAGACCTCCACGCCCTCCCTTTCGCCCACAGTCTCATGCCTGGGTAGTACCTGATTCTCTTTTTCTTTGCCTCCCACATTTGAGTAAGCGCCAAGATCTTTCATTAACAACACCTCCCGAGCTCATGTCCTTCCTCTAGGTTACCAGCACCACTACCCCCGTTACAGAGCCACCCTCCAATTACCACTAGTTCTAATCCATTTTAGATGCTGCAGCCAGATTAATCTCCCAAGGCAGAAGAAAAATTGTAGCAGCCTTCCTCCTTGAAACTTTCTCTTCTTTGTTACTCTTCATTACAGAAAATTTCAAAAATACATAAAGGTAGAGAGAATTGTGTAAGAATTGTGTGCCTATCATCCAGCTTCAATAATTAGCCCCTCATGACCAATCTTGTTACCACCATACCTCAACCCACTGGATAATTGCAATCAAAGCTCAGACATCATACAATGTCATCTGTAAATACTTTAATATTCCTCTTCCTTACATAACTACAAGGTCATCAGCACAGCCCCCAAAATCAACAATCATTCTTTTATATCATCAAATTTCCAAATCAATGTCAGCATTTTCATGGTTGTCCTATCATCATTATCTTTTTTCTTTTATTTACAATGTGCTTGCATCAGGAGAAACATAATTTAAATATTGTGATTGGTTAATATGTTTCTTAAACCTCTTTTTTATAACACCTTTATTGGAGTATAATTGCTTTACAATGGTGTGTTAGTTTCTGCTTTATAACAAAGTGAATCAGCCATACATATACATATATCCACATATCCCCTCCCTCTTGCATCTCC
Source organism: Monodon monoceros (assembly GCF_005190385.1). Taxonomy (NCBI): domain Eukaryota; kingdom Metazoa; phylum Chordata; class Mammalia; order Artiodactyla; family Monodontidae; genus Monodon; species Monodon monoceros. The sequence goes on from NW_021703775.1 coordinate 62,233,824, forward strand.
CTCCCACCCTCCCTATCCCACCCCTCTAGGTGGTCACAAAGCACCAAGCTGTTCTCCCTGTGCTATGCGGCCACTTCCCACTAGCTACTGGTTTTACATTTGGTAGTGTATATATGTCCATGCCACTCTCTCACTTTGTCCCAGCTTACCCTTCCCCCTCCCCACGTCCTCAGGTCCATTCTCTAGTAGGTCTGCGTCTTTATTCCCATCCTGCCCCTAGGTGCTTCATGACCTTTTTTTTTTTTAGATTCCATATATATATGTTAGCATACGGTATTTTTCTTTTCCTGACTTACTTCACTCTGTAGGACAGACTCTAGGTCCAACCACCTCACTACAAATAACTCAATTTCGTTTCTTTTTAGGGCTGAGTAATATTCCATTGTATCTATGTGCCACATCTTTATCCATTCATCTGTCGATGGACACTTAGGTTGCTTCCATGTCCTGGCTATTGTAAATAGAACTGTAATGAACATTGTGGTTTCAACCTCTTTTAAGGTATAGGTTCCCCCTTCATTACTTTTTCTATTTTGTCTTGTTGGGTCTTTTTGGAATTGTTTTGTTGAAATCTTAGTCTTTAACTTGGTTTTTAACCAACCTTTAAAAACTTTCATTACCACTAGTCTTCATTTATATAAAGTTCCATTCAAATCATATCTAAATGCGGTCATTTTCAAATATGTTCACAAATTCTTTGATATTTCTCTCTTCAAACAATGCAGCTTATTAACTACAGTCCCTCTGAGAGTGGACTCAACTTAGTGACTCACTTCTAATGAGCAGAATAAGGCAGAGGTAAAGGTGTGTCATTTTCAAGACTCAGAAGGCCCTGTGGCTTGAGGATCACTTGCTCAGGGAGAAGTCAGCAGCCATGTCGTGAGGATGCTCAGGCAGCTCTGCAGAGAGGTCCATGGGGAAAGGAAGTGAAGCCTTCTGCCAATAGCCATGGCAGTGAGTCACCTTGGCAGTAGGTTCTCTGGCCCCAGTCGAGCCACCCCTGCTGACTGCAACCTCATGAGAGACTCTGAGCCAGAGCCTCCAGCTAAGCACCTCCTGGATTCCTGACCCACAGAGACTGTCAGGCAATAAATTTTTATTGTTTTAGGCTGCCAAGTTTGTGGGGACCTATTACACATCAGTAGATAACTAATAAAGCAGTCTTTCTGGTGTCACATCATTGCTTTTCCTAGAAATGCTCTTCTCCAGTTCTTTGTGGTCAAGTTTAACCATCTTTTGAAGCTCACAGATAACACTCTCCAGAGCCATCCCTAGTCCTCCACATCCCCAATGCTCCAAAATCTATAAACAATTGCTCCCTCCTTTGATTTTTCTAGAGAACTTTGTATCTGGTTCTAAGCCAAACTGTCTAAAACCAATTTGGCCAAAGTAAAACCAATTCATCCAACCCCCACCTGCCTAAAATGTGTAGTTTTAACATTACAGTTTTACTAAAGTCGCTATTCCTCAAACAGCCCAGGCAGGCTCCCACTGGGGCCTCTGCCCTAACCCCACACTTCTCCATGATTCACACCCTCACCTCCTCCGGGCCTTTGCTTAAATGTCACCTTCTCAGCAGAACCTTCCCTGAAAGCCTATTTAAAACCACCAGGGCCCTCACTCCTTCCCATCCCACACCCACCCTGCACTCCCTGTCCATTACTGCAGTTTTATTTTCTCCACAGCACTTACCGCAATCTAACATATGTTTTAATTACACCACTCATCAATCGTCTCCCCCCCTTCCAGACTGTAGGCTCCAGGAAGGCAGACATTATGTTTAGTTTTCAGTGCTACATCCTGAGCCCCTAGAACAACGCATGGTACATAGCATGTGTTCAATAAAAACCTGAATAAATGATCAAGACTGCAGCATTTCATATGCCACACAATGGATGCAACACTAACTACACATTTTGATATTTTAGGTGCCTTTATGTCTACAAGCATTTTAAGAAGGCTTAATTAATTTCCTCCTTCACTAAACAAAAACCAGACCAAACCTGAAACACCCTAAAGTAGGCAATATTACAAATAGGTAACTTAAGAACTGTTACATTTCTCAAAAGTAGCCAAAATGGTCCTATCATATGTGCCTCCTTGACAGTTTAAATTTCAGGTGATCGGGTCATTACCTAAATTCATCAGTGGGCCAACTGTACCCCTTCCTTTGTACCCCTCTCAAGTGATAGCTCATCTATCGTTTCAAAATCTCCTTAAGAGCAGAACTGGATCTTGTACATCTTAATACTCCCTGCAGTACCCAGATAACAGGGCAACTGACAAAAGTTTATTAGGAAAACATCAGAATTGTTAGCATCTTGGGCCATCTCTTCTCCTCACCCCAAAGCATGCAGTAGGCACGCCCATAAACACATGCCTATAACAATGCGATCGTAAAAACCATCTTCATTCAGCAGATGAGGTCTCTGAAGCAAATTATCTAGTGACTTTTATTTTCCCAAAGCCAAGTTGGAGCTGAAACCTTAGCCTCCCCCTTGACTCACAACATTCTTGTCTAAATTACACTGCTGCTACCAAAAAATGAAAAAAGGGGGAGGGGGGGAAAAGGTTGTTCCTTTATCTGACATCTGACATATGGTTCTCACTAACAATCCATATATATACATCATACAGGGTCAAATTCTAACAGGGGATGGTGATATTCAAGATAAATAATGTCGCTTGTAAATGACTTCACAGCTTATGTAAGTAATAATGCTAGAAAAAAATAACTGCAATGCACGGTAATCTGACTCTTGATTGCCAAGGCATAGCTCAACACAGAATTGTTCTTTGTTTTTAAGATCCAGAACAATGCAGGAAGAGAGATGTCTAGCTATGATATAATCAATGCTTTATATTATTTCAAAGACACATGTTCTGACACAAAAAAACACTACTATCCTTTAGAGAAGGGGTCAGCAAACTACACTTCAAGGGCCAAAGCTGGCCCACACAGGCTGTTTCTGTATGGCCCATAAGCTAAGAATGATTTTTACATTTTTAAATGGTTGAGAAAAAAATCAAAAGAATAATATTGCGTGCCATGAAATGTATATGAAACTCAAATTTCAACATCCATCAATAAAGTTTTATTAGAGCACTCACACTCATTCACTTAAGCATTATCTATGGCTGCTTTTGTGCTAAGGATGGCAGAATTGAGAAGCTGCAACAGAAACCGTATGTCCCACAAAGCTACAAATAGTTACTATCTGGCCCTTTACAGAGAAAGTCTGCCACCCTTTACACTTCAGGGCATGGATGCTGGAGCCTGGCTGCCTCCATTTAAAGCCTAATATGTATTCTCCTTATTCTGCCTCTATTTAAATCCTAACACTTATTATTCACTTATTAACTGTGGACCCTGAATGCATTACTTTAGCACTCTGCACCTCAGTTTCCTCATCTGTAAAATGGGGTTTGTAATGGCACCTACCTGATGGGGTATCACTGTGAGTTATAAATGAACAATCATACAAAGCGTGTGAAACAGTACCCGGCATGCAGTAAGCAGTTACTAAGTACTGGCTATAACTACAATTCCTTCTTCTTGAGGGCTGCAGGATGTGTTTTCCAGTTGCAATGGTAGCAAAGTGCTTAGATTCCAGCACAGCCTCCCAAATCTCTTTATCATGGTAGAATTGAAGAATGAGGCAAGAAGAAATGAGAGGGAAAAAATGAAAAAAAGAAAGAAAAGGACTGAGGAGGGAACAAGAGAAAGGAAAAAGTTATCAGGACCCCACTCATCAGGGACAGTAGGTGGCCTACTCAAAGGGGAAGTATAAATTAGGATAATTTCATCTGTAGTAACAGATTAAATAACTTCTGTGGGCTGATGGGATACTAATCACCAGGTGGAAGCTATCCCGGGGGGTTGGTGGGGAAAGCATTCAAAATTCCAAGCAAGTGACTTACAGATGAACTGCTGGGTCATTTTTAAGTTGAGAACTTCCTGTATTTTACATTCCTAGACAAATGACAAGTGATAACTGCAGTAATTCTGCATCTTGTTATCCATGTAGAGTAGCTAATTAAAAGGAAACAATTTGTGTAAGGACCCTGTCCTTACAGAGTTCTCATTTTGTTCAGAATAGCGCTTACTTCCTAACGCTAAGAAAAAAAACCATGCTCCTATAAATAAAACACAAGCTCATTCACCAAAAATGGACCTGCATGGCCAACTGGGAGGAAAACATGGTGTTTAATAGAAGATACACTTAACCTACTACCAAGGTGGAGAAATTCTCTTTCCCAGGACTCACTTTCACTTGAATACCTTCTCTGTGGAAAGATGAGTTCCGACCTTTTCCATGTACCTTTAAAAATCACACTCACTGTTTCTCCTTTTCAATTATGACTTCAAAAACTTTAAAGCATCCCCCACCTCGAAAAAAGAGAATTGTTTAACTCACAACTCCACCATAACCAAACAACTACCTTTATTATTCCCTTCCAACCTTGATCCCCTTAATCCTCACTACTGCTTTGCTTAATGCTTATGGTAAATCTTCCCTGCAGAGGCTAAACACACATATCGAGTATTTTTAAGACACTTGATGTGTAAACATAACAGGTAAAACCTTAAGAAAAGGAAAGAAGGACATTACTATCCAAGTGATTTCTGCAAATTGTGCAGGAAAAGAAGAGTGATTTAAAGCAATGCATCCAAGAGAGAACTTAAGATGCTCCTGAGCTGGAGGCAAGTTCAAAACACTCACTGAGAATGTATCTGCTGGGAGAGTCCCACTGAAGGCTTCGGCTTGAGGGTCAAGGTCATCTGGGCCACAGGACTGACTCTTGGTAGAGTGTCTGCCTTCTTAGATGAAGTGTGCTTTGCTGCTTGCTCAGGAGGGACCCAGGAGGAAGCAGCCACAGGACTCTGCCCTCCAAACACTGGTGACGAGGTGTCCTGGGCCGCTGTTGTCTCACAGGCTTTGCCCTTGGTCCCTGGTTTACACACACAGAGTTGAGGCCGGAGACACATCCCTCCATTCTGACATGGAGGAACACAGCTTGCTGCAGAAAGAAATAGAAGACACACTTTGAAGAAAAGCATTGTAGACTTTACTAATTCTTCCAAAGGCTTACCAGTAGCATCGGGCTATCCCTCAATAAAACAAAATGATGAGGATGTTGATGACGATAATAGATAATATTTATTAACGGCTTCCTATGTGCCAGGCATTATTCTAATAGATATCGACAAATTTAACCCCCCAGCAACTGTTTTAAGTAGATATTTTATCTTGCTCATTTTACTGATGAAGAAAGAGGCACTGGGGTTATATAATTTGCCAAAGGTCACACAGTCATTAGTAAGTAGAAGAGTTGGGATTTGAATGCAAGTGAACTGGCTCCAAAGTCATCATTCTTAACCGCTTTACTATAACTGCCACTCAGAAGTGCATCAGAAATACAGGGAAATAAAAGAAAGTATTCTGCCCTTCTTTTTAAGTTGTGTTCTGTGGCTTAAGTTTAAATTTTAGGTATCCAAACAACATTTGGCAAAAAACAAAAGCCCAATTCCAAACCCAAACCCCCAAAAGTGTTACAGCCTTCATCTTGCATAAGCTATCAGAGCTTGGAGTGACTGTTTCAGAAATCTAGTCCAACCTACCTTTTTTTTTTTTTTTTTGAGAGAAAAACCAAGGGCAGAAAGGTTGAGAGTCAACCTTTATATGTATGTATATATATATACACACACACACACACACATATATACGTATATATATATGCATAGATTTTTTTCTTTTTTTAAGCAAGTACATCCCTAATCTTATAACAAAAGGCAACCAAAAAGAAACAACCTCTTTATCTCCTATTAACTAGGATGCATGTACTTTGAATCACCAGACTTGTGGCCAAGCAGTTTTAAAGTTAGCAGAGCTATGGGTCACGGGTAGGGTGAGTGGATTTTATCATAGGCAAGGTCCCCTGGGAGTTTAGATGTTACTGACTTAAATTTTATGAACATCATAGGCCTATGGACATGATTCCTTTCTTTATTTGTCCACATTAATTTATTTAAATGAACCTTTTGCTATCAGCCCACCTTTGACTTAAACTCTTTGTCCTGAGGCAGATCCCAGTACTAAATCTCCCATAAAATTCAGCACAAGGTTCAGTCTACAAACAATCACAAAATAGATGAGGAATATGAACCAGAGGAGGCTCAGTTATGGAGGAACCAAATGACCAAGACTTAAAAGCCCTGAAACCTACTGATTTTCTATAAACAAGAGAAGATACTTTTCCTATCTCCCTACAATTCCTATTAATTACAGCAAATAATGATAACAAATGGCTGTCAAGTGTCCGAATACTAGGCTGACAAATTTTCTAAAAATTGGAAGGATTCTTGGGAGAAAAAAAATAAAAGGAAAGAAAAATGCAGCCAGCTCCTGAGGTGACCTTGGGGTAAGTTACTTAAGCTTGGCCTCTGCACCTGTACAAGTCCAGGGGCAGGGGGGAGAGCGGTAGCTGCTTGTTCTAAAATGGTCCCTGAGGGCTCTTTCCATATTAGGCTTCTAGAATTCAAAGTCAAAAACTATGCAATTCTAAAGTTCACGATTCTAATTTATCAGCGTTTTCCCGGCCGAGTGATGAACATTAGGTCCCTACTCGGCCACGGTTATTTATGGAATGTCACAGGAATGGAAATGGGCTCCACCCAGAGAGAACAGAAGTGGCCACAAGCGAGGACTGGATGGGGCTTTCAAAGCTGAGACTCTGCCAGAGATCACCACCCCCCCCCCCAGGCACTTTCATGTATACATTCTCTTCATGCTTTCAATTAGAAACATGTTTCAGTTTAACATCTGAGAATGATTTCCACTTCTCCTCCCTCCCAAGGTGTACTGCAAATGTCTACAAATCTACCAGGAAGGCTGCACCGAGCGGCTCAAAAAAGCTGGTACCTAGACGGAAGCCAAGCACGGAAATCTTCCCCAAACCACCGAGAATATGCAACAAGGGCCTATCTTGAGGAGGACGTGGATGGGTTAGAAGGATAACAGGGTAGCGATTTTCTTTTAACTCTTCAAATTTTGCATGTCGTAGGGTGAGGGGAGTGGGGAAAGAATAATTAAGGAAAAAAATAACTTTAAACTCACACAGAAAAGAACATAACAGTACGACTATACACAATAACACCCTTTCACACTAAGTCTGAAAAGACAATAAGGAGAATGATTAGACAATTTCCTCTTCCACCTTCCCCATTGGGCTCCAACAGCAGCCTCCTGGAGCACGCAGACAGGAGGAGCTGGCTTAAACTGGGGGCAGGGACAGATTCCCTAATTGCCAAGGCAAGCCCCTCCCCTGACACGAAAAGCAAAACGCACGTTCTGCAACCACATTTTGTCAAGCCCTTTTTCGTGTGATATTTGGACCTTGTGCAATAGCGGTTCCCACGTGTCAACTTCTCAAACTGTGGTGCTTGGACCAGCAGCAGTACCACCTGGAAGCACTTTAGAAATGCACATTCTCGGGCTGCCCCTGGCCTGCTAAATCCCAAACTGGAGCCCAGAAATCTGACCGCCCTCCAGGTGAGTCTGATTCTCACTCAAGTTTGAGAACCACTGACACAGGATTTGGAAATTGGCAGCCTTCCACCAAAGTTTTTTGAGAACTTGCATTTTTATCACTGCAAGTTTGGTATTTTCACACTACAGTAGCTTTTATGTTACTGAATTCTTGCCGTGACAGATGTGTTTGTCTTATGTTGCCCTTCTGTTTTTAATGCAAAAAATTAAGTTTTTTCCATGTGACCAAATTCTCAAGATAATTATGGGTCCCTTCCAAAAGTTTATACATTTGTCACCATCTACTTCATGGCCAATGTAAAAATTTGTAGGCATTTATGAGAAAACTGTTATTCTTTTTTTTAACTGAAGTATAGTTGACTTACAGTATTACATTGGTTTCGGGTGTCAGCATAGATATTTAGTATATTTACAGATTACTCCATGAAAAGTTATTATAAGATAAGGGCTATAATTCCCTGTGCTATACAATATATCCTTGTTGCTTATCTATTTCATACATACTAGTTTATATCTGTTAAACCCATACCCCTAATTTGTCCCTCCCCCCTTCCCTCTCCCCTTTGGTAACCACTAGTTTGTTTTCTGTGACTCTGTTTCTGGAGAAAACTGTTATTCTAACTGAGGTTCTGAACCGTGTGGAATATTTTAACTCTTACAGAAGTTCTTTAAAATGTTTTCCACCAGTTCGTTCTGCATTTGCCTGGCCAGCTGTGGTTGAACACAATGAGTAAACACTACATCAAGATCTTATCAGTGGGACTTCCCTGGTGGCACAGTGGTTAAGAATCTACCTGCCAATGCAGGGGACGTGGGTTCAAGCCCTGGTCCGGAAAGATCCCACATGCCGCGGAGCAACAAAGCCCATGTACCACAACTACTGAGCCTGTGCTCTAGAGCCCACGAGCCACAACTACTGAGCCTGCACCTTAAAGCCCACAAACCACAACTACTGAGCCCATGTGCCACAACTACTGAAGCCCACGCGCCTAGAGCCCGTGCTCCACAACAAAAGAAGCCACCGCAATGAGAAGCCCACACACTGCAAGGAAGAGTAGCCCCCACTCGCTGCAACTAGAGAAAGCCTGTGCGCAGCAATGAAGACCCAACGAAGCCAAAAAAACAAATTAATTAATGACTAAAAACAAAATTTTTTTTTTTAATTAGAAAAAAGATCTTAGCGGTGGTCTGGGCAGTGGTTCTCAGGCTTTGCAGCACATTAGAATCACCTGGGGAGCTTTTAAAAACTCTCAAAACCCAGGCCTAACTCCAGGCTGATTGAATCGGAATATCTGGGGGAAGGGGCTCATACATCAGTTTTAGTTTTGTTTTTCGGTTTTTTAACTCTCTAGGTGATTGCAATATGCAGCCAAACTTGAGAGCCAGTAGGTGAGGGAACAAAATCCTACAAGACTTGCTGGCAGACTAATCTTCCCGAAGTGCAGCTCTTTTAATTTTTTTTCTCTCTGTTTAAAAATTTGCAACACATTTTAGCTGCCCTTGAGATACATTCAAGACCCTCTACATCTGGACCCCAACCGCCCCTTTCCACCCTCAGTGCCCCCTGGTCCATCCCTGCAAAAGTTCACCCCTTCTTGCCTCTGCACACCCGGTGCCCTGTCCTGAAACACAGGCCGGCCCCTCAAGCTCTTGCTCATCTGAAAGCTCCTCCTTCTCTGTGAAGTCCTTCCCAAACGCCCACCCCGACCTCCTGCGCCATTTTCATCATTCACTTCACATTTCACATGTACTGTCACATACATTAATCATCTTTTAACAAAGCTCTTTTATTTCCCAACTAGAATATAAGCCGTGAGGTCAGTTATAATTGGCTAACGCAAAACTTTCTGTACCCAAGGACAGGAGCCTGAACCTCATCTTGGTTGACTGATGTCAAAGTACTGCCATTTCTTTCCAAGAATGTTGGGATTGGGCTTCCCTGGTGGCGCAGTGGTTGGGAGTCTGCCTGCCGATGCAGGGGATGTGGGTTCGTGCCCCGGTCTGGGAGGGTCTCACGTGCCGCGGAGCGGCTGGGCCCCGTGGGCCATGGCCGCTGGGCCTGCGCGTCCGGAGCCTGTGCTCTGCAATGGGAGAGGCCGCAACGGTGGGAAGCCCACATACCGAAAAAAAAAAAAAAAAAAAAAAGAATGTTGGGATTTAAGGACATCTATAAAGGGAAGATAATAAGTGGGCTCTTCATCATCGGATGAACGGATAAAGAAGATGTGGCCCATATATGCAATGGAATATTACTCAGCCATAAAAAGAAACGAAATTGAGCTATTTGTAATGAGGTGGATAGACCTAGAGTCTGTCATACAGAGTGAAGTAAGTCAGAAAGAAAAAGACAAATACTGTATGCTAACACATATATATGGAATTTAAGAAGAAAAAAAATGTCATGAAGAACCTAGGGGTAAGACAGGAGTAAAGACACAGACCTACTGGAGAATGGACTTGAGGATATGGGGAGGGGGAAGGGTGAGCTGTGACAGGGCGAGAGAGAGTCATGGACATATATACACTAACAAACGTAAGGTAGATAGCTACTGGGAAGCAGCCGCATAGCACAGGGAGATCAGCTCGGTGCTTTGTGACCACCTAGAGGGGTGGGATAGGGAGGGTGGGAGGGAGACGCAAGAGGGAAGAGATATGGGAACATATGTATATGTATAACTGATTCACTTTGTTATAAAGCAGAAACTAACACACCATTGTAAAGCAATTATACCCCAATAAAGATGTTAAAAAAATAATAATAAGTGGGCTCTTAATCCATTACATAATAACAACTACGTCTCTGGATTTGGTTTGCCAGTTGTTCAAACAGTCTCCAATCTTTCAAAGATGTTTTTAGATCAAAATTAATATTTAAATTAATTTGTACTCTGCTCATGTACATGGTCTGCAGTGGCATTTAGCAGTATGCTGTTAAACAGTTTCAGAAGCCCAGATCCAACCTGTTCTAAAAGAACTTTGAAGGGTAGGGGCACTCAGAAACAAACTGGTTGTGGATCCACAGAAAAGAACATCACAATGGGCTGATAGGAGCGGTTACAAGGTACTAAACCTCCAGTACAAAAGCGCATTAAGGGAATTAGCCTAAGATATTCAGGTGCAGTAGGAAAAAAAGCTTCTGAGAGATACTCAGTTTGTGAAAAGGAACCAGAAGTTGGGGGGAGCCCACCATTCATTAAGTAGATAATCCTGTAAGATGACTTGTCCTCGAGATAAGCACAGTGAATTAACCCTCTACCCCGTCCCCCATTCCAAACACAGAACAATCATTTTTAAGATTGTTTTCATGTTAAAGAAACGGATTTCCATGATGGAAACAGGTGGCCATGATGGAATAACTGTTACCAAACAAGGCTTTTTTTCCATAAACAACTAGGAAACTGGATGAAAGATATAAGACAACTGTTGTTAGATACCAGACAACTGGCAAGAGAGGACTGTGAATCCTAAGAGAAGGGCATAAAGAGCGGAGCCCTAGGATCACCCCCACCACCTGCAGGAAGCACTCGGCAAATCACTGCGCAGAGAGGGAGCCCACGCACAGCGTGATGGAGGCTGAGTGGCCGGAATCTGCAGGGCAGAGTCCTAGAGAGGAGAGACCTGCACACACAGATAGCCCAGAGATCTGCAGAGGGCCCCGGACTCCTCACCTGATACTGAGCTGCACAGGCATAGGGTGCAACAAACTACCCAGGACCTGTAAGCTGCAATTTCCCAGTCCTGACCCGCCAGAGTCAGGACATTCAGTACAGACCCCAGAATTAAACTCCCTTTAAGAGTAAAACCTCAATATCAAAATCAGGCAAGAACTGTACACAGAAGAAAGCTCTGATACAAATCACAGTTAAGAATATAGATGCACAATTCCTAAATAAAATATTATTAAATCAAATACAATGGTATTTCCAAAACAGAAAAGCAAGCCAAATTAATTCCAGAAATATAAGGATGGTTTTAAATGTCAGCAAATCTATCCATGGAATTCCGCATGTTAAAAAATTAAAGGAGGGCTTCCCTGGTGGTGCAGTGGTTGAGAGTCCGTCTGCCGATGTGGGGGACGCGGGTTTGTGCCCCGGTCCGGGAGGATTCCACATGCTGCGGAGCGGCTGGGCCTGTGAGCCATGGCCGCTGAGCCTGTGCGTCCGGAGCCTGTGCTCCGCAACGGGAGAGGCCACAACAGTGAGAGGCCCATGTACCGCAAAAAAAAAAAAAAATTAAATGAGAACTTGTCTCGATGAATGCACAAAATTTTCCAATAAAATTTATCACTTATTCATAATAACAAACAAAAACTGTTAGCCAACTAGGAATACAAAGGGATTTCCTTGTTCTGGTAAACAGTAACTACAGCAAATCCCACACACAAAGACTATACCAAAACCTACAGCAAATACTATGAGGAAACTGTAGAGGCATTCCTATCAAAGCTGGAAACAAGTTTAAATGCCCACAATAACCTCTACCGTTGATGTTATATTGTAAGTCCCAGCCAAGCTGGCAAAACAAGAAAAAAGAAATAAAGGTCTACGAGTAGGAAGGGAGAAACAAATGTATCATTATTTTAGTTTACCTATGTGTCTATGTAGATAATCCAAAAGATTCTACAAACTACCATAACTGATAAGAATGTGGTACCAGTTCAGAAACAGAAAACAGATGAATGAAATTTAACAAAAAGCTTAGAAACAGACTCAAATATAAATGGAGACTTGCAACATGATGGAGAAGGTATAGCAAATCTACAGAAGAACAATGGACTAAAAAACTGGGGTTGGAAAAGAAAGAGCCAACCATCTAAAAGAATCAAAACTAGATCCCTACCCTACCCCACTTAAGAATATACAGGGCTTCCCTGGCGGTGCAGCGGTTGAGAGTCCGCCTGCCGGTGCAGGGGACACGGGTTCGTGCCCCGGTCCGGGAGGATCCCGCATGCCACGGAGCGGCTGGGCCCGCGGGCCATGGCCGCTGAGCCTGCGCGTCCTGAGCCTGTGCTCCGCAACAGGAGGGGCCACAACAGTGAGAGGCCCGCGTACCGAAAATAAATAAATTAATTTAAAAAAAAGAATATACATACCAGATCTTTAAAATTTTTAAGAGGAAATGTGACAGAATATCTTCATGGTTTGGGGGAAGAAAGAATTTCTCAAATGTGAAACAGTAAGTAAAAACCCAAAAGAATTGATGAACTTGACTAAAACAAAATTTAAAAGATACCATACAAAACACTGAAACACAAATGATAAAAAGAAGACAACCTGCAATATATTTAACAAAGGATTAGTAACCAGATATATCAAGTATTCCTAAAAATCAATAGGAAAAAAATGGACAAAGGACATGAATCGGCTATTCACAGACGATGAAATGTGAAATAATGTGAGAAGATATTCAACCTCTCCAATTATCAGAGAACCGCAAATCAAAACAACATTGAGATGCAATTCTACACCCAAGACACTGGCAATAAGTCTATTACCATCAAGTGTTAGCAAAGATATAGGGAAATGGGAACTCTTATATACTGCTCATGAGGGTAATTTGATACTCACCTCTGTGAAAAGCAATATGGCAATATTTAGTAAGGTTATAATGTGAAAACCCTAATACCCAGCAATATCACTTCTAGGCTGTCATGTGCTCAAGCAGACATATACAGGAACGTTCATTGCCCACCAATTATAGTAGGAAAATAGTGGCACTGATAGGTGAATTGATAAACTGTGGTATTTCATATAATGTAATAGTATACAGCAGTTAAAATCACGATCTAGATCTATATACTAAGCAACATGGATGAATCTTTTGAAAAAAACATTGACTGAAGAAAGTAAATTATAGGATGCTACTTTATAATACTGTTCTTTATATGATAATAACTGTCCATGTAATTTTTAAATACATAAAGCAATACTCATTGTTCTTATGGATACATAGGAAATCAACAAAAGCATAAAAATATGTACTGGAGTCACACTAAATTCATGACAGTGACACCTCAGGGAAGGAAGCAGAACAATTCTAGAGAAGGAAATGGGTCATTTTATTGGAATTTTTTTTCTTTAAAAAAAAAAGATGGGTAGAAAGTATGACAACAGGTTAGACCTGTATTCACTGTGGGTAGTAGATACATAGGTGCTGACTATGGTAGCCTTTTTACTTTTCTGTATACCTTTCAATTTAAAAAAATTTTTTTAAATAAGCCAACAAAAGGCAATTGAGAATTGAAGACAGTTAAAACCTGACCCTTAATGCCCCAAACAATACTCTCAGATTTCTTCCACATTTGAATCCTACGCCAATTTAACAAGCTGATCCTAACGTTCTTTAAAAGTTCAGTGACTGTATTTTTAGGAAGTATCCCATGCCCTGAAGCTTAGTCTCTATTGCTCTTATTTCCAAAAAAGTAACTCTTGATTATATTTAAAACTCGTCCCAGCCCACACAGGGCAAACAGAGTGACTCTCTGCCCCTTGCCTTTCTCTCCAAACAAGTTGCAGCATGTCGACCGCATGTGTCCCAGGGAGAAATGTGAGTCTAACTGTGTCTTCTGTGATCAGGGACAGCAGGTGAGAAATTGCTTTGCTGTGTGTGTCTTCACAGTAATTCCCAGCTGCCCTTTGAAGTCATTCAATAACACTAAGTGATATCAGATCACAAGAAACATAGCATGAGGTCACAGTTTCATCTACCTCTCACTCTGTATGCTCCTTGTACCAAACCCAAATAAAATGCTGCACTTTCATTGCAAATGTCTCTGGGTCCGCTTCCTCCAAAATCCCTAAGGAGCAAAAAAATTGTAGTATAACACCCCAATGCCTTTTCTATCCAGCCTTGTGAAATAATGAAGAATTCCATGAAAACGAATGTTCTAGACAGGTGAACCAACACATTTAATAACTCGCAGGTTTTGATCGTTATGAACATCTCTACGAAAAACCTCAGATGTGTGTGTGCCTTCACTGTTCTCTCCCCTCCAAGCCAGGCTCTCTCCCTACCCTTTCTACGCCGTTTGCTTTTCTAATCTACTCTCAAGTGACAGTTTAACCAAGCAGATAGTCAGATGGTTGAGCACAGCACAAATTACATGGGATGCAAGTCACAAAAGTTGTGTGCAGAATCTCATGGCTTTATGAGGAGTTTACTGCCTTTATGTCAAGGACTGCACCCTCAGCTGCCTGATTCCCCAGGAGCTGTGTTCTGGAAGGTGGAAGTTCTGGAAGCCTGAGCTCAGCAGGGGTAGCTTGTTACCATGTGATTTAATTTAAAATAGATGGTCAGCTGAGGCCAAACACACTCCTCCCAACGCCATGGGTAACTGAAATCACTCACGGAGTATAATATAATTAAGTCATAAGTCATGTAATGAAAAACTACCAGCAGTTTTTCTGGGTTCTGTTTCTGGTCTTATTACTGCTATTTTATTAAGTTGTTTTTTTTTTAAGTCAGTGAAAAAGAAAACAAAGTTACAGATCTACAGTTTAGACTATGTAAATATTTAATTTAAAATAGCAAAAGAGAAAAACCAGAAATTTTTCAGAAAATGCTATTATATAGAAAGAACTGATCAAAGTTGTCTTTAACAAATTAAGACCAAAATCGAAAAAAATGAAAAAAGGCCAGAAATAGACAATTAAGACAAAAGAAAATACAATTAGTAAATAAACCTGTGGTATAATGTCTAAATTAAGTCATCAAAGGAAATGCAAACTAAAACAAGGAGGTACACTATTATGGCTAATTAATTTTTTAAAAGGCATGTAAGAGTATTAATACAACATGTCACAAAGGTGGTAGTAAAATGATACAAGCCTTTTAGAAAGCAGTTTAACAATATGTTTCAGGCTGTTTCAGTAGCCTCATTTCTAGAAATTCACCCTAAGAAAATAGTTTAAAAAAGGAAATAACTATACACATACATATGTCCAGCTGTCCACAGCAGTGTTATTTATACCAATGAAAATGCAAAAGCAGCATATAGATTGAGTAAAATATGTCATTACAGCCTTTCAAAATTAGAATTATAAAGTGATACTATAAATTTTTAAATGTCAATACTATTAATGTGAATAAAAACACAAGGTTATATTGCTATTCAGTCAGCCATTCATTAAGTACCTTCTCTAATAATAGTATAATTTTATTTTGTGCACTAATGCTAGCACGTATGTATAATAAACACAAGTTTCTGACAAATCTTGGGTTTTACAGACTAAACTATTATGCACATATAAAGTATGATTATAAATGATATCTTTATAGTTCATTGGAAAGAAGACCATATATTTCTAAATAATAAATCTTTAATCTCTGTTTTAGTACCATCATAATATTTCTCCATTCATTATTCAAACATTGAGTCCCTCCCTCTTATATACTAGCACTGTGCCAAGTACTGTAGATAAAAAGATGGAGAAGACAAATTTCCTGCTCTCATGAAGATCACAGTCCAGTAGGGAAGACAGACAAGTATATATAAAAAAAAAAATCACCATACAGTATGTGTTAGAATAATAAAGGTATAGAAGAAATGAGGAAGGAAGGGCCCTAAGTGGGCAATCAACAAATATTTTGAATTATTATATTCAAGGGACCAAAAAGGATACAAAGAATTCTCAGTATGGTTTGTTTCCTTGAGGCAATATAAAATTCTCCCTGCCCAAGCTCACCTACTGATGGCAGTGGGCAGTGGAGTGAGATGAAGCTGGACTCTGGAGTCACACAGACCTGAGTTTGAACCCTCCCCCCAGCCCCAGCTGTGTGGCCTAGGGCCAGTTCCAAGTCTGACCTGTGCCTCAGTCCCTCACTCAAAAAAATCCCGAGTGACGATTCTGCACTCCATTTTGCACCAGGCACTGTCACATGCCCTGTGACTAGAACTGTAGAGAAGAAAACACTATCTCTGCCCCGTGGAGCCCAGCCAGCAGACCAACAGCAACAGTGATTATAATTATTACAAGCATTCTGGAAGGGGAAGACGGTGTGTGGCGGGGAGGCCATCCCTAGGGGACTCGGGGTATTAGAAAAGACCTCTCTGAGATCATGAACTTACTATGAGATCTGAAAGCTGAGAGAAATAAATAACTCCTATGCCCAGTCCCAGAGTGCAGGGCCAAATGTTAGTGGTGAAACCCGCCACAAAGCTGTCAAGAAGCAAAATGCAAATTGACTCTACTGATTCCAGAATGACTTTTCGTAAGAGATCAAGTTCAGGGGAACAGGGAAGGAATTACCATATATTCTTAAATGTATGTGTCCAGAACGCTGATCTAGTACGATTTAATGTAACCAGCAGAGACATTACCCTGTAAATCAGGAACAAAACCCTGATGCCCATCATCACCACTGGAACTTAACACCGTTCTGGATGTTCTGGTCAACTCAATACTGTATGCGAGAGGCGTGCGCCAAGCCAGCTCCTGCACTGCCAAGGCGCGTGTCCACGGGTACGGACTATCTACAAAGCAATCAGCCGTATTTAAGAGTAAGCCCTAAGAACACTCATGCCGTTTGTATTTTATCATTCCTAATCTAGGAAATTTTATATTCAAATCTGTTCACTGCAGTATTACAGTCAATATGGTGGTTAAAAAAAAAAGAAATATCTTACCCATAAAACAAAGAATAGATAAAAATCATGAAATCTGATTACGTCATCAAAAACGATGTTTTAAAAACATTTTTAATGACATGGGATAATGCTTATGTAATGCCAAGATAAAAAACACACACACACACACACACACAAAAACCCTCGAGTCAGAGTCCCTCGTCCCCTCCTGGCTGCCAGTCCTCCTGGCTGCTAAGGTGGGCCTTGTCCCTTCTCGACCAAGAGCAGCACTGGGTCAGTCCCTCCTCCCTCACCACCTTCTTCCCTAGCCTGAGCCGTCACCCCAGCAGCCTCCTTCCGACCTCACCATCAACCTTCTCAGTCTCCCTCCGGCTCCACTTTCCCTTCCTGATCTCTCAATGTTGACATTTCCCAGGGCTTGCTTGGTCCTTGGACCCTTCTGATGACCTCATTTAGTCACGTGGCTTTGATTTCCACGCAAACTGTGCTCCAGTTTGGATCTCAGGCCCTGTCCTCCTACTGTGAGCTCCAGGTCTCCACGTCCAATCACCTCCTCAACAGCTCCGAGCGGCCGTCTAACAGGAGCTCAAATCTAGCACACCTTGATTCCCCTCCTCCCACCAACCCCCAGCTCCTCCTCAGCATTCAGCTCCTTAAAAGGCTCCACTGTTTGCAAAGTTGCTCACCAAGTGTATTAGTTAGCTAGTGCTCCTGTATCAAAGCACCGCAAACTTCACGCCTTAGACAACAGAAAGTCACCGTCTCACAGTCTGGAGGCTGGAAGTCTGAAATCAAGGTGTGGGAGGGGACGGTTTCTTCTGAAGGCTGTCCTATTGCTCTCTCCAAACTTCTAGTGGCCTCGGGAATTCCTTGGCTTGTAGAAGCTCTCTTCACATGTCTTCCCTCTATGCATGTCTCACCACCTGTCCTCAAACCCCTCTCCAGGCCACCCTGTCCCCTGCAATCTATTCTCACCAGGGCAGCCAGAGGGATTCTGTTAGAACCAAAGTCAGATCACACAGCTCTTCTGCACTAAACCCTCCAAAGGCTTCCAACTCACTCAGTGAAATGCAAAGCCCTTATTTTTACAGCCTGCAAGTCTCCACCACCTCTCCCATGTCACTTCCTAGCATGCCTTGAGCACCATACTCCTGTCTCACTGGCTTCCTTGCTAGTCCCTGGGCAGAACACACCTGCTTCCACTGCAGGGCCCTTGCACTGGCTATTCCTCCCCCTGTAACATTCTTCCCTAGATATTCACGGGCTACCTTTCTCACATCACTCAGCCTCCCTTGTGACTGTCCACTCCAAAACAGCAATCTCTGGGCCTTGATCAGTCTGCCTCATTTTTCTTTAAAGCACTTATCCTTAACCCAACATTGTATTATTTATCTATTCATTGTCTGTTTCTCCCACTAAAATATCAGCTTCTCAGGCAGAAAGACGATTTTGATAGCTGCTTTTTCCCTTGGGTTTAGAATAACGTCTGGCTCAAAGAAGATAACTAACTGCTGAATGAATGAACACATGAAGGAAGGCTGGAAGAAAAATATACTAATGCTAACATGAATTATATACCTATGAGTGGTGAAATTACACAAGTTATTAAGTTGTTGCTTATACCATATTATACTTTCCATATTTTCCACAATGGCCTATTTTTACTTTCATAGCATGGCAAAAATCAACAATACTTTATTGAAAAGAGATGTTCATTCACTTAATGGCGAGTTTAAACATATTTAAATTTTTAAGGGGTGTAAGTCCTACCATCTAAATAATATGGGAGACAGAGTACCATACACTAGACTTTATGATAACTGTACTGTATTGGAACACTGAATAGTTTTACTTTGAAACTTATTCTTAACATACTATGATTGGGTAATACGTCTAGCACTATTATTTACATGTTTAACCTGTTAGAAAAGCTGACTTCTTTTATTTTTGTCAACCAAAAATGTTTTTGAAAATCAGAGCAATAAAAGATAAACATTATTAGGCCAAAATGACTGCCAACTTGAGAATCAAGTATCTGAAACTTGGATTACAATAAAGGGAGAAAAAGACTAAGACAGAAAACATAACTTTACTCTGATTAGGGAGTGTCACCTAGTGGTAAAGAGCCTACTGAAGCCAGGCAGCCCAAACCAAGCCCAGCTCAGACACTGACTAGCTGTGTGCCCTTGGGTATTTTTTTTTCCATCTCAGTTTTCCCATCTGTAAAATGGGAGTGATAAAAAGAAGAGGGTTTCTGTATGGATTAAGTGAATGCATATATGCAAAGCACTAGGACAGGGCCTGCTTCACAGTAGGATTTGACAGGTGTCAGCTATTATTATTATTCCACACATCAAATTCGTCCCATACGTGCCCCAAAATAGCCTTTAAGGAAGCTTTTGAGAAGCAGGTCACATCTATATCTGGGATAGAATTTTACTTCTACCATTGGAATTTTAAACTTATCCAAGACAGCCTTTCACACTGAATCAAACATAATAAGCTAACTTTTTTCCTTTCTTTCCCACATTTAATCATCCAGAATAAAGCTGTGGGTGGCAAAAAAGTGACAGAGAGCATCATTAGTCCAAAATAAAATATTATATGGTTGTTCTCATGCTCAAGACTCGTATTTCGAAACAAATTCTCTTAACTGAAAAAAGAATAATAGCTACATGAATGAGACAGAGCCTTTAAAAATTACCCTTCATTTTGACAGCATTCCTTTAGGTAAATTAAGAGTATTATGTGACCAAGGATGGGAATACCCTGGAAGAGATATAATCCAGGCCATGCAAAGCCTTTCCTTGCTAAAATAAAAACACTTGCAAATGTCACTGATGCTTGAGCATCAATGTAGAACACAAACATTCGACGGACTGTGGACACAGCCCCAGCTACAGGGATCACAATAATTGGGCTCTAAAACCCAAGATGGGAGCAACAATTGAAGCCTCACTGTGAAATATAAGGCCATGCCTCTAAATGGAAGGAAGAAGCACAGGAGATGATGCTATTTGCAAACACGTAGCCCTCTGACTACTAGCTCTATTATTGTGAAATGTGATATAACCATTTTCAGAACTGAAGCTGAAATAGAACTAAGAACTTCAAGGGCCCATCGGCAAGCAGTTGAAAGGAATAAGCAAAGCTCTGTTTTCAAAACTTTAATATAAAAAATTAGAATTGTTTAAATAGCTTTTCTTATTTCTGACATCCTTCAGAATAGAGAAATTATTTTAGTAAACATTGTGAATGTAAAATGCTCCTTTTATCCATATACTGGGCCTATCTTTCATATGCATTTAAATTGTTTTTTTACTGAATCAATCTCTCAGGTCCCTTCTATAATATCTGATCATCTCAGAAGTGAAAAAAAAAAGTGTAATCAGGAAACAGAAATTTTAAAATTATTAGGAGGAAAACTAACAAGAATGATCTTTCTGTTAAAGTTGTCAATTTTAAAATAAACCAACTATTTCCATTTAAAACATGATGCCAAAAGTGTTAAATAATGGATGATGACGACACAGGGTGTTACTATTCCCAACTTCTTAATGTTTTTGTGTTTTCCAAGAAAATAAAGCATATAAATTTTAAAAGATTTAATTCAAGTAATTGCTTTCATTGTTCAAAATATGCCATGAATAACCTACTTATTTTAGTAGTTATTTTATTTGTTTCTGTTTTCTTACAAAGTAGAACTGCTAAATTTCCTGCTAATCAGTTCGGGGAAAACGTAAGTAAGAGAAAGAAAGTACAGAAACTTTACACAATTCCTGAAGCAGAGATTTTAGTAAACTGTGAAAAATACAATCACTAATGTCTCACAACTGCCTGTTTAACAGACTGATATGCAGTCACTGTTCTCAAGCCACAATCCCCCAAAGATCATATATTCCAGGTACCCATTTTTTTCCTTAGATTTATTCCCATTATTTGGTCATCACCAGCTCACACCATGATTAGTGGCAGGCTTCTGTGGAGTGAGAATGAGGAAGAAAGACAACTGTGGTTCTTTGTGGTAGCTAGTCTCTAAAGATGGTCCCAAATCCACCCCCATGCTGCTCTTCCCATCAAAAGGTGGACCTTATGTCCCTCCCCCTTGAATCTGAGCTGGGTCTAGGACTATTCTACCAAGGAAATGCAGAAGTGCCCTGCTGAGAACCTCCAAGCCCAGGCCTGAAAAGCCAGGAAGCAATACTTCCTCCCTCTTGGAACCCAGCTGCCATGTTAAGGGGAAGCCCAATCAACCATAGGAAGGGGCCCATATGGAAGAGAATTGAGGCCCTCAACCAACAGCCCCTGCTGAGCTCCCAATCAACAACAGCCGGTGTCATCTTGCCAGCCATGTGAATGTTCTAGCTGATACCACGTGGTACAGAGACAGGCCATCCCTGCTGAGCCCTGCCAAATTGCAAAATCATGAGTAAATAAATGACGGTGTTTGTTTTAAGCCACTAAGTGTTCGGATAATTTGTCTCACAGGAATAGATATAAATAGAAACAATGTTCCTGAAGAAGAGTCATCATCTCTCATTCCAGGGCTTCTGCTAATTCTAATTCTACCATGCTAAATTATCCTGCATTACGCACTTACAGACTGTGGTTGTGTAATCAAGTCTTCAAAATAAAAATGAGCATAGAACCTCTTGAATCATATGAAGCAGGGAGAAGACCCAGCACAGGCCTCTGCATCTATGCATTTTCAAGCACTGAATATGATCAAAGACAAAGACAGCTTTCCAACAATTTCCTGGCCAAGTTACCAAGTACAGAAAAATACTCATCTTTGATAACAGTAGCCACAACTGAGTACTATTATTACAAATTTTATGTTATACATACTTTACCACAACTTTTAAGATAATGTAATACACACCAAAAAAAAAAAAAAACCCACACACTGTACACTTTAAATGGGTGAATTACATGGTATGTGAATTATATCTCAATAAAGAAGCACCTTCCATAAGGTGCTACACACTGCAAACAGCCCAGGTTATCTTTGAACAGCTCTATCTTAAAAAGACTTTTCCTGATATTGTGTTAAAATTTGCCTGCCCACAGCTTTCATTCACCAACTCCCCTTTCCGTAGTATTTGAAGAAAGCCCTACCGTCCTGCCCATGGCTTCTTCTCTCCTGACTCAAAGATACCCATTCCAGCAGCTCCTTCTCAGGTCAGCACTGTGCCACCTCCATCACCTGGCTGCAGAGCTCTGAGTATATTCCAGCAGCTCCCAGTATTGGAGAAGACCATGAGCTTTGGAGTCAGAATGCTAGGTTTAAATCTGAGTTCCATCACTTACTAGCCACATGAAGCTTCAATTTCAACATGTGTAAAATGGGAGTAGGGGAAAGAAGGCTCACCTTTGGGAAGCAGCGAGGCAGGGAGTGAAATCAGGGCCTGAGATGACGACCACCTGTAGTCAAAATGACTCTTGCAAATCTACTTAGTAGGGGCAACACACTATCTCTCAAATGTCTTTCTGCATTTAACAAGCCACCATTTCTTTGTTTAAACACCATCTCTCCCCCTCTGCCAAGCACATGTAGTAATTCAAGCTCATTAAGTGCATGAATGATGCAACTTCACTAGAACAGAACCCACCTCAATGTTAATAAGCAAGGAGCAACAGGGTCTGGAACCCAGGAAGCCCACCAAAACGACTAGCTTCTATCATTCTATCTATTGCGATTCCAGGGGGGAAGGACAAAATCTAACGTGATGTTTCCAAAGTGGTCAGCCCAGCCAACATGGGACAGAGCAGACCTACAAGTGGGACAGTGATGGGAACAGTTTTTTGAAATGTCATGCCAGCACCTCGTTTTCTGTTTCTGATTATCTTCCACTTCCTTCAGTTGGCAGGTTAGAGAGATCTGGAACATCCACCCCCAAGAGCACTGTGCAGAAGAGACTCGGTCCTCCCCTTCCAGGACATTCCCGCCCGGTGCCCATCAGTTCACACTCACCTACGAGTACTCATCCTGATTCTCAGCCCCTGACCCAGCCTCACGGGCAGAAAAGGGAAGAGTGGTTCTACCTGACGCCACCCCAGCAAACATTAAACACACATTTTCCTTTCACCATCCCACAGACGCCCGCTCCATCAACTGCACAAATGTAATTACCTTCTTAACTAAACTTCTGCACTTGTTCACAAGTAGTTAATAGAGTCATACAGGTATACTGTTGAAAACTGAAATTAAATATATTCCACCACAGAGCTGAACCACTACAGAGGTTAAAAAGCACAAGGGCTATTTTTTAATGTCACAATAATTATAGTCATCTGCCTGATCAAAACGTCAGATGGTAGGGGGAATCCAGGCGGATTTCCCGCCAGTGACTGGTGATACCTCCAACCCAGGCAGCAGGGTCCATGATCCCGTGTCTGCTTGGCCACTGGAAGGACATCGCTCTCTGACTTGCCACCATGCCCAGCTCTACGCAAGAGTGTGGGACTGCAAGGAGGGGAGTCCTTAAGAATACCGTTTAATACCGGACACTTCTGTCCTATGACGCCTCAGAAGGGAAAAAAATATTGCTTTTCTGATAACCAGTGTTTGGCGATGGCCGGCCACACTCTCGCCTGACCAAGCCCTGGGCAACGAGAAGCCACTGGCAGATCCCTGTCACCTCCGGCAGGGTCCGGGGGATGAGTGACAAGGGGAACACACTTGCAATGCTCCTTTCAGCAGAACCATATGGTAAAGGGCTGTCAGCCTAGCAGGTGAGCCCAGAAAAACCTACTGAGGACACAAAGGACTGAGCCATAATCTGAACGCACAGAGTTCTTCATGCCACTTACCATTTACTCTTCAAGCAAGACATTTTCTCTCATCATCCTTCTTAACGCCGAAGGAAGGGCGACCCAATGAGAAAATCTCTTTAGCAGGCGAACTGAGCCCCAGGTGCATCAAAGTTATTTAATCTTAAGGCAGTGGTTCTAAGTGTGGTCCCTCGACAAGCGGCATCACCTGGGATCTTACCAGACAGGCAAGTTCTCATGTCCTACCTCAGACACGCGGAAGCCAGCAATCTGTGCTTTAACAAGCACTCCAGGTGATTCCAATGCATGAAAAATTTTGTGAGCTACAGTCAAATTTGAGAGTCACTGTCTTAAGGTGCTGGAATCTATGCAAAGGGCATTTCTGGGGTAACCAGCATTCATTAGCTGTTAAGTATCAATAGTTTGGGACTTGGGGCAAAAGGCAGAGTCAGACAATCCAATAATATGAGTGGAGTCAGGGTCATTCAGGACAATAAACACCATGGGCAGCTCAGGGATTGACAAGTCCAAGTGTCCAAGTGACAGGAAGGGTGGGTGATCTGTCCTGAACTGTGGCTTGAGAGGTGAGAACCCTGTCAGCTTCAGGGAGGTCCTGTACCACTGGAGAGCCATGACTCATCTTCATCATTTTATAAAAAACAGTTCTCTCTTCAAATGCAATTTTACACTAAAGCTTAATATATGAAACAGACAAAGCAGGGATGAGTGACTGAGCACCCTCCCCACCCTGTTTCTCCTCTTACCTCTCCCCCTTTGCAGCCCCTGATATACTTCAGTGGAATCCTGAGGGTTTCTGAGAGCACAGGTCGAAAAGCATGGGCTCCTTATCAAACAAGCTGATTCTGGAGCCTCACCAGACAGAGTGAATAAGAAGAGCTGGGGATGGGGCCTAGAGACCTTCAGTTTCTCCAGGCAATCCTGATATCAGCCAGCTCACAGCCTTTGAGCAGTGCTTGTCTCAGAGCAGGGCCTGGACTTTTACATCAGAATCATCTGGGGGAGCCTGTTAACCCTGCATATTTTCCTGGGCCCTTCCCAAGCCCTGCTGAGGCTGGTTCTCAGGAGTAGAGCCCAGGAAGCTGCAATGCAAGGCGGTTCTTAACGTGCATCAGGTATAAGCGGCATTGTGGTGTACTGACTGTTCACCTTCACCACCACCCCCTCAATCTCATGTTCTCAGTCTCTCACTCTCTCACCTGAAAATATAAAGAGAACTTATCCCTCCTGATCTTCTTGAGGCAGGGAGTCCTCTTGGCCGGTCCCGGAGCCTTGACTCCCAGAGCCTGGATGTCGAGTCACGCTCTGAGATGCTGGAGGAGGAGGAATGAGGCATGTCTTGGGGCCTGGACTCCTTTTCAGTCTCATCCCTTACGTGCCAGAACAGGATCGCTGACAACCAGGCACCAACACTCAGGCCAGTGGGTCTCAACGTGGTTTGCATGATTAGAATCACGTGAGGAACGTTAAAAAACAAGGCGCCTAGGCGCCACCCAACCCCACAGATTCTGCCTTAATTGCCTTGGGTGGGAGCAGGGGTATTTTTTAAAGGCCTCTCAGATTATAATGCACAACCAGGGAAGAAAATCACAGCCTAGGGCAGACCTGTGCAAACATGAATATGCACAGATCTTGTTACAATGAATATCTGGTTCAGAGGGTAGAGGTGGGGCCTGAGGCCCTGCATTTCCAACAGCCTCCCAGGTGCTGCTGCCGTGCTGGTCCGCGGATCACATTCTGAGCAGTAAGGATCTTGTGGTTCTCAAACTTCTGAATCACCTGGAGGGCTTGTTAAAATACAGATGACTGGGTCCACCCCAACAGTTTTTAATTCAATATGCCTGCGGTAGGACCCTAAAACGTGCATTTCTAACAAGTTCTCAGGGGATGCTCGGTTGACGATCCAGTGCCCACACTTTGAGAACCAGGAAGGCCGTGGTTTTCGCATATTAGTGCACATTAGAACCGTCCGGGGAGTTTTCAGAGCCACAGATGACCAGGCTTAATGCACATGATTCCTAGGCCTGGGGAGGAGCCCAAGAATTACAGCTCTGCGAGCTTCTCAAGGGACTCCCGTCATCCTCTAGGCCAGGGACCATATTCAGGTCTAGAATTTGCATCCCACAAATGCAATAACGTATCAGGTACTGATAGCAAGCTTTACGGGAAACAGGGTCTGAACATCATAAACGTACTTTATAATGTGTCACCACCGCACCCGTAAGACACTCCCATAAACCAGGACCTAAGGAAGACGGAAGAAGGCCACGTGGAACTAAACAAGTTCCAGATCACTGCTGGTTTCCTGGGAGACTTTTCTTGAGGGTTCCAAACCTAACCCATGGGCTTAAAGAGGAAGACAACGCCACAGAAGCTTTTCTCGGAACAATATCTATATGCCTGGGGGAAAGCAATGTAGCAGGGTAATCACTCAGGTGTTAGAAGACTCAGGGTAGCACTCGGACTAAGCTCTAAAATGGGGGAAATGATACCTCACTTGAAGGCTGTTGAGGACAGGAAATAATGTACATAATGTACTTAGCAGGGGGCTGTCACTCAGTAAAATCACAGATACATGACAGTTCTGACAGTTGAGCCATAAAGTCTCAAAGCTGGAAGGAACCTTGATGTTTAGCTTTCAGCCAATAAAGGAAACTCAAAGACCATTAGCACAGCATCACTTAGATGTGCAGTATCTCAGGCCCACCCCAGACCTTCTGGATCAGACTCTGCATTTTAATATGACCTCCAGGAGATTCCTATGCACCACTGCCCTACAGTAGTAACCCTACCAGCTACGGAGTACGGCAGTGGTTCTCAGCCCTGCTGAGTTGGAATCATCTGGGGGCTTAAAAAAAAAAATATTCATGGATATTCATGGAAAGCCCTACCCCCAGAAAGTCTGATTCAACTGGTTTGGGAGGTAGCCTGAGAACTGAGATTTTTTTAATCTTCTTAAGGCAGCAAAGGTTGAGAGCCACTAGTACAGAATAAGTGTACAGGCTCTGGGGTCAGGGCATTGCAATAATCACTCAGGTTGGCCTTTCCCACAGTCCAGCTCTAAGCTCTGTAGCCAGATGGTCCCTGAATGACCCCCTACACACACACGTGCACACATACACATACTCCTAGTAGAAGACCCCTTCTGTCTGGGCCACTGGTGTGAACGCAGCCCAGAGGTACTGGCCTGGGAGGAGTGCACCACTTGAAGCGGCAGGAATGCGCAGCATCAAGCCTCGGGCTCTGCCTCCGATAAGCTGTGTGACCCTGGCGCAGCCACAACGCTCTAGGCCTCGGCTTCCTCATCCATTACACAAGGGGTTAGGCCAGTGGTCCTGGGTCCCTCCAGCATCACCCTTCTTGGGTTACCTGGGGTCACAGTGCCAGGAAGAGGCACTCACAAAAGACTGGGTCGTGTTTTCACCTCACGGTCTTCAATAGAACAAAAAAGGCAGCCCTCTTCCCACTGTGCACTCAGTGCAGTCCTGTGATGGACATTCCTGCAGTCTCTCAGTGATTAGCCTGTAAACTGAAATTTAACAATAGGTTTTCTCTGAATGTCTTCTAAATATAGACACATTCTCTGCTTGAGCTGAGGATTTCCTGAAGGGTTTTTCTTAGGAAACTAACAGACCTAAATAATAGATGGTGTTTGGTTTGTACTTGCATACATGAGTGTGACTGTGTGTGTGTGTGTGTGTGTGTGTGTAAAAACAATGTGGCGATTGTGTTGGGTTTTTTCCCTGAGAACTCTAAGACGTCAGGAACCATTCGTCAGCCTGTCTCCGCCAATTCTCCTCTCACTGCGCCTCTTGAGTTCATTCCTTTCTTTGCTTTTAAATGAGCCCCTTTTTGGTTCTGGCTCCCCCTGCAACACATCCAAGGCTGGCCTGCACGCTGGGTGCAACCGGGGCTCCCTGCCGCCCGCCCAAGTGCCCTGCGCGCTCCCTTGGGTGCAGGGAGACTCCCCTCACTGAGTTTTCCCACCTCACAGCCCACCCCTCAGGCCCAGCCTCTCGCTCTCCCTGCAGGACCTGCAGGCTTCTCCACGTCAACACGCCCAACCCTGGAACCCCTCCTGCCTCCCCTCCCTCTCCACAAAAACCTGAGGTGACCACCTCTCTCCCCTCTTCCTCCTGCCCCAACATTAAACCTGATTCCACCTCCTGGATCAATGTCTCTGGCCCTCTTTTCCATTCCCCACTGCACCACTGTCGTTTACACCTTCCTTTCTTTCCTGGGGCACCACCTCTGAAGTGGCCTGTTTTCCTCAACAAATCACCCTGCACTCCCCACAGCAGGATCTGCTCCGCTCTCTGGCTTCTCTAAGCCTATCAAATGCAGAGATAGCAACAGCTGTTGTTTATCAAGCCTCTGCTCTGTGCCAGGCAGGGCGCTGGCTTCTTCATTTACCTGTCCTGCAACCCTTACAATGTGCACAGATCTCCATTTTCAGACCAGGAAGCTGAGGCTCCGTGACAACACCTGGATTCCAATCCACTGAAATCATGATGCTGCTGGACAAATAACTGAGGCGGGGAATCCAGCCTCTGGGAGCTCTTGGCTCAGCCTACCACGTGGTCCTTATCACCTTCCCTTCCTCCACAAGCATCCTGTAAGCTGAGCAAATCCCCACCTTAGGGACACAACTCATGCTTCCCACCCCCAGGCTTGGTTCACATTGATCTCTCTGCCCAGAATGCCCTTCTCCCAGTCTCAGCCTGCAAAAGCATCCTACCCAACTAACTCAATTTCCTCTGCATGTTGCTCTGCAACTTCTCTAATGCAGCCAGGTTTGATACAGACCTCTCTCCTTTGGACCCCACGGAATTTGGTTTCCCTCTTATACCAATCCGTGTGCTTTTCTGATCCACTTCACACTGCAGCATACTCCTGCGTGGCAGGAACCAACTTATCTTTGTGTCCCTACATCTTCCACCCTAGCATTGAGAGTGCCTCGTGTATAAATGATCCTCGACAAATACTTGCTGAATTGAGCAGATGTTGTAAGACGTTGTCAAGGAGAAGCACGCTGAGAAAACGCAAGAGTCAGAAATTACATGTCATCACCCTACCTCTACCAATATTTTAAAGAATTCCTTATGTCCGTGAGGACTCTTTTTGTCACCTACAAGTAGTGACTAACAATACTAGCAAATGAATGAAAGTTATAAGGAAGCATATTTAAGCTCTACAAAGTCAATTTAATTTTTCACAATTGTTTACAAAAAAAAAAAGGTTGGTCATGAAGAATTGAGCTTGTTGTCTCTAGAAGGATTCAAGCAGAGGCTAAGTGTCCTGCGGAAGAGGTGTCTGGAGGATTCCTGGGCTGGAGTGGGGATGGGGTAGCTGGATTAGAGGTCTGGTTTTCTAGATCATTTCCAGTAGGATTCCAGCCACCCCCCTTCCCGTTGTCAGGACACCCACTGAAGATGACAGGCATGTTGTGTCATGTACAACAACTGAAAACACTTCCCTGAAGCCCTACCCCATGTCTCTTTGCCAAGCATCAATGTGTCACTTATCCCTGAAGTTCTGTAACAGGAAAAAGTCAAAGCAGCCAATGAGTTCATCCTCTGATCCCAAAACCTTATTTTGATCATGAAAGTCTACGTGACTTTTACATGCTTTCCGAACCCACCAAAAGCCAGCTTCGTGTTTAGATAGCTCAAGTGGCGATTATTCTGCAAACTTCACTGAAAAGTTAAATTATACAACCATGAGTCGAGAAAAAAAAAATTCATTAGAATCACAAAAGTTCATTTGCAAGTAATAATGATAGTGTGCAACGAACCAAAAAGTATGATTAATGCAATTCCGGACACCAGAGGTCCATGTAAAAATGATTTGGCAGGAGGAGACCTTCAAGATGGCAGAGGAGTAAGATGTAGAGATCACCTTCCTCCCCACAAATACATCAGGAATACATCTACACGTTGAACTGCTCCTATAGAATACCCACTGATAGCTGACAGAAGACCTCAGACCTCCCGAAAGGCAAGAAACCCCCCCATGTACCTGGGTAGGACAAAAGAAAAAAGAATAAACAGAGACAAAAGAATAGGGACGGAGCCTGCACCAGTGGGAGAGAGCTGTGAAGGAGGAAAGGTTTCCACACACCAGGAAGCCCTTTCGCGGGCGGAGACTACGGGTGGCGGAGGGGGGAAGCTTCGGAGCCACGGAGGAGAGCGCAGCAACAGGGATGCAGAGGGCAAAGCAGAGAGATTCCTACACAGAGGACCGGTGCCGACCGGCACTCACCAGCCCAAGAGTCTTGTCTGCTCACCCGCCGGGGCGAGCGGGGGCTGAGAGCTGAGGCTCGGGCTTCGGTCGGATCGCAGGGAGAGGACTGGGGTTGGCGCCGTGAACACAGCCGGCAGGGGGTTAGTGCGCCACGGCTAGCCGGGACGGAGTCCGGGGAAAAGTCTGGAGCTGCTGAAGAGGCAACAGACTTTTTCTTGCCTCTTTGTTTCCTGGTGCGCGAGGAGAGGGGATTCAGAGCGCTGCTTAAAGGAGCTCCAGAGACGGGCGCGAGCCGCGGCTGTCAGCACGGACCCCAGAGACAGGCATGAGACGCTAAGGCTGCTGCTGCCGCCACCAAGAAGCCTGTATGCGAGCACAGGTCACTATCCACACCCCCCTTCTGGGAGCCTGTGCAGCCCGCCACTGCCAGGGTCCCGGGATCCAGGGACAACTTCCCCGGAAGAATGCATGGCGTGCTTCAGGCTGGTGTAACGTCCCGCCGGCCTCTGCCGCCGCAGGCTCGCCCCGCACTCCGTGCTCCTCCCTCCCCCCGGCCTGAGTGAGCCAGAGTCCCCGAATCAGCTGCTCCTTTAACCCTGTCCTGTCTGAGCGAAGAACAGATGCCCTCAGGCGACCTACACACAGAGGCGGGTCCAAATCCAAAGCTGAACTCCGGGAGCTGTGCGAACAAAGAAGAGAAATGGGAATCTCTCCCAGCAGCCTCAGGAGCAGCTGGATAAACTCTCCACAATCAACCTGATGTACCCTGCATCTGTGGAATACCTGAATAGACAACGAATCATCCCAGAATTGAGGCGGAGAACTTTGTGTGATTTTGTCTGTATAGCTTCGCTTTTACCATTTGTCCAAGGTTCTGTCTGTCCATTTTTTTTTTTTTAGCATAGCTTTTAGCACCTGTGGATTGGTGGATTTCTTTTTTGGTTTGCTTACTCTCTTCTTTCTTTCTTTCTTTCTTTTTTTTTCTTTTTTTATGACTTTGTAATTTTTTTTATTTTTAATAATTTTTTTCTTTATTTTAATAACTTCATTTTATTTTATTTTTTCTTTCTTTCTTTCTTTTTTTCTCCCTTTTCTTCTGAGCCGTGTGGCTGACAATGTCTTGGTGCTCTGGCTGGGTGTCAGACCTGTGCCTCTGAGGCGGGAGAGCCCAGTTCAGGATATTGGTCCACCAGAGACCTCCCAGCTCCCTGTAACATCAAACGGCAAAAGCTCTCCCAGAGATCTCCATCTGAACGCTAAGACCCAGCTCCACTCAATGACCAGCAAGCTACAGTGCTGGACACCCTATGCCAAAGTAGCATGACAGGAACACAACCCCACCCATTAGTACAGAGGCTGCCTAAAATCATAAGGTCACAGACACCCCAAAACACACCACCAGATGCAGTCCTGCCCCCCAGAAAGACAAGATCCAGCCTCATCCACCAGAGCACAGGCACCAGTCCCCTCCACCAGGAAGCCTACACAAACCACTGAACCAACCTTAGCCACTGGTGGCAGACACCAAAGACAACGGGAACTACAAACTTGCAGCCTGCGAAAATGAGACCCCAAACACAGAAAGGTAGGCAAAATGAAAAGACAGAGAAACACACAGCAGATGAAGGAGCAAGGTAAAAACCCATCAGACCAAACAAATGAAGAAGAAATAGGCATTCTACCTGGAAAAGAATTCAGAGTAATGATAGTAAAGATGATACAAAATCTTAGAAATAGAATGGAGAAAATACCAGAAACGTTTAACAAGGACTTAGAAGAACTAAAGAGCAATCAAACAATGATGAACACCACAATAAATGAAATGAAAAATTCTCAAAAAGGAATCAAGAGCAGAATAACTGAGGCAGAAGAACGGATAAGTGACCTGGAAGATAAAATAGTGGAAATAACTACTGCAGAGCAGAATAAAGAAAAAAGAATGAAAAGAATTGAGGACAGTCTCATAGACCTCTGGGACAAAATTAAACACACCAACATTCAAATTATAGGGGTCCCAGAAAAAGAAGAGAAAAAGAAAGGTACAGAAAATATTTGAAGAGAATATAGTTGAAAACTTCCCTAATATGGGAAAGGAAATAGTCAGTCAAGTCCAGGAAGTACAGAGAGTCCCATACAGGATAAATCCAAGGAGAAACACACCAAGACACATATTAATCAAACTATCAAAAATTAAATACAATGAAACAATACTAAAAGCAGAAAGGGAAAAACAACAAATAACATACAAGGGAATCCCCATAAGGTTAACAGCTGATATTTCAGCAGAAGCTCTGCAAGCCAGAAGGGAGTGGCAGGACATATTTAAAGTGAGGAAAGGGAAAAACCTACATCCAAGATTACTCTATGCAGCAAGGATCTCATTCAGATTTCAAGGAGAAATTAAAACCTTTACGGACAAGCAAAAGCTAAGAGAATTCAGCACCAGCAAACAAGCTCTACAACAAATGCTAAAGGAACTTCTCTAAGTGGGAAACATAAGAGAAGGAAAAGACCTACAATAACAAACCCAAGACAATTAAGAAAATGGTAATAGGAACATACATATCAATAACTACCTTAAATGTAAATGGATTAAAAGCTCCCACCAAAAGACACAGACTGGCTGAATGGATACAAAAACAAGACCCATATAAATGCTGTCTATAAGAGACCCACTTTGGACCTAGGGACACATACAGACTGAAAATGAGGGGGAGGAAAAAGATATTCCATGCAAATGGAAATCAAAATAAAGCTGGAGTAGCAATTCTCATATCAGACAAAATAGACTTGAAAATAAAGACTATTACAATAGACAAAAAAGGACACTACATAAAGATCAAAAGATCAATCCAAGAAGAAGATATAACAATTGTAAATATTTATGCACCCAACATAGGAGAACCTCAATACATAAGGCAAATACTAACAGCCATAAAAGGGGAAATCAACAGTAACACAATCATACTAGGGGACTTTAACACCCCACTTTCACCACTGGACAGATCAAAATGAAAATAAATAAGGAAACCCAAAATGAAAATAAATAAGGAAACACAAGGTTTAAATGATACATTAAACAAGATGGACTTAATTGATATTTATAGCACATTCCATCCAAAAACAACACAATACACATTTTTCTCAAGTGCTCATGGAACACTCTCCAGGATAGATCATATCTTGGGTCACGAATCAAGCCTTGGTAAATTTAAGAGAACTGAAATCATATCAAGTATCTTTTCTGACCACAACGTTGTGAGACTAGATATGAATTACAGGAAAAATCTGTAAAAAATACAAACAAATGGAGGCTAGACAATACACTACTTAATAACCAAGAGATTACTGAAGAAATCAAAGAGGAAATCAAAAAATACCTAGAAACAAATGACAATGAAAACACGATGACCCAAAACCTATGGGATGCAGCAAAAGCAGTTCTAAGATGGAAGTTTATAGCAAAACAATCCTACCTCAAGAAACAAGAAACATGTCAAATAAACAACCTAAGCTTACACCTAAAGCAATTAGAGAAAGAAGAACAAAAAAACCCTAAAGTTAGCAGAAGGAAAGAAATCATAAAGATCAGATCAGAAATAAATGAAAAAGAAATGAAGGAAACAATAGCAAAGATCAATAAAACTAAATGCTGGTTGTTTGAGACGATAAACAAAATTGATAAACCATTAGCCAGACTCATCAAGAAAAAAAGGGAGAAGACACAAATCAATAGAATTAGAAATGAAAAAGAACAACAGACACTGCAGAAATACAAAGGATTATGAGAGATTACTACAAGCAACTCTATGCCAATAAAATGGACAACTTGGAAGAAATGGACAAATTCTTAGAAAAGCACAACCTTTCGAGACTGAACCAGGAAGAAAAAGAAAATATGAACAGACCAATCACAAGCACTGAAATTGAAACTGATTAAAAATCTTCCAACAAACATAAGCCCAGGACCAGATGGCTTCACAGGCAAATTCTATCAAACATTTAGAGAAGAGCTAACACCTATCCTTCTCAAACTCTTCCAAAATATAGCAGAGGGAGGAACACTCCCAAACTCGTTCTACAAGGCCACCATCACCCTGATACCAAAACCAGACAAAGATGTCACAGAAAAAGAAGACTACAGGCCAATATCAGTGATGAACATAGATGCAACAATCCTCAACAAAATACGAGCAAACAGAACCCAACAGCACATTAAAAGGATCATACAACATGATCAACTGGGGTTTATCCCAGAAATGCAAGGGTACTTCAGTATACACAAATCAGTCAATGTGATACAACATATTAACAAATCGAAGGATAAAAACCATATGATCATCTCATAGATGCAGAAAAAGCTTTCAACAAAATTCAATACCCATTTATGATAAAGACCCTCCAGAAAGTAGGCATAGAGGGAACTTACCTCAACATAATAAAGGCCATACTTGACAAACCCACAGCCAATATCATTCCCAATGGTGAAAAACTGAAACCATTTCCAGTAAGATCAGGAACAAGACAAGGTTGCCCACTCTCACCACTATTATTCAACCCAGTTTTGGAAGTTTTAGCCACAGCAATTAGAGAAGAAAAAGAAATAAAAGGAAGCCAAATTGGAAAAGAAGAAGTACAGCTGCCACTGTTTGCAGATGACATGATACTATACATAGAGAATCCTAAAGACACTACCAGAAAACTACTAGAGCTAATCAGTGAATTTGGTAAAGTAGCACGATAGAAAATTAATGCACAGAAGTCTCTTGCATTCCTATACACTAATGATGAAAATCTGAAAGAGAAATTAAGGAAACACTCCGATTTTCCATGGCAACAAAAAGAATAAAATACCTAGGAATAAACCTACCTAAGGAGACAAAAGACCTGTATGCAGAAAACTATAAGACACTGATGAAAGAAATTGAAAATGATACAAACATATGGAGAGATATACCATGGTCTTGGATTGGAAGAATCAACATTGTGAAAATGAGTATACTACCCAAAGCAATCTACAGATTCAATGCAATCCTTATCAAACTACCAATGCCATAGTTTTGTTCTAGTTCTAATTTTCACAGAACTAGAACAAAAAATTTCACAATTTGTATGGAAACACAAAAGACCCTGAATAGTCAAAGCAACCTTGAGAAAGAAAAATGGAGCTCCAGGAATCAGGCTCCCTGACTTCAGACTATACTACAAAGCTACAATAATCAAGACAGTATGGTACTGGTACAAAAACAGAAATATAGATCAATGGAACAGGATAGAAAGCCCAGAGATAAACCCACGTACATATGGTCACCTTATTTTTGACAAAGGAGGCAAGAATATACAATGGAGAAAAGACAGCCTCTTCAATAAGTGGTGCTGGGAAAACTGGACAGCTACATGTAAAAGAATGAAATTAGAACACTCGCTAACACCATACACAAAAATAAACTCACAATGGATGAAGACCTAAATGTAAGGACAGACACTATAAAACTCTTAGAGGAAAGCACAGGCAGAACACTCTGACATAAATCACAGCAAGATCCTTTTTGACCCACCTCCTAGAGAAATGGAAATAAAAATAAACAAATGGGACCTAATGAAACTTAAAAGGTTTTGCACAGCCAAGGAAATCATAAACAAGACGAAAAGACAACCCTCAGGATGGGAGAAAATATTTGCAAATGAAGCAACTGACAAAGGATTAATCTCCAAAATTTACAAGAAGCTCATGCAGCTCAATATCAAAAAAACAAACAACCCAATAGAAAAATGGGCAGAAGACCTAAATAGACATTTCTCCAAAGAAGATAGACAGATTGCCAACAAACACATGAAAGAATGCTCAACATCACTAATCATTAGAGAAATATAAATCAAGACTATAGTGAGGTATCACCTCACACCAGTGGCCATCATCAGAATGGCCATCATCAAACCATCTACAAACACTAAATGCTGGAGAGGGTGTGGAGAAAAGGGAACCCCTTGCACTGTTGGTGGAAATGTAAATTGATACAGCCACTATGGAGAACAATATGGACGTTCCTTAAAAAACTAAAAACAAAATTACCATACGATCCAGCAACACCACTACTGGGCATATACCCAGAGAAAACCAAAATTCAAAGAGACACATGCACCCCAGTGTTCATTACAGCACTATTTACAATAGCCAAGTCATGGAAGCAACCTAAATGCCCAGTGACAGACGAATGGATAAAGAAGATGTGGCACATATACACAATGGAATATTACTCAGCCTTAAAAAGGAACGAAATTGAGTTATTTGTAGTGAGGTGGATGGACCTAAAGACTGTCATACAGAGTGAAGTAAGTCAGAAAGATAAAAACAAACACCGTATCCTAACACATATATGGAGTCTAAAAAAAAAAAAAAAGGTTATGAAGAACCTAGGGACAGGACAGGAATAAAGAGGCAGACGTAGAGAATGAACTCGAGGACACGGGGATGGGGAAGGGTAAGCTGGGACGAAGTGACAGAGTGGCATCGACTTATATATACTACCAAAGTAAAGTAGATAGCTGGTGGGAAGCAGCCGCATAACCCAGGGAGATCAGCTCCGTGCTCTGTGACCACCTAGAGGGGTGGGATAAGGAGGATGAGAGGGAGACACAACAGGGAGGAGATATGGGGATATATGTATATGTATAGGTGATTCACTTTGTTATACAGCAGAAACTAACCCAACATTGTAATGCAATTCTACTCTAGTAAAGATGTTTTAAAAAAAAAAAAAATGTGTTGGCTTGCAGAAACACACCGTTGTAAAGCAATTATACTCCAGTAAAGATGTTTTAAAAAAAACGTGTTGGCTTAAACTCCCTATAGTTACATGTATTTTTGTGGGCAAATATATAAAAAGAAAGGTAAGCAAGTATGAGATCATATTTTGTTTTGTAACTTTGAGTAACAAGTTCTGTGATAGGAGATAAAAAGCAAAATGAGTAACAAATTCAAGCAAAAGAAAAGAAGCACTCTCTTCTTAAGTCAAAGTTTTGTCATCATACTTACAAAAATCTGCCACAGCTATCTTTATTAACTGCGTAATCCTACTTGGAGCCAGGGGTAGTAGCTATTATAATCTTTGAAAGTAAACTGTTTATCTGTGAGCAATGAACTGTCCACCGTGAGCAATGAACAAATGCCGGCGCTTCCCGAGAGAAAGGATGCCCCTCAACCGCCTTACACAGTTAAAGAGGTGACTCATCTCTTCGTGGAAAACTCTGACATTCACCTTCCTTTACGTGGCACCCAAAAGCTTAGTTAATTTGTCTCAGATGAAAACGCTGCACAGACAGGTAGAATCCTAATACCAACCTGAGTCATAAAAAAGACTAAGGGAACGTTCGGACTTTTCCCCACACAGCTGCTTTGCAGTGCTGTGCTATGAATCAGACAAGGTATCTGAAGAACCCTCCCACACACACGTTCATCTATTTAGCAGTTTATAAAACAGTCATCAAAGACGGTATTCAAGAAACCTAGACGAAAAGCACCCAAATTCATGAAAATGTGGTTAGTGACTCAGATACCAGTCTTCATGTAAACAATATAAGCAAATAGTAAAGAATAATATGAGTCCAAACCAACAGTGTTAAGCTTTGGGAAACTCCATGTGTTTCTAATTGAGATTTTTAAACTGGAACTCCATTAGAACTTGATGGAAAAGTTACTCATACTAAACTCACACTAAAAAATATTTTCTTTACCTCCTCTATAGTTTGTCTCCATATGATCTGATAAAAATAGTCATCACTGGGTTGAAATCTGAAAATTAAATGTGAGCTCTAGAAGCACTTCAGGCTGGCAGAACACCCAGAGATCATGATAATACCCAGGAGACCTGAAGAGATTGTAAGCTAATTGGCCTGAAACCTCTGCAAACTGCATAGACACAGAATATCGGTGGGCATAATAAGCACCGGATCAAGCAGCTCCCCAAATGGTAAAATGCTGGACTTACACTTGGTTATTACTAGTCCTGCTTGGAAATTAACAATAGCTAACACTTAACCTACTGCTAGGTGAATGGTTTTTAACAAGGGTTCCCACATTTTGCACTGAGCACTGCAGATTATGTAGCCAATTTGGTCCTGTTATGACCATGCAAACCCTTACATCCAGCAAGACCTAAAGCCAGCATCAACCTTAGGCCTCCCAGTTACCTGGCAATAAGGAGCCTCTTTTCCTTCGGCCAGTCTGTGTAACGTCCACTTACGACCACAGGGTCCTGCTTAACTCTGCCTCAGAGTCCACCCTCTCTCGCACCACACCCTGCAGACGCCCACTCCACTTGGCTCCAGCTGCTTCTGCTTTATCCTCCAGTCAATCGATGTGCTCACCAACATCATCCTAAAAGTCCTAGCTGATCCCCTGCCCTGAGAGTCTAGACTTCCCTCAGAAATATAGATGAATCAAATTCAGTCTTCTGTGTGTATAAGACTCAATTGTGCCAACAGGGTCAGAAAGATGTGAAAGATTCATTCATTCAAAATTTTTATTTTATTTTATTTTATTTTTGCAGTACACGGGCCTCTCACTGTTGTGGCCTCTCCTGTTGCGGAGCACAGGCCCCGGACGCGCAGGCTCAGCGGCCATGGCTCACAGGCCCAGTTGCTCCGCAGCATGTGGGATCTTCCCGGACCGGGGCACGAACCCGTGTCCCCTGCATCGGCAGGCGGACTCCTAACCACTGCGCCCCCAGGGAAGCCCAAAAAATATTTTTTGAGTGTATACCATGTACTAGGCACAAGAATAGAAAAGAAACCTTCCGGCACCTGCAACTGATAGCAGAAAACACCCTCAGAAGGTTTCAAATTATCTGTGACCTTCCTTCAGGAATAGATGGGCAGAGAATCTTAAAGGTGTGGGAA
This sequence comes from Monodon monoceros, assembly GCF_005190385.1. Lineage (NCBI taxonomy): Eukaryota > Metazoa > Chordata > Mammalia > Artiodactyla > Monodontidae > Monodon > Monodon monoceros. The sequence continues at coordinate 62,272,893 of NW_021703775.1, forward strand.
AGGGAAAAAAGCTGATCAAAAGCCAGATATGGAAGGGATGGAAAAGGGAACACTCTGGTCTTCCCTGCTGTTTCCAGAAGAAACCAAGAAGTGCCCCTGGAGGGTTACACAGGGCACCATCCACCCCTGAATGTCCGCATTCTCACCCCTCAACATCCCCAGACCTGCCTACAGGACCTCTGCCACCCCACTGGGGCCTGGAGCCTAGAGAAGAAGAGAATTTGATTTCCATTCTCACATCCTGGCCCCACAGGCCCACAAACCAAGCCCACTCTACAGGTACACCTGAGTTAAAACAGGCCAGAAAAACTGCTCTCCTGTTTTTGAAAAACAATCAGGAAAGGAGATTTCATAAGATCACAAGATCAGAGAAGCCCTTCAAAGCCATGTGTTATACCACCAAGCTGAGTGATCAGGAGAGATGAAGGGGAACCTGAAATGTATTCAGATCCAAAAAAAGAGGCTTGGCCAAAAGCACTTGTAATATCAGCACTATTATGAGATGATCACCGGCCATAAAGCAGAAGCCAACAGTCTTGTGCTTGTCCAGGTACACACTGGAAAGAAGAGACACAATGGTCCTCTTTGAACTGACATATTTAGGAACTCAGAGCTGTGGGTGAGGCCATCCTGTTATGGACACCACCTTGTAGCATGGTAGGTACCTTCTGTAAACAGCATCCTTGGAAGGGGTCCTTAGAGGACCTCATTTGAGTGCCCTCAGCTAAAGGCTAAAAACATAGCAAATGTAAGCTGCTGTCTTTATTACCCACAAGTCCCCCTCAATAAGAAAAAAAAAATTGGCTTAGAAGAAAATTATTCAGGACTATTTTGACAATCTGGTTTTATGATTCAGTGATCCAATATAGGACTTGAATGAAAGGGAAAGATTATCAGAGGATGCTTCAGAGCCCTTATGATTTGTAATTTTATTGTTTTTAAAATAAAATGTTATGCTGTCCACTTTGGCCATAGAGCTTACCCCTTTAATCTATGAGGGTGACTTATTCATCTACTGCAATGGTATTCCTCCTCTTCAATAAAGACTTATGGTTAAAGCAAATCCAAACCCTCCAAAAGTGAAAACCCCTTTTCCAGCCAAACTGTAAAGTCAGCACCATCCATTACCTGAACGAGAGGTTTTCCCACCAACAGACTCCCCAAGTCCAGGTTCTCTCTATCCTCAAAAGCCATTTCAAATAATTTCTACTCTAATATTCCCCCAAGGGAGAGCAACATCCTTCCCTCAAAGCCCCACTACTCCAGACTGGGAGCTACTTGAAGGTATAACCATGTTTTATTCATGTTTGCACTTCCAGTGCTGGGAAAGTGGATGACACATGGAACGTGTTCACTAGGTGCTCGTTAGATGACTTGGGGCTGGGCTGCTCTTCCGGCACCTGCACATTCTTCCTTGTATCAATTTTCTAGTGGTACCTAACAAAGCATCACCATTTCAAAGGCTTAGAACAATACACATTTATCATCTCACAGTTTCTATAAGTGAGTAGTCTGGGCACAGATGAACCCAGTCCTCTGCTTCAGGACCTAGTTCTTCACAAGGCTATAGTCAAGGCGTCAGTGGGGCTGCAGTCTCATCTGAGGCTCAGGTGGGGAAGAATCTACTTCCAAGACCATTCAGGTTTTTGGCAGACTTCATTTCCTTGTGTCTGTCGGACTGAGCACCCCAGGTTCATACTGGCTACCAGCTAGAGACAGCCCACAGCTTCCTGCCACATGGTCCTCTGCCCTCTGCATAGGCAAGCCACAAGCCCAGCAGGGCAGCATACTTTTTCCAAGCCAGCAGGAAGTCTCTCACTCCAGTTGGCTAAGATGGAGTCATATATAACACAACAAAGTCAAGGAAATGACATTCCGTCACCTTTCGCATATTCTATTGACTTGAAGCAAGTCACAGGTTCTTCTCACACTCAAGAAGAGGGAATTATACAAGGGTGTCACCCATCAGGGGTTATCTTAGGGTGTGTCTGCCACACTCCTAGTATTATGTCATCTTGTCCTTTCTAGACTGTCAGCTCCACAGAGCAGGGTCTTCTTAGCCCACAACACAAGGCCTTCTATATAGTAGGTAATTTATAAGAAGTTTAGTGAATTAAAATGAAAGGTTAATAAGCAAATGTGAGATATAGGCCTCTAAGGACATATACAGAGAGATAACTCAGCTATAAAAATGTTAACAGTTGTTTAAAAAAAAAGTGTTTCCCTGGTGGCGCAGTGGTTGAGAGTCTGCCTGCCGATGCAGGGGACATGGGTTCGTGCCCCGGTCCGGGAGGATCCCACATGCCGTGGAGCGGCTGGGCCCATGAGCCGTGGCCGCTGAGCCTGCGCTTCCAGAGCCTCTGCACCGCAGCAGGAGAGGCCACAACACTGAGAGGCCCGTGTCCCAAAAAAAAAAAAAAAAAAAAAAAAAAAGGGTTTACCCATACTAAGACAGAAGGAGTGAAAACTAATTTTTTTTAAATTCATATTTTAAGCCATTCCTGAAGTTTGGGTCTTTTCAAAATTTTAGCACCATTTTCTAGTATTATGGCCTTGTCTACATGGTATTCAAACATTTGAATGTTTTAGCAAAAGTAACATGTAGGTATTTGGAAATAACTACATGTTTGTGAAGAAAAGATAAAATATTTACTTTTAACCATATATAACTATTACCACAGTAACTGATGATTTAAATAAGCTACCTTCCCCCCCAAAAAAACTTTCTACTTGGAGAAGAAATAAATATTTTTTAAAAACCTAATTTTTCTTCCATATGCAGATAAAGTGTTTTTGCATTCATTATTTTGCAGGAAAAAAAAAAAAAGATATGTGATGGGGAAAAACAGTCCCTATTTCACAGGACAAGCAAAGCAACTCCTCATTCACTCTTTTTCTACAAAGGTTCCTAGTCTTATTATAGGCAATTCTTTTCCTAAATACACATCTCAAAACTGTGTGTCATTGCTGAAATTCTCAACTGGTCAGTTTCCAAAGATCTGATGCATTCCTCCAGTGACTTCCAGGAATGAGTCAGCAGGACCCCAAGGAATGGCCAAGCAACTCTGCCTTGTCCATTCTCCATCTGAACTTCCTCATCTTCACACAAGAAAGCTTTGTCCCTGCCAATGCCAAGGGCATGTTCTGGACCACAGCTTGCTCTTCATTTCACTTCTAAACTATCTTGGAAACGAGTAACAGCGCCTGCCTCCAAAACAAGATGTCACATTCACTCCTGTTCCTTTTATTTATTGTGTAATACCTTTCTCATCATTCCTTGCCTGTGACATCTTTTATTTCAGTATACCCACTTTAAGCCCAGGGTCCTCAAGCTTCCATGTGGATCAGTTGGCTGGGTGCTTGTGAAAACGAGGGTCATCCCTGGGGGTTCCACTGTGGTAGGTATGGGGTGGGGCCCCATAACCTGCATTTCTTTTTTTTAACTGAAGTATACTCGATTTACAATGTTGTGTTAGTTTCTGGTGTACAGCAAAGTTTTTCAGTATGTGTGTGTGTGTATATATATATATATATATATATTCCTTTTCATATTCTTTTCCATTATGGTTTATTAGAGGACATTGAATACAGTTCCCTGTGCTATATAGTAGAACCTTGTGATTTATCTATTGATATTTTATATATAGTGTTTGTATCTGCCAATCCCAAACTCCTAATTTATCCCTTCCCCACCCTCTTTCCTCTTTGGTAACCATAAGTTTGTCTTCTATGTCTGTGAGTCTGTTTCTGTCTCCTAAATAAGTTCATTCCCACAACTTGCATTTCTTATACATCCCACAGGGGGTTGTGAGACAGAGGGGATCCATGCACCACACAAAGCTGATAACTGCAGCTCTGAAGAACATGAAGAAGTGATTTCAGCATTGTCCACAGTAAAGAACAGAACTAGGAAGGCCCAAAGGTACAAAACCCACGTTCACTGGCTGGCAAAACGGCTTCTCCAAGTCTCCTCAGTCACTGTGCAGAACAGACTGTGTGTCAATGTGCACGGCTGCATCTGCTCAGGTCCAGAATTCCCACCTGAGACAAGGGAATCGCTCCGTTCCGTTGGGAAGGGGAGAAAACACACGCTTCTAGTCCCCAAGGCCTGGAGCCCAAAGGAGCCAATTTCCCTGTACTCCTTCTCCCCCTTGGATGATCAAGGAGGGGTGCAGGGGGGACACAGAAAGGGAGAAGGAGATGGGTTTAGCGAGAGTAGTGGTTCTCAAACCACAACTATAACGGCACCCCCTGGAGGGCACGTTAAAACACAGAGTGCTGGGCCCCAACCTCAGTTTCTGCTTCAGCGAGTCCAGGGTGGGGCCTGAGAATCTGCATTTCTAATGCGTTCCCAGGCGATGCTGCTGCCCCTGGTCCAGGGACCATGCTTTGAGAATCCCTAGGTCTATGAAGTGCCACTCAAGCAGTCTGTATTATAGGAAGGAATGGGGCAATTTTACCAGAGAAAGAGCGTCTAGCACTCAACATTGAGCATTAAAAACTGTCACCCAGGGAGGTTTGTTGCAATATACATTCTCTAACAAAAGGAACAGCTTACTGACATAATCTGGTAGCCACTGAGTTAAATGAATTTCAGCTGGTCTTTCCCTCAAAACAAATGTGACTTGTAATGCTTATTAATCAAGCAACTAAGGGTCTATTGTATATGCAGAACCACTGGGTAGGCCAGCTTCCCAAAGGATACAAAGTAAAACAAAAACAGGGTCCCTGACTTTAATTTATCATCTGTATTATTTCACCTCCAATTACTGAGAAATTTTGGGCTAAAAACATAACCTTTTCACTATCACAATAAGAAAGAAACGGAGCTTTCTCAAAAGAAGAAATCTTCGTCTTTGCCTGCACTCTACTTTTAGGAGAATAAAGCGAATCACTCGTGCATGTGGACGGGGAATTAACGTGGAGATTTAGGTATTTTTGCTTATTTTCAAGCCAACTTCCAGGATGTGCCCCCAGAGACCATAAATGGGATGATCAATGTAAATGTGTGATACACAAGATCTATGACCCCCAAAACTTACTGAAATACATTAAGCATTCTAATTTTCTTATATATATATATATATATATATATATATATTTAAATATTTATTTATTTGGCTGCACCAGGTCTTAGTTGCGTTACGCGGCATCTTCATTGCCACGTGCAGGATCTTTAGTTGCAGCATGTGGGCTCTTAGTTGCGGCACGCATGCGGGATCCAGTTCCCTGACCAGGGATCAAACCCAGGCCCCCTGCACTGGGAGTGCGGAGTCTTAACTGCTAGATCACCAGGGAAGTCCCAAGCATTCTAATTTTCAAGAAAAGAAGTATACTAACACATTATAGAAAAAAAATTTTCACCAACAATTGAAAAGTTTTCACAAAACAGACAGAAAAACTTTATTAATAATATCACCTTATGTTTATAGGGCTCTCCTGTGAAGCTTGTTCATGAGCCTCATTTTATCTGATCTTAACTGCAGAGGGTGGTATTAACCTCATTTACAAATAGGAACAAAATCTCCCAGCAGAGGCTACCTTTGCACCTATCTCGGGCTCACCCCACCAACAATAAGTTGCATGGGGCAGAGGCATCGAAGAAAACTTCAGAACAGAATTCAAATGTATTCCAAAAATTTTATACTCTTACTTTAACACATCCTAACTGCTCTCTGTGAATTTTCTACAAGCACAAGATTGGCATTTTTATGTTTAAAGTTTTTTTTAAAGGATTTAACGTTTTATTTTTTATTTAGTACCATGTGAAGATCCCCCCTAGTTTGCTTTTCAACACAGCAGTGACCAGAGACTTTTTTTTTTTTTTTTGATCCTCAAACTTCCATCCTAAGTCTTGGCCTCATGGCTCTGGTGAGAGTGTCACCTTCTGCCAGAGCTCAGCAAAGGCACAGAGGTCCAATCAGCATGGGGCTGGTCTGGCGATCTGGGTACAATGCAGGAAGTTAGACTGCAACAGTAATTTGTGTATGGCCTTGGGTACTTCACTATTCTATATGCAGCTTTTCTCATCAATAAAAATTAACAATAGGGGGCTTCCTGGGTGGCGCAGTGGTTGAGGGTCCGCCTGCCGATGCAGGGGGCGCGGGTTCGTGCCCCGGTCCAGGAGGATCCCACATGCCGTGGAGCGGCTGGGCCCATGGGCCATGGCCGCTGAGCCTGCGCGTCCGGAGCCTGTGCTCCATGACAGGAGAGGCCACAGCAGTGAGAGGCCCACGTACCGTAAAAAAAAAAAAAAAAAAAATTAACAATAAAGGTGATTCAACTTTCTATTTAAAACATTATTTTTCAATTAACATTCAGAAATCTGTTGCATGTCTTTACACTAACAATGAAATATCAGAAAGGGAAAGTAATAAAGCAACCCCTTTTAAAATCACATCCAAAAAAAAAATACTTAGGAATAAACCTAAGTAGGTGAAAGACTTATACATTAAGAACAATGAAACATTGAATTGGAAGAATTAGTACACTTAAAATGGCCATACTGCCCAAAGCAATCTACAGATTTAATGCAATCCCTTATCAAATACCTATGACATTTTTCACAGAACTAGAACAAATAATCCTAAAACTTATATGGAACCATGAAAGACCCAGAATTGCAAAGTAATCCAGAAGAAAGAGAACAAAGCTGGAGGCATACCCCTCCCAGACTTCAGACAATACTACAAAGCTACAGTAATCAAAACAGCATGGTACTGGCACAAAAACTGACGTATGGATCAATGGAACATCATAGAAAGCCCAGAAATAAAACCACACACGTACAGTCAATTAATCTTTGACAAAAGAGACAAGAATATACAATGGACAAGAATATACAATGAAGAAAAGACAGTCTCTTCAGCAAGTGGTGTTGGGAAAACTGGACAGCTGCATGTAAATCAATGAAGTTAGAATACACCCTCACACCATACACAAAAATAAACTCAAAATGGCTTAAAGACTTAAATATAAGACATGACACCATAAAACTCCTAGAAAAGAACATACACAAAACATTCTCTGACATAAATCCTAGCAATGTTTTCTTAGGTCAGTCTCCCAAGGCAATAGAAAGAAAGGCAAAAATAAACAAATGGGACCTAATCAAACTTATAAGCTTTTGCACAGCAAAGGAAACCATAAACAAAATGAAAAGACAACCTATGGAATGAGAGAAAATATTTGTAAACAATGTGACCAACAAGGGCTTAATTTCCAAGATGTACAAGCAGCTCACACAACTCAACAAAAACAACAACAACCCAATCAAAAAATAGGCAGAAGACCTAAATAGACATTTCCCCAAAGAAGACATACAGATGGCCAATAGGCACGTGAAAAGATGTTCAACATCACTAATTATTAGAGAAGTGCAAATCAAAACTACGATGAGGCATTACCTCACACCAGTTGGAATGGGCATCATCAGAAAATCTACAAATAACAAATGCTGGACAGGGTGTGGAGAAAACACCTACACTGTTGGTGAGAATGTAAATTGGTGCAGCCACTATGGAAAACAGTATGGAGGTTTCTTTAAAAACCAAAAATAGAGTTGCCATATGATCCAGCAATCCCACTCCTGGCCATATATCTAGGGAAAACTATAATTTGAAAAGAAACATGAACCCCAATGTTTATAGCAACACTATTTACAATAGCCAAGACATGGAAGCAACCTAAATGTCCATCAATGGATGAATGGATAAAGAAGATGTGGCATATATATACAAGGAATACTACTCAGCCATAAAACAGAATGAAATAATGCCATTTGCAGGAACAGGGATGGACCTAGAGACTGTCATACTAAGTGAATTAAGTCCACTTACTTACTTCCACTTTATACGTGGAATCTAAAATATGATACAAATGAACTTATTTACAAAACAGAAACAGACTCACAGACATAGAAAAGTAGTGCTGATAAATACCAAATCCTGTATTGTGTTTATTCATTAATAATAAAATCTACTTGCATTTGTAAGCTGTAAGTCCCCTATTTATGGCTTTCCACAGCCTACAAGACCTGACTGGCGATCCAGCCCTGTCTCCCTTATCACCTATTACTCTAGCCTAACAACCCAACGAAACTCACTTCTGGGTCCCTGTACAGGGCCAGGCGTATTCCCACCCCAGGGCCTTTGTTCTAGCTGTTCTCCTGTCCAAAAAGGCTCTTCCACCAGACCCTTTCATATCACATAGGTCTCATAAGCCACTTCCTTACAGTGACCTTTCCTTACTCCATCCCCCTTCCCCCGGCCCCCATCACTCTCTATCCTCTCGCCCTGTTTTATTTTCTTCATAGAAAATAAATCTTAACACCTTCTGTGTGCCAGTACCTAGCACACAGGGACTCAGTGAAAGTACAACAAATGAATTCATTCATCCATTTAATCATTCATTCATTCCTTCCTTCCATAAAAGTCTATGTGCTTACTAGGTCCGAGGATAAAAAGATGGTTATGGTATTGATCACTACCCTCACAGACAGAGCTCACATCAAGCCGGGAAGCACACACCCACAAGTGCACACACACAAAAGTGATACAATGTAAAAAATGTGTGAAATAGATAGCTAGTGGGAACCCGCTGTATAGCACAGGAAGCTCAGCTTGGTGCTCTGTGGTGACCCAGATGGGTGGGATTTGGGGCGGGGAGGGGGTAGGTCCAAGAGGGAGGAGATATATGTATATATATGGCTGATTCACTTCATGTACAGCACAAACTAACACAACATTGTAAAGCAATTATACCCCAATTAAAAAAAAAAAAGTTAAGACAGAAAAGGATTTGTATGCCCAATATTCACAAGAATGACTTGAATTAGGTTGGGTGATGAATGGCCCTATCCCCATTCATTTCATTCAGCTTGAAAAAAAATCTTAGGAGTTAACTAATTGATCTGCTTGAAACTTCACAGCTAATGGCAGAGACGGAAGCACTCCCACTCTTGAACCAATGTAGCAAATGATTCATCAAGGTGAGGTGGTACCTCTTAGCCGATTTAAATGGCTTTTACAATGAAACATGTTGAAGATGCTAATTGTTAACTGCCCACTTGATATGGTGTTAAATGTAACACATATGGATGAAAGGATAGAGATTCTACTCTTATTTTATAGTAACAATGATAAACTGAAGTTCCTGCAAGATTGAAAGGGAGATTGGAATTGTTTGGTAATCCTATAAGAAATACAAACATTTTAAAGTCTACAAAGACAAAGGATCCTTATTATTATATATTCCTTATTTTATGATCCTCTTTTCCTCCAGTGGCTTTTTGCTGGTTACATCTTCTTTCCCCTGTGAAGATTCTCCCTTAAATCATTACCAAAATATACTTCTGAAGGTTTCCCTCCAACCATTTAGTTCTCACCTTTAAATAACTGATGAGTAAATGGACCACATCAACTTCAGTTAAAAACACCTCCCTCCAGGGACTTCCCTGGTGGCACAGTGGTTGAGAATCCACCTGCCAATGCAGGGGACACGGGTTCGAGCCCTGGTGCGGGAAGATCCCACATGCCGTGGAACAACTAAGCCCGTGCGCCACAACTACCGAGCCTGTGCTCTAGAGCCCGTGAGCCACAACTACTGAGCCCAAGTGCCGCAACTACTGAAGCCCACGCGCCTAGAGCCCGTGCTCCGCAACAAGAGAAGCCACCGCAATGAGAAGCCCACACGCCGCAACGAAGAGTAGCCCCCACTCGCCACAACTAGAGAAAGCCCGCATGCAGCAACGAAGACCCAATGCAGCCAAAAATAAATAAACAAAACAAATTTTTAAAAAAAAAAAAACCTTCCTCCAATTTGTCTTCCCATCTACTGACCAAACTCATCCTTCCTCTGGTCCAGCAGAACCAAGAGCATGTATTAAAAAACCAGCCCATCCATCTCCTAATTTACAAAACACGACATTTCGCAAACTGTTTACTTAGGTCCATGCCAACAATATTACTCAAATGTAATGGAGTGAAAAAACCACAGGGAATAGTGTAGTTGGCCAAGAGAAGTATTTGGGGATCTAAAATTACAGGGAAAATCATACAACATTCATTTTACTTAGTCCCAAATCTCTATCAGATGATGTTTAGCTGAAAGACTCTAAAATTGGCAGTGAGAAAGGAAAAGCTGTCTTAAAGTTTGGGCCATGCCAGGGTAGCCTTCAGAGAAGTAGGAGGAAATGGAATAAGGTGGTGTGTCCTTGAAAAGCTGTCATAATAAGCAGTGTCTGTCAGGCAAGGGATAAGCACACAGAAAAAATAGTAGAAAGAAAACCAATGGAAAATTATTGCCCAAAGGTGAGAGGAAACAAAAAAGGAAGTAGAATTCTTTAGGTAGAATTTAGAGGATAGTATTTACAACACAGCAAAATCAGAGATGCTGGTTCAATTCAATTCTACTCGATTCAGTTAGCATTTGTACTATGGCAAGGAACAGAGCCTGGGTACTTAAAATGACACAAAGAAAATCCTGCAGGACTTCGCTGGTGGCACAGTGGTTAAGAATCCGCCTGCCGATGAATGGACCAACACAGGTTGGATCCCTGGTCTGGGAAGATCCCACATCCCGCGGACAAATAAGCCCATGTACCACAACTACTGAAGCCTGCGCACCCTACAGCCCGAGCTCCGCAAGGAAGAGTAGCCTCCGCTCTCCGCAACTAGAGAAAGCCTGTGTGCAGCAATGAAGACCCAACACAGCCAAGAATAAATAAATAAATTTATTTTTTAAAAGTGTTTTTAAAAAAAAAGAAAGAAAATGCCGCTCCCCAGGAGCTCCACGTTGATGGGGAGGCAGATGCCCCTCTCCCCTGGTCCAGCCATACCCAGAGCAAAGTAAGAGTGAAAACAGAGTGCTCCCAGAGAGGGGAAGAGAGAGCCATGATTTTCACCAGGGGATCTGAGAAACACCAAGAGGGGTGTGTAAAAAGCTGAGGCACCCAGGAGGGAGAGGGTCTAAGCAAGCAAACAGGAACCGCTGAGAGCTCACATCTGTCAAATACTGTTGTGCGGGGGGCAGGGGGACAGCTGCTCTCCAAGAACTCTTTGTTTATTACTTCATGCGGTCCCCCAACAAGCCTCTGAATGATGGCACAAACCATCATCACACCTGTCCTGTGAATGGGGTAACTTAGCCTTGCCCCAGCTCTCACAGTCCAAGGTCACATAGTGGGGATGTGTTGACAAAGTGTTAACATCAAGTTAGGTGCCTTGTATTCTAACTCCAAAGACTGAACTTCTAACCACGGACCTATACTGACTCTAGTTCACGGCAAGCAAAACTGAGGCCTAGTAAGGACAGAGAGAAAGAGGAGGAAAGCAAGAAAGGCGGGTCAGGTGGGACAGTAACAGGTAGCATTTCCTTCTTGTAACCACATTGTCTTGGGTCTAAATGACACCGTGCACACAGATTCTTGGTGCCCAATGGACTGTGCTTACATGAAATGTTCAATCCTTAATAATAAGCTAGGCAAATGAATAGGTGCACGTGAGCTTATACAAATACAGCTCTGATGTATTTTTCCATAAGTACCAAAACAACCATTTTGTGTCACACCAACAAATTATGTACTATTTTCTCTCCCCTAGGAAGATAGGAAACTTCATTAGTAAAACATGCAGTTAGAGCAAGATAACCCTGGTGGCACAGTGGTTAAGAATCCACCTGCCAGTGCAAGGGACACGGGTTCGATCCCTTGTCCCAGAAGATCCCACATGTCACGGAGCAACTAAGCCTGTGTGCCACAACTACTGAGCCTATGCTCTAGAGTATGCGCACTGCAACTACTGAGCCCGCATGCCACGACGACTGAAGCCCGCGCGCCCAGAAGAAGAAGAAGCCACCAAAAGAAGCCACCACAATGAGAAGCCTGTGCGCCGCCATGAAGAGTAGCCCCCGCTCACCACAACTAGAGAAAGCCTGTGTGCAGCAATGAAGACCCAACATAGCCAAAAAAAAAAAAAAAGAGCAAGATAAGACCATAGTTTCTCCCTTATCTGTAAATTATTGTGCTTAATTATCACATCAGGGTGGTTTTAAAAACATGAGCAGCTGGATGTATTATTTCCTGCATTTTTGTGTATTTAAAATATTTTATAGTTAAAAATAAAATATTTAGTGGAAAAAGCGCCCAATGTGTTCCAAAGTGTTTCAACCTTTTTTAAAACCACTTTATTTAACCACCTATGTGTCATTAACAATTTTGCAAGTGTCCAACTCTTGTAAAAATATATGTATTTATCATTCAACTAACAAAAGAAACACTGGGTGTAATAACCCTGTATGCAGCCATCTTTGTACGTACTATTTAAAACTGACCTAAAGCAATGTTTAGAGGGCTCCCGCCTTGACAAATTTCTAAATTGCTAAGTGTTAGGCTTGGCTTTCAGATTCCCACACAAAGTGTCATAAATATTGCCCAGGACAGGGTTCCTTCTGGATCACTGTTTCTCAAAAGGTGGGCCACCTCCATCAGTATCACCTGATGTGCTCATTAAATAAAAATCCCAGAGACTCTGATTCAAGAAAGCAGTTTAACAAACTCCTCCAGCGACCAGCTGCACATTCATGTTTAAGAGGCACCACAGAATCTCCTTAAAGCAGAACAAGTGGAAATGCCCAGAGGTATAACCAAAATCACCAGTGGCCAGTTCCTCACATTTGCTGCTCCCTGAAGCAGCCAGAGCTCCTGAATTAGGGAAGAAGCCGCATTAGATCCACAGTCACAGACTATGTGGGAGGAGCGCAACTGAGCCTCTGCCCACCCATCCTGGGGTCATTGCTAGGGAATCCCTGACTGCCTCAGGGGTGGCCCAGCTCTGAGTAGCCCACTTCTCAAGCCCACGTGCAGAGCATCTATGGCCTTCTATCACGAGTTGAATGGTCCCCCCCACCCCCCCGCCACAAAGAAAGCTGTGTTGGATTCCTGATCCCTGGTACCTTAGTTTGTGACCTTATTTGGAGACAGGGTCTTTACAGAGGTAACCAAGTTAAAAATGAGGTCATTATGGTGAGCTCTAATCTGATATGACGGGTGTCCTTATAAAAAGGGGAAATTTGGACACAAAGATAGACATGCCTAGAGGGGAAATGAGGTGAAGAAACACAAGGAGAAGACAGCCTTCTGCTAGCCAGGGAGAGAGGCCTGGAACAGATCTTCCCTCACAAGGAACCAACCCTCACGACACCCTGATTTTGGACTTCTAGCCTCCAGAACTCTGAGACAATACATTTCTGTTGTTCTAAGCCACCCAGTTTGTGGTACTTTGTTACAGGCTTGGGAGATCACACAGCGAACAGAGGCAGTGAAAGCCAGTCCAAAGCAGGGCTGTCAGGAGAGTCGAAGACCAAGACCTCAAGAGAGATGCTGCCACACTGGACGTCCAGGAAGCCTAGGGCAGTAGAAAGAACAATAAACCAAGAGCCACAGAGCTGGGGTGGGGTCTGAGCCCTGTCCCCCGTTTAAAAAGGGGCTAATAGATCATGGCTGCCTGGTCTACACTCCCAGGGTGTGAAGGTCAAGAAAATGCTCTCCAGTGCTGGCTTCTGCAGCACATATACTAATATTGGAAAGATACAGAGAAGATTAGCATGACCCCTGCCCAAGGATGACATGCAAATTCATGAAGCATTCCTTTTTTTTTTTTTTTTTTTTAAAGTAAAAGAAAGAAAGCGAACGCCCTTCACAGGCTCCAAGGCACTGCACAAATTACCCTGCCCTCAGCAGCAGCTTCTCAGCCCCTGCTCTGATCTTGGTCAGTGTTACAAGAGTGGTGACACCGCCCTAGCACTCCTAGTTGCCCTGTTCATTGCTAGGAAGAACGTGGAAGCAAAATCTGCATTTTAGGAAAACTGATTTGAGCTCCCAAACATGTTTGAGTATGTTTGGAATATCCAAGACAACAAATAACAGGCTCAGAAACAGCAGACTCCTGTGGTGGCCAAAGGTCCTTTGAACAAGGCAGGCTTCCTAAGGGCCAAGGGTTCAACGGGCAGAGAAACGCTTCACTAAAGCAGGCCGGGCAGGGGCGGGAGGGCGGGGTGTTCAGGTTGGCCCAGGGGCTGCAGGGTTTCACAATGAAGGTTTAAGTATGATCGCAGCCCAGGATTTATGGTTCCTAAATGTTTGTTTTAACCAGTGCTGAGAACACATATTTGACCCAGTGTGAACTTGACCTCTGGGTCCTTCCCCCTTCACCGGGCGGTCTGTGCCACACGACAAGATTTTCCAGCCGACCCTCCCACCCCTGCTCCCAGCACTGGGGCCGGGTGGGTGCTCCCAGCAGCTGCCACAATAAACCTCACTGTGGATCTATTGGCGAAGCAGCTGTCAATGGCCACAGCGGGCTGGCGAAAGCTGTGTGATCACTCCGGGCCCAACTCCCGAGCTCAGCTAGCACAACGCCAAGCCAAGAGGGACAGGAGATGGCCTGAAAGGCCTCCGTCACCTGCAACTCCAGCCACACCCCACACTCATGGACGATGCCCTCGACCGCAGCAACCCTAAGCACCAAGGGTATACGTGACTATGTCTCTTCTGTATATAATTAAGGAAAATGTCTAGGGTTGGCTTTGGGGGTTTTTTTCCCCCAAAGCACTGTGGGCTGAATGCCAGTGGAAAAGCAATGGAATATCGATTTTCTGTTTCTTGCTAAGGAGAGAACAAGTCATTTGATGTGCCATGAGTTAAATGAGTAAAAACAGACCCCGCACTCTCTACAGCTGGCTGCGTTTCTCCTCTATTCATAGACCCTGGCACATGGTAAAAGCTAAACAGATATCCGTTAAAGAAATGAAAGAACCATCCATGCATTTAGGGAGGGCCTGCCATGTGCCAGGCTCCCGCTTTGGATTCAGATCTGCCATCTTTCCTGTTCCATCCACCTCATCCTGCCAACCCGGCCTCACCCTCATCTCCCCTTTATTCTTTTGTGTTGTCTGTTCCCAGGTCCAGTCTCCTCTTTAAAGCTGAGCCCACTGGCAATGTCTCTCTCTGGCCTGCACTTACCCTGAGAGGGGCACAAAAAGATTGGAACAACCAAGAAGGGGTGGGTTCAGTTTAGACAGAGGGAACAAAATGTAAAAATGGGGATAGGCAAAAAAAAGTTAACACCCTCCCAATAAATGTGAACCCCTTGGAAAGGGAACAGATGCAGTGCCTTCTCCTTTGCCCAAAATGGACATCGCTATCAGCAGTCATTCCACATTAATAACTAAAATGCCATATCTCGAGCTGTGATTTCAATTCCTAGAGACACACATACAGAGGGTGTCTGGAAAAGAAGCATTAACATGCAACTGGGCATCTCTATGTAGAGACTGGGTGGCTAAAGCCCTCGGGGCTGCCACTGCGGACACCCACATCCATTCTCTCTGCCCTTGTGGGTCTGCTGCCGTTTGTTTCACATCTCTCTGATTGGCAATTTCAGGTTCGCTAAATCTTCAGTCTTCAGAAGCATTTGCCTATGGCCCATTTAAATTAAGTTTCAATCAACTAAAAACAATCCAGTCTGCCTCGAAGGGGCACCTTGTTTTCCTCACAGGATTAAGCAAACTGAACAACAGAAACACATCCCAACTCTTATGCAGAAATATTTTTTGTATCAACTGGAAAACAGTCTCTACAAACTGAAATTCTTCAGCTAAACCCTTTCAATTATCCTCAAAATAGAACTGACAATTACAAGGCATCCTTGCTGTTGATTTAAATTTAATGTGCACATTTAAATGTGCATACACATTGTATGATAACTACTACCTTTTTTTAATTTGAAGTATACTTGTTTTACAATGTTGTGTTAATTATGTATATGACGATTACTATCGTAATAAGGAAATTCACGTTGACGTGCCATTGGTTTTTGTATTTGTTAAGTGTAATAAACCATATCCAAGTGCAATTGTTCAATCTCAGCATAATAAGTAAGTGAGAGAGGAAAGAGACCACAGATCAATTTCTTTTGCAGTCTAAATTTCACTAATATTTACCAAAGTAGTTGTAGTCACAAAAATTGGTGTCAGAATTTTTTCCATTCAATTTATGAATACCTTAGGGGAGTATTTTCCATCTAAACAGCAAGTTTTACACAAAGAGAACTAGAGATACACAAATAATCTAATATTTAGTCTCTTTCAAAGTTCTTTTAAAATAAATCATTCTGGGATACAGAACAACCCAGCCTACTTTATTTCTTTTTTCTCAGTAATCAAAGCCAGGCAGGATGGAAATGACTGGCTTTTTCATTTATCCCTTTTTTTATTCATCTCTATTGAGGTATAATTGACAAATAAAAATTGTATATATTTAAAGTGTATAACAATGTTTTGATATACGCACACATTGTAAAATAAGCACCACAGTCAACCTAATAAACATACCCATCACCACACAGTTAACGTGTGTGTGTGTGTGTGTGTGTGTGTGTGTGTGTGGTGGGAACACTCTAAGATCTACCCTCTGAAGAAATTTCAAGTATATAACACAGTACTGTTAACTATAGTCACACCGCTGTATATTAGATCTCCAGAACTTAATCATCCTGAGGGACTGAAACTTTGTACCCCTTGACCAATATCTCCCTATTTCCCCCTCCCCCAGCCCTAAACTACTTTAAAGCTGTAATATAAAAAGGGATCCACATGTACATTCTTTGAAAGGAAGATGACGACAATAGCTGGAGAAACATACATAGGGAAAAACGAAAACCAAATAATAAATGAGACAGGATTTACTTGGCTTGATTCAATAATAAACTCTAAGACTCCTTCTGGTTTCATCAAGGCTTTCACATCCATCATTCTATTTCACCTTGATACCTGTAACAATCCTAGAAAGTAGTCAAATTTGGGGGTTTTTTTGTTTTGTTTTGTTTTGTTTTTTTGGCCACGCCGTCCGGCATGTGGGATCTTAGTTCCCCAACCAGGGATCAAACCCACACCCCCTGCAGTGGAAACGTGGAGTCTTATCCACTGGACCGCCAGGGAAGTCCCAGTAGTCAAGTTTTTAGCACAGTCATTTCAGGATGGGAAAATATAAGGGTCAGAGAGGTCAAATGAATTCCCCAAGGCCACACAGCTAGTGAACACTTGAGGGTTTAAACTCAGGTTTCCTGAACCCAAGACCAGGGGTCTTTCCTGGTGTCACACTGCTTAGCCATGGACACAAGTTTTGCCGCATCAGTGGTAACCCCAGTTGTCCCATGTGAAGGTATAAGGCTCCCTCATCTCCCTGGCTCTGCACAGGGAGACAAACACAAGACCCCCCATTGAAACATATCCATCTAGCGTATATTACTTTGGATTGAGCACTGACCTAACCCAGCATCATTTTTAAAAACACAACTGTTCTTGAAAGAAGTTGTGATTTAAGCTTCCACCATTTGGGCCTGAATTAATTTGTCAGATTGGGCAGTACTGGAAGGCTAATGTTACACTGATTGCTTAGGTCCCGGTGCTGTCCAAGGGCTACCTTCTAGAAGCTGGAAGGATAACTTAAACCAAAAGCCGGAAGCATTTGTTATTGGTATCATGAGACTAAGCCAACGGAGCAACTTCCTCTGGGACACCGTATACAGTAACTGTGCAACCCTAACTTTTCTGACGGGTAGCCTTTTGCAGCCTTTCTCTTTCTGGGTCACCAGAGGGCAAACCTGGCTAAACTGAGGTACACTTGTGCCCTTGCCTCCCTCATCTGGAGAAGCAGGAAGCCATGAGGTGATTCCTCAAGATCGGATGTTCTCCTTCTAGAGCATCTTCTTTGGACCTGCAAATCCTCAGACAACCTAAGAATGGGGTACTACTCTCTTTTCAGAGAGGGCACTCAACGGCATCATTTGCCAAGTAAACTTCTTTGAAAGTCTTAACACATTCTCTCTAATGGGCATCAAGGAGCACTCACCATCACCTATAACAACCTGCTCTGTATCTTTAATCTTTACACAGCAATACCCCACTTTGCACAGCAATGCTGCTGTCATGGGTGAGCTGTCTGCACATAACAGGCAAACAACATCATAGCAGGAGTTACCGAAGGGAGGAGAGGGTATGTAATTGGACCCAAGCAATTGTAAATTCAGGAAAATGCTGGTGCGCTATTGTCAAGTGTAATCTAAGAAGATGTGAAGAATTATGACAATCTAAAATGCCTGGGGCTTCCCCGGTGGCACAGTGGTTAAGAATCCGCCTGCCGATGCAGGGGCCACGGGTTCCAGCCGTGGTCCGGGAAGATCCCACACACCGCAGAGCAACTAAGCCCGTGCACCACAACTACTGAGCCTGCACTCTAGAGCCCACGAGCCACAACTACTGAGCCCGCATGCCACGACTACTGAAGCCCGCGCACCTAGAGCCTGTGCTCCGCAACAAGAGAAGCCCGCGCACCGCAACGAAGAGTAGCCCCCGCTCGTTGCAACTAGAGAAAGCATGCGAGCAGCAACAAAGACCCAACACAGCCAAAAATAAATAAATAAAATAAATTTAAAATTAAAAATAAAATGCCTACAACCCTGAGTATTTCTGATCTAGCGGTTTGAGTTCAATATCCAGGAGGCTGATTAGTGAGTTCATGTGTGCCACTGCTCCTTGATCACAGCCAAATCATAACCCACCTGGACACTGCTTTTTATAAAACTAAAGCCACTATGCCAAAGTCCTGTTTCTTTCAAGGATTGAAGGCATCTTCCAACAAGCAAGTTCACCAGAATGACTGTAATAGAAATGACCATAATAGAAAAAAATTTAAATTAATTCACCAGCATTTTAAAATCCAAACCGTATACAAGACAAATTGCTAAATTTTACTTATTACACTGAATACCAAAAAGCAGCTAAAATTTTGAACGATTCTAATCCACATGTTTATGCTTCAAACTCTATGCAGAGAACACATAAGAATGCTTAACTATTTCTGAATGGAAGTAAGAATTCTTTATGTCCAGTAGCACCAGACAGAATCAACTCGTCAAGAGGACCCTCAAAGAATATTTTACCTTAATCCTTAATTTCACAATGCACAGGGAAGTATTTTCTGATGTTCTCAAATCTATATGCATCATTAATACATGTTTCAAAACACTCCTAAGCCTGTGTATTAGCTGGAGAAGCAATGCAGGAAAACCCACTTGTCAGTTCTGAAGAATAGTAGAGTGGTTACCTCCTAGGAAACAGGCCACAAGGACGGCAGATTCTGAGTGCTGTTTTCAGAAAGCTTTAACACTACTGATGCTTTATTCCAGAGCAGAGCGTTCTACTTTCCATTCCCCTCCTACCATCAACTTAAAGAATGTTTTTCATTTGTCGATATCCATGGCTAAATTAATTGTACTGGTTCTGCCATATGGCACATCCTCCAATGGGAATTTCTTTTCCTAGCCCCTGATTCACGGTGGTAACAGAGTAATTAATACCACGGTTGGGCGCAAGGGAATCTTGGATGCACGGCACGGTTTTGTACAATGAATCGCTGCTGGCCTTGATACCGTCATTACCCTGGCCCAGCCCTTCCTGGGTGGTGATGAAGGCTTCAGATAACGGGGTAGACTGCATCACAGACATTGCATAGCCTCTTCAAGTGATCCCTGTGGGATGCCCCGTGTGGACAGACCCACTTCACCTACTGTGCAGGGCTGCTGTGAACATGGAAACTTACGTTTGGTGCATCTCTGGGAGCCAGGGGCCTTACTCCAGCCATGGCAGCACTGCCCTCCACAGACATTGACCCTGAAACAAACAAAGCAAGACCCCTGAGTCCAGTAGTAGCGACACTCCCTTCCAGAGAACCCAAGCCTCCAGGGTGCTCCTGCAAGCCCAGCCTCCTGCTTCCACATTCCTCTGCCTTCGAAGCAGGGACCCAGGATGTCCAACCCAAAGCTGCCCAAGCAGAAGGGTAAGGACAGTGTATCAGGGAAGGATGGGAGAACCAAAACCTGCATAACCTAGAACTATACAGGAGGGGAGAACAAGGTCCAAATAAACGGTTTTCTTAACTCCAAAAGTAAAGTAGAGCCAAATGTATTTTGTGTATTATCTGCACCCACGTTTTAAATTGAATCTGAGTTTCAGAGAGAGGCATCCAAACAGGAGTGAAATCACAACTCTTGGAACCACCCCTGAAGAAAACAACAACAACAAACAAGCAAAACAAGTCTTCCCCCACACTCTCAACCTGTGATTAATGAGGAGGAGGGGCAAGGAGGACGTTTATGAACTCCCAGTAACAGAAACTATCCAACCGAAACTCCTATCAATGCTAAGACACGCCGCCCCAGGAAAACAGACCCCACAGGTGCAGGGAAGCCAAGCTCACAATTAGTAGGATGCTGAAAATTCCAGGTCACAAAACAGGAAGTGGATCTTTACAGGCAGCCCTCCTCCAAACTTTTTTTTTTTCCATTAGCTCGAAAAAAAAAATTAAACTGAGCTGCAAAGTGAAGTTTAATTGATGCTGAGGGATTAAGCTGTAGTGACTTCATGTTTACGCCCATCTTCCAGGAGCAGTTTGGTTCGCGCACAGGAGGTTACGCCCCAGGCAGAAATGCCTTTTGTGTTTACCCGCAGCTCAGTAACAATGCGATCGGAGTTTATCCTCAGTCAGAGTTCCCCGGCTTCCCCGCACTTCGCTCTTCCCGCCGCGCTGCAAGCGAGGCAGGCAGAGGCGGGCGGGGAGGAGACAACCACCGACGGCGCACTACGCCCACGGCCGCCGCTGGGCTCCGAGGAGCCGCGACTCCCCGGGTCCCCGCGCGGGCGGCGCGCGCGAGGAAGGAGGGAGGGTGTGGGCTTACCCCTGAAGCTGCTGCTTCTGGTGAACCTGCAGCCTCGAGCCCCCGCCGCTCTGGGTCTCCCGCGGCACTTTGGAGCGCACCGCTTGCCTGCCTTGTTTGGCGAACGGGGCGGCCGCCGGGTGACCGCCAGGCTTGGGGTGGAGCTGCCCGCCGGAGCCCCCGGGACGCGCCGGCTCCGGCGGTGGCGGTGGCGGCGGCCGGAGCCCCTGCAGGGCCGCGCCGCCGGGCGGGCTGGTGCGCCGAGTCCGCTCCGAGGGGGCCCCGGCGCCCGCCGAGCTACGGCTGTACCTGGCGTTGAGCGCGACGTTGAAGGTCCGCGGGCGCTGGGGCCCGCCCAGGGGCAAGGCGCCCGCCGCCAGGCCGGGGCCCGGGCGCACCACGTACGTGATCCTCCGCACCCGGCAGTGCACCGAGGACGCGAGCAACCCTGCCCAGAGCAGGAGCCCCCACCTGAGCCAGGCCCCCGCCATCGCGGTCCCCAGCCGGCGCCCCCGGCCCCGGCCCCCGCCCCCGGCCGCGCCGCTCGCCCGGTGCGGCCGCCCACGCGCACTCAGGCTCCCCCGAGAACAACCGGGAGCCCGGGAAAGGCGGGGAGGAGGAAAACTCGGTTGCAGGAGAGCAAGTTCTGCGGGCTGCTGAACGGCCCCAGACCCCAGCCGAAAGCGGCGGGGAGGAGGGGGCGGGGTGGGGGTGGGGAACGCGGGGCCCGGGAGGGGTGGGGCGAGGGGCGCGGGCCGCGCAAGGTGAGGGTCCGCTCGCCCCGCCGCCGGCGCAGGGGCTGCCGCGCCCGGGACCCGGCGAGAGTGGGCGAGGGCGGGTGTGAGCGCGCGGGACGCTCAGCGGCAGCCCGGGCTGCAAAGTCTTTAAAAAGTTTCTCTCGCCGTGGAACCGAGTGTCAGATCTGAACAGCCAATCTCCGGCAGACGTGACGTCAGGCAGTAAATCCTAATTGGGGAAAGCGTGAGATGAGCCCGAGAACACGCCGCCACCCTCCACATCTACATCGATTGTTCCTATGGGTCGGCAAGGCAGAGGTCCCCGCTCCTCGATCCCGTCTCCCGGGAAAGGACAAAGGACTCGTCAAAGTCACTGAACGGTCCTTTCCTTCTAGAAGCCCCACAGGACTCATTTGATACTGTCTGGAAGGCATTTCCAGTCATTTTCTTATCCGTGTTTGCTCGGATACTTGCTGCGGGTATTGGATTAAAATACTAGATCGGGCCCCAGAAAGGACAGCTCGGGGTGCGCGGAGTGTCCATCGAAAGTGTTTAGATGGTTCCCTTTGGGATTGTAAACTCCGCGTGACTGTTTCTGAGTGTGCAGCTTCTGGTACCCTACTCCTCTCTTGGCATGTACCAGGGTGGGCAGCAGGGGGCGCCCGCGTAGACTGGGAAAACCGCAACAGGAATCGACCCCGCAGGCAGCCCTGCTCCTGGTGAAAAGGCCTCTATGACAGGAATACAGGCCTCTATGACAGGAATACAGGCCTCTATGACAGG